>NC_142039.1:63526952-63831952 GCF_982192425.1 Myodes glareolus
GTGTCTCTGGACTAGTTTTCCACATTTCCCACCAAATGGCCTCAATTCCAATCATCTCTCTAAGTACTCTCTCCTCCCAACTTTATTCTTCCTGTTCTCATCCTCACCTGCCCCAGGTCCACCCACAGAAGCCTTTTTATTTCCCATTCCTAGAGAGATCCATGTACCCCTTCACTAAAGCCCCCTCTTGTTACTTAGCCTCTCTGGGTCTGTGGATTATAGCGTGGTTATCTTTTACTTAACAGCAAATACCCACTTACAGGTGAATATATATTATGTTTGAGTTTTTAAATCTGGGTTGCCTTGCTCAGGATGATTTTTTTCTAGTTCCATCCCTTTGCCTGCATATTTTATCATGCCATTTTTAACAGCTGAGTAATCCTTCATTGTATAAGTGTACCACATTTTCTTTATTCATTCTTTGGTTGAGGGATGTCTAGGTAGTTTCAGTTTCTGACTATTATGCACAAAGCTGCAATGAACATAGTTGAGCAAGAGTGACCTTGTGGAAGGATTCTGAACAGCTGCTGTATGGATTTCCATAGTGACAATGAAGTTTGCACTCCCAGAAGCAATGGAGGAGTGTTCCCCTGAGCAAGGGCATCTTAACAGTTGTTACATCACTGAAGGAAATGAATCCTTTCCAACCAATGGTACCTTCCAGTAGTTCCTCAGAAGGCCATGGGGTCTCATAGACCCCTCCCCTACCAATGATAAAGAGTTGAGGAGCCCAGGCTTGTGTGGATGACTGCATGAAGTGAGTTCACGAGTGTGAAAGCCATGCCATGTCCAGAGACATCTCTTTGCCTCTCTTTGACTGTATTCCCGGAGTCTTGGAGGGGGTGATAGGACTGTGTCAGTTAGGGCTAAGCACCCCACCATCTATCTCTTAATCTTGTCACTTTGGCTGCAGCAGTAGGAAGCTTCACTGATGGTTGGCTGCAGCATCAATCTATGAATCTATGAATATCAACATGTGTATTTAGAAGGTCACCTGACAACATGAAGTCAACAACAGCAGCAGGTTCCCCCTGGGCCCATCACCTTCCCTACTAAGAGTTCTTGACCGGTTTTCAGAATCAGACTTGAGTTCCCTCCAATCACAATGTGGTTGTTAACCCCATACCAGTTAAGCCACAGTTTCACTAGAGAGCATGTCTTGCTTGGGAAGTCATTATTGTAGCTCCTAGGTTCACAGCTGGGTCAGACTGTTGGTGACTCTTCTCCCCCAGCAGTCTGCAGAGCATCCTTTGGCACTGTGGAGAGTCGCCCATGGGGAGAAAACATGCAGCTCATCTTCAACTTGATTTCTGTACTTTCTGCAACCAAGAGAGTGGTGTCCAGTAATAGGATCTCACCACCAAGGTGGTGAACAACTAAGAACAGTGGTTATGGTCTGTATTGTTTTGAGGGTCTTTGGGGTTTCCTTGGCTGACAGTATCTGACACTGGGACATTTACTTAACCTATGGCTATTAGAAGAAAATGTATTCATTCATTGAGGACACTATCATACAAATTTCCTTTTTAGATTGTAGTTTTTTAATAAGCTTATATGATCATGTTTTCACATGCGTTTTTCATATATCCTTAGTTTTCGCTACTGCTCCTATGTCTAGCAGTCCCTTCTTCCCCCTTCATGTCTCATATGTTCTGCTATCCCCTTCCCCTTAAGGCCTCTTTCATGCCTCCATCCATCTAATGGTCCCTTTCTATCTTTCTGGCCGTCACTAGCATTCAATGTTAAACAAGTAACTTTAAAAATGTATCACTGAAATTGGCCTGTAGGAGACTTCTCATGGCATCTGTCTCTCCCAGTGTGATATTTTATGGAGCCATCCATTCACTTGTAAATTTCATCCATCCACTGGACACTTAGGCTTGTTCTATCTCCCCCCTGCTATAAGCAGATCAGCAGTGAACATGAAAGTACAGGTAAATCTATGTAGGAACGGAGTTCTTTGGGGAGATGCCCCAAAATGGGATACTTGAATTGTATAGCAGTTCTATACGGAGCTTTTGAGGACTCTACAAATTGATTTCTATGGTGGCCACACCCATTCGTATTCCCACACACTCGTTCATACTCCCACACATGCGTACATACTCCCACCTATGCGTACATACTCTCACACACTCATTCACACTCCCATATACTCGTTCATACTCCCACACACCTGTTTGTACTCCCACATACCAGTTCCTACTCCCACACACCCACTCATACTACCACACATTCGTTCATGCTCCCATACACTCGTTCATACTCCCATACAACAGTTCATACTCCCACATGCATGTTCATACTCCCACACACCCATTCACACTTCCATACATTTGTTCATGCTCCCATACACCCGTTCAAACTCCCACACACCCGTTCACACTCACATACACCCATTCACACTCCCACACACCTGTTCATAGTCCCACACCCTCGTTCGAACTCCCACACACCCGTCAGTACTCCCACACACCTGCTTGTACTCCCACGCTCCCATTCGTACTCCCACTCACAGTGAATAAAGGTTCCTCTTCCCTAAATCCTTGCCGGCTCCTGGCATTTCTACTGATTTGCTTTCCTGATAATACTCATTCTGATTGTAGTGCAATGAAATTTCAAAGCTCCTTTAAATTTGCATTTCCATGGTGGCTAAGGATGATAAACACTTAAAATGTTTATTAACCACTTGTTTTGAGCACTTGCTGCTAAGTTCCTTAGACTGTTTTGATCAGATTGTTTATATCTCTGATTGTTTTATGAGGGAACTTACTGATATGAACTTCCCCCTTAAAAAATGTCCTATTTGAACACTTAGTCTCCAGTTTGTGGCACTGTTTGAAGTTATTGAACATTTAGGAGTTCAGCCTTGCTTGAGTCCGTCCCTTGGGGTGAGCTTTGAGCATTTATAGCCTCCCCTGCTTTGCTCTTCTGTGTGGCTAACATATGACCTCTTAGCTTTTTGCTTCTTCCATCATCGACCACACTTTGCCTGCCATTATGGATGCTCCTCTGGAAGCCAAAATCAACTCTGCTGTATGTAGTTTAGGGCCATAGTAATTAATATAACAACAAAAATGTAACAGAACTGCTTTTGATTTTTTTATGTCTAGTGTTGTGAGTTGGTACTGAGAGAGACAATGGATGGAAGCAGGGCAGAGGAGGCGATGGTGCAGCAGGATCCTCAGGACAGATGCTCTGAAGAGGATGTCATCATGGATCATTACAAGATCCTCAAGACCCTCGGCACAGGAAACTTTGCTCAGGTGAAACTGGCCGTCCACCTCCTCACAGAGGTACCAGTTGCTCTGAAGATGCTGGAAAAGGGTAAAACAGATTCTACAATAATTGGAAATGAGGTAGAGATTATGAAATTCCTCCAACACCCTAATATAATCAAATTGTTCCATGTCATGGAAACCACTGAACACATCTACTTGGCTTTGGAATATGCCTCTGGGGGTGATCTGGCTAGTCGTATCTTAGAAGAGGGCTATATGCCGGAAGTGGAGGTCCGGCACATATTTACACAACTGGTGTGTGCCGTTAAATACTGCCACGAGAACGATATTGCACATAGGGACATCAAACCAGAAAACATTCTGATGGATGCAAATAAAAACGTTAAGCTCTGTGATTTTGGCTTAGCCGTCAATGTGAGTACTGAGCCAGAGTCAAGAGTGTTCTGTGGCACCCTTCCCTATTGTGCCCCAGAGCTCTTCAGCAGCCAAGGCTATGATCCCAGGGCACTGGACATCTGGAGCATGGGAGTGGTTCTATATATCATGGTGACAAAGCACTACCCTTTCAAAGGAAATACTTATGAACAGATGCAGATAGAAATGCAGGACCCACATTGCTACATTCCACCGAAGCTCCCAGGACACATTTCCAGCCTCATTTTAAAGTTATTCAAAACTGATCCTAGACAGCGGCCCAAGATACACCATGTTTTAGAATATCCGTGGCTCAAGGGCAGTGAAGAAGTTTCAAAACCCACCCTGTCCCTAGAAACACTCCCCGACAAGCCCAACATCAGTATTATGGCAGCCATGTGGGGCATGGGCTATACCCCCAAGGACATTAGGGACTCTTTAGGTGACAACAAATTTGATAGCATCATGGCAACTTATTTACTTTTAAAACACCAGTCACCCTGTGTTGACAACACCAACCATAATGGCAAGCTCATGCAGCCCAATATTGGCATGGCACCCGCAGATCCTCCCACCTGCTTCCTGAAGAGTATAGGGAGTGAGCCCAACAGTTCCACCTCTACCTTGCCACCAAAATATCCACCTCATGTTGATGAAAAACAGAAAGACAGAAAAAATCACAGCGTGCCTGCCATCCACTGCTGCCAGCACAAAAGCCAACCTAACTCCACAGGTGTGCAGTGTTCTTCTTTGCAGCATGGCCATGAGCAGCTCCTGAGCAGCAGGGCTTCCAAGGGCCTGTCCTGTGGTCCTGTGGAGCATGTCCATGAATACCACCTGTGCAGCAGCCTGCAGAAGAGGGACATTGTTCCCAAGAGCATGTCCTGTGGTCCTGTGGAGCATGTCCATGAATACCACCTGTGCAGCAGCCTGCAGAAGAGGAACATTGTTCCCAAGAGCATGTCCTGTGGTCCTGTGGAGCATGTCCATGAATACCACCTGTGCAGCAACCAGCAGAAGAGGGACATTTTTCACAAGAGCATGTCCTGTGGTCCTGTGGAGCATGTCCATGAATACCACCTGTGCAGGAGCCTGCAAAAGAGGGACATTGTTCCCAAGAGCATGTCCTGTGGTCCTGTGGAGCATGTCCATGAATACCACCTGTGCAGCAGCCTGCAGAAGAGGGACATTGTTCCCAAGAGCATGTCCTGTGGTCCGCTGCTGCATGGTCATGAATACCACCTGTGCAGCAGCCTGCAGAAGAGGGACATTGTTCCCAAGAGCATGTCAGGTGGTCCTGTGGAGCACAACCAAGACGAACACCTTCTGAGCATCACCTTACAGGAGAGAAGCAGGGCTTTCAAGAGCTTGTCCTGTGGTCCCATGCAGCCCAACCATGATGAGCAGCTCCTGAGAAGGAGCCTGCAGAAAAGAAGCAGGGCTTCCAAGAGTGTGTTCTGTGGCCCTGTGCAGCATGACCTTGAGCAGCACCTGGATATTCTTTCTGAAAACCTCATCACCCAGGTGGAGGCCCAGAATGAAAATCCCCCTAAGAGCGGCTCATTCCTCCAGCATACACCATCTTCGAGGAGCTCCGAAGAGGGACTTGAGAATGTGACCACCACAGATGCTCATGAGGACAAGAGACAGACCCCCCAGGAAACTTCAGAACCAAACCTCACCAGTGCCCAACCCCAGAGAGTGACCATAGCCTCTCCTCGCCGATGGGGTGGATGGAAGCAGGTGAAGAGGAGACTAGTGAAGGGCTTACGAAGATTATGCTGCTGTTTGCCAGCTGAGAGGAGAAGCTGTACTTTCCAGAGAAGAGTGGCTCCACAGGAAGGAGGGGACAATCGAGTCGCATAAAACAACGTGTAAGGGAAACAGGGGAGTCCCACAAAACCAGGTAAGGGGACCAAAATGCACTTATGTATTTTATTTAATTTATGCATTTCTAACATCCTTTGGTAACTGACACATGGCAATTGCACATGCTTCTGGATATGTACCTTAACATGTGTGCCATATCCTGTGCTGCCAGCAATTGAGGACCCAACCTCACATCACTCTCCTTATGTGGAACCCGAGAAAGTTGACTGTAAACAGAAGTTTCTGTCCTGCCTGGTCCTGCAGCCATTCAGTCCCAAGGAAACACACAGAGGCTTATATTACTAGCTCTTGCAACATAAACTAACTCATTATTCTTATCTATGTTTAGCCATTTGACTTGTTACCTTATCTCAGTGATGCAATTTGGTCTTGCTTCCTCAGTGAGCCTTTCCTTTTCCCAGAATTCTCCTAGTCTCATCGGCCCACCTATACTTCCTGCCTGGCTACTGACCAATCAGCTTTTTATTAAACCAATATGGGTGACAAATCTTGGCAGGGTACAAGAGCATTATCCTACAGCAGTTGAGTAGAGGTAGACAACAGAGGATGGTGACCAGAGGCTGGGGGAAAGGGCAATTGGGGGGCTGTTGGCTAAAGGGAGCAAAGATGAAGGTAGGAGTCGGGTGGGGCCTATGCACAGCAGGACCGGCACAGTCAGCAGTAAATTCTGTGGGTTTCAGCCACAAGACAGTGCCTTTCATGTGTCTTTCTGCTTTTAAGCAATGAGCCTCCATGGATGCCGAACCACAGGGTGAGTGGGGATCTGCCTGGAGTGGACTGGGACAGTTGCAGCAGGAGTCAGGCAGGACATCTCGGTGGCAGTGTGTCTACATGTCCTGCACAGAAGGCTTTGTCCAATACAGGAGGAGGTAAGCAAACTACCACAGGCTTCTCCTCAGGAAATCCCAGCCAGGAGCAATCTGGCCCAGCATTTCACAGTGTCCTGCTTGGAGTGGGATTGACTGCCTGGGTGAGAAGCACCTGCAGTCCTTACTTGGAGCAAGCATCAAAGGTACCTGATGGGACACATCCCCCTGCCCTGCTCACCTGTCTTTTTCTCATGTGTGAGAGGAGATGGCTTAGAACGTTGGAGCAATGATCTTCTCACCAGACAGACGGTTACTACCTCCATACCCCAGCTGAGCCCAGGTAGGTTAGCCTGATTGAGTCCACACCCCAAGCAGTCTTTTGTGACAAATTGTTGAAACTTGTCAGGGTGGATAGCCCTACAAGGACAGTTTTGGGGACCTCCTGACACAGGTCGTGAGCTCTTTGCAGACTTTGGTAAGGCCCTTGTCCCTTCAGGGCCTCAGAGTTCCCCCTTGTATATTGGCTTGACAACGGTGTTACTTGGCAATGGTGTTGCCAAGGTAGAGACACCTTAGTGAGATGCTGGTCTCAACCTGTCACACAATAGAAGCTGCATCTATTGGTGCTGTAGGATTTGGATTCCAGTGTGGCCAGGTTAGTGGATGTCATGTGTGGTTAGGAGGCAGAGGGAATCCTGTGTTAGAACGCCTCTTGGTATTCTTCTCAGTATGGCTGAATCCTGTGGCTCAGTTCAGAGCAAAGCCTGGGTAAACCTGAGCTTGACAGTGTCTCCAGAGTGCTGTATGTCCTTACTCCCCAGACTCCCTGGCAGGTGTTGGTTTTGCTTCCTGTTCCATGGCATGGTTTCCTTCCAGGATAGAGGACCCAGTCTCATGTCATTCTGGGCCAGGGAGTCACAAGGAGGAAGCAGCCCCTTTTGCATGGACTTAAATCAGAGTCAAGCCTGTCTTCTGTCTGTCTGACAGTGCTGGGGAGCTGGAGAAGAATGTGTGTCACTTTGGATGGCTGAAATTGTGCTCTGCTTTGTAGAGGTGAGTGGGCCTGGCCAGGCCTAGGGCATAGCAATTCCAGATGCTGTTGTTAGTAGCTGTAGAACTAACTTGAACCCCGTGTCCACATTTAATGTCAGGCCTAGACAGAAATATTGACCACCATCAGGCTAGGGGTTTTAGCCAGCACTGTCAGCTTGTATGTCTTGCTGTACGAGTTGTGTGCATGTTCTCCTGGGTAGAGAGTGGCTCCTTGCATTTAAGAGTGTCCACCCACACAGTGTTGAATGCAGGGGCCAATTGTATGGGGCTCTCACTGCTGAAGATGTCACTGAGTCCTTTGGGAAAAGATAAGCTGCAGGGGTCTGATCTAACCTCACTACTGGCCTGAGTAGAAAGGGAAGTATGAGGTTGCTGAGGCCAGCCTGCCTCATCCCCAGGAACAACTGTCACTGGCCTGCCCTACAAGGGAGGACAGGGAGAAGGCATAGGTGTGACTTTGAAAGGGTCTTGAGGACAGCTCACCTTCACCCTGGCCTTCTATGCTGCAGTGCTTTAAAAGAAAATAACCACCAAAGGGATTGGCACTATTGGGAGGTGTAGCTTTGTTGGAGGAGGGGTGGCCTTGTTGGAGGAAGAGTGCCACTGTGGGGCGGGCTTTGAGGGCACATATATGCTCAAGCCACACCTAATGTCTCAGATCATTTCGTGTTGCTTTCTGATCATGACACAGTCAGCACCATGTCTGCCTGCACACTGCCATGACCCGCCATGATGATAATGGACTGAACCTCTGAAAGGCAAGACACCATAATTAAAAGCTTTTCCTTTATAAGGGTTGCCATGGTCATGGTGCTCTTCACAGCAGTAGGAACCCTAAGACATGTGCCTAGACCATCATGGAGAAAAGCTTGTGTTGAAGATGGACAGCATCTTTTCACACTTGTATAGCATGACAGTCATCGTGTATCACTGCCATGAGGACCAGCCTCCAGGAGCTCAGGGTTTGGAGGTGAGCCTAACGAGTCAGTGGATCTTTGACTTCTCTGAGGGAGAAAAACTTAACTTGGGGCCTGCAATGAAAGGAAATACACACACACACACACACACACACACACACACATAGATACATCTCCCCCGCATCTCCAACATATCCGGATCTCCCCTAGGGTGCTGATGAATGGCAAGCCTTCAGCAGGTCAGGGAAACTGAAGAGGAGATGCAGAGCAGGTGAACTAGTGGACACACAGACACAGGAGGACTTTTCTGAGGGCCAAAGGTGAGTTCTTCATTTTATTACTCTTTCTGTCACTTGATCTTCTCTATTTTTGTTTTCCTTCTGTCTATCTTGACGTCTTCCTTCTTTCTTTCCTTGTACATCTTTTCTGATGTTTTCCTTTCTTCATTTTTGATGTTTTCCTTCTAACTAACTTTATTTTTTCTCCCTTATAGGTTATATACCCCAGAAAACTGTTTCAAGCAATGTAAAGATTACAATGTGGCTATATTCTCTTTTTCAAGAATGATTAAAATTTAAATTATAAGTTTTTAAAAAAACACCATGTTTTCCATGTCCCTTACATGATTAGATGTTTTATGTACTACAAGTGAAAAACAAGACGTTCCAAGATGGTGCGGGAGAATTATCTGTATTCTGTCAATCATGTATTTTAATAAAACGCTGATTGGCCAGGCAGGAAGTATAGGCGGGAAAACCAGAGAGGAAGTAGAGGTGATGCAATGAGAACAGGAGAATTCTGGGAAGCAGGGAGGTTCCTCCCAGTTCTGCCCAGACCACCGGAGAGGAAAGATGTAAGCTGCCACGCTGAGAAAGGTACTGAGCTGTGTGGCTAACACAGAGTAGAATTATGGGTTACCATAAGATGTAAGAATTAGTTAATAAGAAGACTGACCTAATGGGCCAATCAGCTTTATAATTTATAGAGTTTTCTGTGTGATTGATTTTCCTTGGGGTATGCCGGCTGTGGGGTACTGGGTGGGACAGAAACCCCAACAAGCCGGGCCTCATGTTACACCAAGAACCCATGTACATTCATACCCAAGCAACTCGTTATCGATTAACAGTGTAAGCAATCAAGGTATTTTTCTCAGCCAGTTTTTTGCTGGCAGGCACCACTTTGCAGTTAAAAAGAAAGAACCAATCATTTTATTATTGACCTCAAAAGATTATCTTGTAAAGAATATCTTATAAAGAATCTTAAAGTAATCACAAACCTAAACTTTCATAGATGAAAAACAGTCGTCTCTAAGTTCTCAGGGTGCATACCTACTCATCAACAGATTTTTTTTTTTAATTATCTGAAATCTAAGGGCAGAAGTGGGTACAAGGAATTAACCATCTTGCCAATCCTGGCAAGAAAGGCATGTCACCTAATAATATTTGGGCTGCTTTGTTCTTGTTCGCCAACCTTAATGAGTCCCTGACTCAACCATGAGCCTTTCTAAACTTTAGATTGTTTCCTCAAAACTGTTAACGAAACATCTTAATATAGCCTTACGTCATTTTCATAGCTTTGTTTCAGCTATGATGTACTCTGAAACCTGTGAACACATCTCCCAATATTGAGACTGAAAGAGTTTAAGCTACTGGGACACAAGTCCTTAATCATTAACTTAAGTTACAGCCTATACAACTCCTCAACAGAAGCTCATGTGTTCTAGCTGTGTGATACTTCCTACTTTTATTTTTTATTCTCTGGAGTCTCTGCTTTATCAGAGGCAGGGACAACATTTTATCTACCTGTATTTACCTAGGTTAATTTTTCCACTAAACTAACCTCTTTCATAATCCCTTACTATGTCTATTAAAAAACCCCAATCATCAAATTCTTACTTAAACTAACACTATTATTATATAAGATCATTGCTTCAGTTAAACAGCTTAGGAGGAAATCACCTTCACAGTAATCCACAGGTGAAAATGCCCAGTAGAATTGGATATTCCCAAGACTACATGGCATGGAGGGCAGCGGGGATCTTCCCATGCCCATTCATGCCATGCCAGATACCAGAGAAAGATGAGAGCGGCACACATGCAAAGGCACAGCAGTAGCAAGAGACATGCTGGGGCTGAGGTTGCCGGGGCCTTTGCTATTGGAGATTTACCCAGCAGAGCTTCATCTACCAGAGCTTTCCTTCCTGGTGGGCCCATGCTCTGAGGTCAATGGCTCCCTGCTGCTCCTCTGACGTGGCCTCTTGGCAATTCTGTCCCTGGCCAGACAGTTCATCTGAATGGGTTCATGGTCTTGAGTAGGAGGCAAACCTGACACAGCCTAGCCCTGAGCTTGCTCGTGGGGCCAGAGTGAGTCCGGGTCATTGGATAACTACTGAGTTAGGCCCTTGGGCCAGCCACACCCCAGTAAAATCAGGGCCTGGGCAAGGGGAAGGTAGCAGCTATGTCCTGTTAGCCCCTAGACAGGTGCTCCAGAGAGTCAAGAGCTTGAGCACTAACTCGGTGGTCTTTTCTGAAAGAGGCTTTATCCAAAGACCATAGGGGTAGCTGGGTAGCTCTGTGGGGGTGGGGATGATGTTCTCTCTGCTTAGTAAACCGTGTTGTTGCTTTTAGTCTTCAACATGAGAGGAGATAGTCAGGCGATGAGCAGGTCCACAAACCCAACACCACACTCAGTGCCTGGCTGCACAATACCCACGCTGCTGGAGGGGATGTGTGCAGTCTCCTGAAGCTACTGTACACCAGGATCTTTACATACACCATTCCAAAGTAGCCCTGATGTCCACCTCACAGGGGAGGAAGCTGAGTCTCAGAGATGCTCAGTAATTTGCTCATTGGGACAAAGGATATTTAGTGAGGATACTCTTTAAGTTATGAGCCTGGCCATTTGGTCCCAGCAACAATGTTTGCTTTGGCAACATCCAGGTCCCTTGGAGTTTCCAGACTGCATGCCGGTGCTTTGCTTTCAGAGTTGTTAGCTCAGCAGCTGTGCTGGGTGTGACCATTTACCTTTCCTGGGCTCACCTAAGGTTCAGGGCTTCCTCCTTGTTTCCCGAACCAGATCTGAGGTTTAGCAGAGGCTCTCCTTGGGAAGGAGGAAGTTCTCAGTGGGAAACTTGGTGTGAGAGGACAATTCCCTTGAGCCTTGTTTGCCTTGTCCCAGTCAGGTCGCTCGTGCCTCTGGCTGCTGGGCTGGATCTCCTGAGGAGGGCAGTGACCATGGGCCCCGTCCCCCGTCATCCAGGTGGGCCATCTCTCTCTGGTATCACATAGATACAGTTTCCCACAGACCCTAACACTGCAGCACTAAAGGAGAAATCCAGAGTAGTTGACATACATTGGCATTGAGAACACTGCGGCATGGCTGGAAGAATCTAAAGGGGTAGACACTCAGCACCCTGTTCTTCAGCAGCACAGTTGTTAAGGTAACAGATTTTTTGAACTTCATCTATAGACTCAGAAGAATGACAAACTGATGCCCAACACATCAAATGTAGCTACAAGCAACTAGGCTTAAACCTGGAAGAGTTGGTAGAATTTGGAAGACCCATGAAGACCCCATACTTAGGTCCCCGCACTCACAAAAGCCTCAGTGATGCAGAAAGTCCTCAGGGGAAAGAATGGAGGCCTGACAGATGGAGCCGCCCGCAGAGTCCAGCAACAGACCCCCTAAATCAAGTCAACTAATTTTGTCAGAGGCAACCATGGAAATCAAGGCAGAGAAAATGGTCTGTCCACAAATGACTGCAGAACAAGTATTAGAAAATACAAAATCCATGTGGAAAAATTCCCTGTCACAATGATTAGGGCTGATGTAAGTCTAAAAATTAAAACAAGTCACGGAAGCTGTAAAGTCATAGAAGAAACCCGCACAGCCTTGTGCCCTATGACCAGGCAGCCTGAGACACAGAATCTCACAGGGAAGATGACCTGAGGACACCGGAGCTCTGCTGCCACCAGCCTAGGAAACAGAAGCTGGGGGTTGACTGGAGCAGACCCCCCCCCCAAGGCCACTAGAGGACTTGGACCTGCCACAGCCCAGGACCTCAGATCTTGGAGACAAGAAATTCCTGTTCTAAGCCATCTGGGTTGTTTGTCGTTCTCACTGCACAGGAATTGGTTCAGGCAAATGTACTCTGCCCTTCTTCCTTGTCCATAGGTGCCTCTCCATCCTCCATCCTGCTGTATGAGGGGTTGGGCTAGGAGCAGAACCCTTCCAAAGACTAGGTTGGGCTATTTCCAGCTCTGACGGTCTTGGGCCCTGCCCAGGGCTGCAAAAATGCCTTGGCCTGATGAAAGAATTTAGCTGAGAAGGGAGAAGAGGTGGAACATGGAACTGGGAGTCTCCACCCTGCTGTGTTTAAAGACCAGAAAGGCTAGGGCTAAACACACCATCACTGCTCCACATCCTAAGTATTAACTTCCACTGAACAAACCACCCTGCAGCTGCACATCAACACTGTTAGGCACCAGGCCCTGCTGGATATGCCCGTGCCCCACAGGAACCTGCCTCATGTCCACTGCTACGAATCAGCACCTACTGTCGTCCCCAGCCACCCCTCATACACTCCTAGTTGTACACTCTGGTGCTGGCATGCATGCACTCTGGTGACGTGGCAGGCTCAGTTTGATACTGTCACCCTACATGCCACATACAGAAAACTAGGTATATTGTGGGTCCCCTGACCCCAATCGGCCATTGTACACCAGTGTTCCCAGGATTCAGAGGAGCTGAAGAGCAGGATCTCAGGTAGCAGTGAGTATGGCACATATGAATGACCCAGGAGACTGTTTTGAGGACAGCTAATATATTAGAATAGCAGGGCTAGCCTATATAGCATGGCCACACCCTGCTGCCACCTCACATACAGTGCCAGGTATCAGGCCCTGATGGATATCCCCAACCACCCCAAATACAGCCTTAGTTATCAGGTTCTGCTGGCCACTTCCCCACCTGCGGTTGCCCCATACTTAGCGCTTGACATTATGCCCGGCTGGACACCCCACGGTCTCCATTATCATGTGTATATTCCTAGGTACCAGAGGCTGCCAGCCATGCCTCCCGTAACGAATCCACACATAGTGCTAGGCACATAGTGTCTAAGTATTGACTCTGCTGTATACTCCTTAGACTCTGTTCTAAATGCAATATCAGACATAGGCCCTGTAAGATCCCTCCCACATAGGCTGCTGACACCCATGCTGGAAGCTCTCTCAGCACCTGCACAAAACACAAAAGTTACTATGTATTTGGTTCTGATGGGCATCCTTCCCTGCTGACATCAAACTTACACAGCTTAACACAGGTGCTGGATTCCTTCTACCATCCCACACAAAGTGTTACCCATCAGGCCCTCCTGGAAACACGCTTTGGCCCTCTTAGCATTCAAAACGCACCACTCCTTTCCAGCCTTGATGAACAGTCCTCTGGCGTGGCCTAGTAGCGTATGTGGTATAGCAGAAAGGTAGGGTGTCAAGCAAGGCCGGATACCTACAAATTTTTATGTGGCAGTGACCTGCATTCCAGCAGTGTCTGAAAAATAGCCAAGTATGTTGGCTGAAGTCGGGGTGGGATGGTACAGTGATGCCTACTGTATTATGTGTGATGGAGGAGTGTCCGTGTCCAGCTGGACCAGATACAGAGCACTGTATGTGCACTTGCCATGGAGGCAGAGGTCATATTCAGTTTGACTTGATAACCATATCCTGATAACCCATGTGGGATGGTGGTCCAGGGACAGGATGCTTAGCAGTGTTTGTAGGGTGGCATGTAGGCACCTAGTAGGACCTATTATGCACTACTGTATTTGCGGAAGCCTCTGTGTCCAGAAGATGAGATCTTATAGCCCGATCCACTGGCAGGCAGGCAGAGAGACTAGGGCTGGCACAGGGAGGTGGGTAGAGAGACTGTGGATGAGAGATTTTTAGGCAGGCTCCCCTTCCACCAGAACCCTCCCAGGGGTGCACAAATGACTGTTGATGGTGAGTTAGTGATGTTGGAGAGTGGGAGCGAACCCCGAACAGCAAAAGGAAAACTGGGAGTCTAGGGGGTCTTGTGATGTGGGAGAATTGTCTGTATTCTGTCAATCATATTTTAATAAAACGCTGATTGGCCAGGCAGGAAGTATAGGTGGGAAAACCAGACAGGAAGTAGAGGTGATGCAATGAGAACAGGAGAATTCTGGGAAGCAAGAAAGTTCTTCTGCCACTCCTGTGCAGACCACCGAAGAGGCAACATGTAAGCTGACAGCTGAAAAAGGTACTGAGCCCGTGTGACTAACATAGATCAGAATAATGGGTTAAGATAAGTCATAAGAACTAATAAGTAGCCTGACCAAATGGGCCAATCAGTTTATTACCTTATGGAGTCCTGTGTGTGATTTTCTTTGTTGCTTGCCGGCTGTTGGGGTACCAGGAGGGACAGAAACCCCAACAAGCCGGCCCTCATGTTACAGTCTTGGAAAAGGGAAATCCTCGGGATCAGGGAAGACTGAACTGGTGGTAGAATTGAAGAAGGTAGGGCCTTAAAAGGGGTTCACACAGGTACTGCCATGAAGAGAGTGTAACTAGGGGTTCCTCTCCCACCCACCAGTTCCCCAATAATCACTCTGAGACTTAATATTAATTACAAACTGATTGGCCATAGCATACTTATTACCTGCTAGCTCTTACATTTACATTCATTTACATTCACCCATTTCTATTAATCGGTGTATTGCCACGTACCCGTGGCTTAGCAGTAATGCTATGGCATGTTGTTCCTTGGGGTGTTTGATGGCATCTCCCTGACTCCACCTCCTTTTTCCCTGTAATTCTCCTTGGATTTCCCACCTGGCTCTATTCTGCCTGGCTATTGGCCAAAACAGCTCTGTTAACAAATGGTCATGGTAATAATACATATTCACACCATATAAGGGGCATCCCACATCAAGGGACGTTTCTCTAGAGTGGAGCATAGGTCCCGTTGATCCACCTGAGACTGGTGGAACACCATCACCTGGGACAGGAGGGACTCTCCTGTTGGTAGACATTTTTGTTTTCATCAGCTGTTCAAAGACTGCTGGAATTACCTGGGTACAGACCTTCCAGAAGCTGAGGGTTCACATGGGTAGGAAGGAGTCCCTATAGTGCCAATAGAGTTTGCTGTTTGAACCAGAGGGTGGTGGAGACCAGCCCATGAACAGACCAACTGTCCTTTTTAGATGCCCTTTTAAGCCTGGGTAGGTAGTTCCAACACTGATATCCTAAGAACATAGCTGCTGAGGAGATAGTGAGGATTACGTATGGGGTCCTGTCCACTGAGGCTCCAAAAGCTTGGAAGAGAGATGCTTAAGAGACATCCAATCCCATGGAGAAGGAAGGGTATGTTTGGTGGTGGCTGAGTCCTTGATGTGGTGACCAAGAGAGAGTGTAGCATGTGAATGGATGAGGGACCAGAGAAGGGAAAGTAGCCAGCCAGTGAGGGAGCCTGGGCCACCAGATGGTGGTTGAGGAGGAACAGCCATCCATGCAGGGGCTCAAAGGGGCTAGGCCAATGGAGAGCATGGAATGGCTTGGAGGTTGGCAGGAGGGCCAAGGCAACCTGAGCTCCAGGGAGAGCTGGGAGAGTTGTTTGATGAGGCCTTTGGCTCTCAGTGACTGTGTAGGACACAGAATATGCAGTTTCCAGGAAATGTTCAAAACTTTAGAGATGAGCTCCACCACTTTGGGAGTAAAGGCTGGACCGTTGTCTCTTTGGATGCTTAAACTGAGGATTGATGTGTTTATGGAGTGCCTGAGCACCCACATCCATCATTTCCCTGGAAGTTGGGAATGCCTTGATCCACCCTGTCAAGGTATCGGGAGGGTTAGGAGATAGTAGAGCTTTTTATGAATGGTTATATGGGTGAAGTCAATCTGCTAGCTCTCGTCTGGTTGGTGTCATGGATTGGGTGCAGGGATTGTCATATCTGGAGAGCCCCCTGAAGAAAGTTGACCTTGGTGCATCTCTGGCAGGAAGATTGAATCTGTAAAAATAAATAAATAAATAAATATATGGGTTTGAGGATTGGTGGAATCAAAGAATGGCTCTAAGGAGGGGAACAAAGCCTTGGGACCTCTATGCAGGGTGTGGTGGATGTCAGAAATGATGAGGAGTGCCTGGTCCTGGGAAGGATGAGGCAGTTCATTAGGTGGAGCATCCATCTTTGTCTGTGTGGCCTTTATTTGGGAGTTTGTCTCTTTCCTCTGGTTGGTAACAGAGTTAATAGGAGGAAGTAAAAGAAATGCATGTCTCATGGATTCAATGGAACTGGAGGCCAGTCTCTGGGTCACCTAGTTGGCCCTGGCATTGCTCAAGGCCTGGTGCCTCAGACGGTAGATTATAGGTACCTCTGCTGGGAGCTGGAGGGCCTCCAAGTAGCATCGCCATGTCTGGTACTTCTGCCTGCTCTCTCTGAGCATGCGCCAGAGATAAAACATTCTCTCCTCCTCAGACCACTTTGTTTCACACAGGACTGTTTTTGTTTCTGCCAAGTCTAAAAATATGATTACTAAACGTCTCTAAATTAAGTTTCTCTTTCACAATAAAAATCAAAAAAATTCAACGAACAATGTTTAAAATCTTAGTTTTTAAAAATATGTCTTATATATGATTAAACAGATACAAACTGTCTATTTATATGATTATGGTTTTTTCTTTACATTTGTACTGAGTACTAAATTGATTTAGTAAATTCATTTCTAAAGCTATCATGTATCATGGTATTAAGAAATAAAAATGTTGTAATGACGAAAAGATGGAAACTGTTTAAATATAGATGATTTGTGTATAAAGATTAAGCTTTTGGAAGTTATGAAGGTCTGAGTAAGTAATTTAAGGTGCATAAAGGATAAGACTTAAAGATGCTATGCATGATATTAAATGTCTTGACATTTATCAACAACAACTACAAAAACTGGCTATTATCAAGGTTTATCTAAAGGTATCTGACTAGTAAAATATCAAATCGTAGCTAAAAGCACAGGTGTAACTGGTCTTCTGGATGTTAGGAACCATCCTTGAGGCTATTCTCATATGGTCAGAGGGACTAAAAGGGAAAATACTTCCCCCTCGCCCACTAGATTAATCAGGGCCACGGGTCTCTGATCATCTCTAGAAATGTTCTGTAACTGTGAAAATCACCTGTTCTCTTGTTCAGAGAGGCCATGGAGATCCCTAATGAGTTTAACAGAGTCCAGTCTACAAAGAGGGTCAGCACAGAGGGATGATCACTTCCGTGCTTCCAGGGAAGTCACAGCCAGGGTGGGAAAAGCCTTCCCTTATCCTCACATAGATGGACAACTGGTGAAGATCAGTTCAAGGAGCCAGAGGTTCCTCAAAAATCACAGGAGCCCTTGAGGACTAGATCTTCATTTGGCCTTAATGGTACAAAACTTAAAATTAATTTTGGTTACCTAGATAGTCTTGAGCACCCAGTGGGAAAATATAACCAAAACTAAAATTATGTTTCTTTAACAATTCAAGGGACCACAGCTCTGAGACATTGTACTTGGCCATATAAAATGTTGTGTGGACAACGATTTCCCACTCATGATTCTCTTACACTTACACACACTGGAGCTCAGATACAGGACAAGACCTTGGCTTCCATCAGCAACTACAGTAGCCACCCATAGCTAAAACAAAAGCAAAAACAAACGAACCAACATAAAACAGGTCTATCTTCTTAAAGAAGGCCAACTCTAAAAGCTGTTCTCACCAACTGTAGAGCACCAGCTCTTTCCGGGAGCATCCTCCTCACAGCTGCAGTAGGTCCTTCTGCACCTTCACTCCCCTGCTCCCTGTTAAAGCAGACTGCCTAGTTCTCTACCATCAAACTCACAGGTTTGGAAAATTAACCCGAATGTCTAAGCAGGATCCTGGGAATGTTCCTAGGCGATCCCATGAAAATGTCTTACTAAGATTCTACTTCTCTTGTAATCACTGGTTACATGCAAAGTCCTTACCTTTTTAGTTCCCTGTGTTCAGGCATTCTAGGTCCTTTGCACTTCAATATACATTTTAGGGTTAGTGTGCCAAATTTCCCTCCCCCTAAGAATCTTCTGGGATTCTGAGTGAGGGCTGCACTGAAATCACAGATGCCTCTGGAGGAAGGCTGTCCTCACCCAGCACCCACTGACCACAGCTTCCCTTCCTCTCCTAAACGCTTCACCTCCAAATAGTTCCTCCTTTTGTGAATGAAACTGTAGAATTAGATTAGCTTCCTTTTCATGTTTGTTGGTTTATGGAAATACAATTTTTGTAGAAATATTATTTCCTATGAACTTAAAACTGTTTACTGGTTCTAATATGTTCTGTTTAGTTTGATAGATTCACTGTTGTTTTCTACTTAGAGAATCAGGTCTTCTGGAACTGTCGGTTCTGGGTGCCTTCCAGTCTGATGACTAATTCCTCCTTCCTTTCCTTTCCTCTATCCTCCATTTCCCTGCCCTTTTCATATGGAAACCACATATTTATAGTTTCCTGTGTACATTCTGTGTGTGTGTGTGCTGCGCAACTGTAGGTGCATGTGTGTGTGTGTGTACATATGTGTGTATATGAAGGATTGTCTATATGTGTGTATATGTAGGGCAAACGGTCAACCTTCGGTGTCATTCTTTGGGTGCCAATCATCTTGACTTTATTAAAACACACTCTGTGTGTACATGTGTAGGAGTGTGGGCACTGTTGTGTGCCCATAGAGGTCAGAGGATAACTTGTGAGACTCGGCTCTTTTTTTCTACCACATGGGCACTGGGAATTGAACTCAGATCAGGAGGCTGGGTGCCAAGCACCTTTACCGGCCAAGATAACTTACTGGCCCCACCTTTAAAAAGATTTTTTTTTTTCTGTGTCAGGGTCTCACTGTATAGCACTGGAAAATCTGGACTCTTCATGTAGAACAGGCTGCTCTAAAGCTCATCTCCCTGCCTTTGCCTTCTGAGTCTGGAGATGAAAAGTGTGTGCTATCTGCCTGGCCTTAAGTGCTGTATAGAGTCAATGGCAAACTCCTCAAAACATTTAGGGGATAAATACCAATTCCCCACGTTTTCATTTGGACGGTGTCAGAGACTGACCCCAGCACAGCCTCCTGCCCTCAATTCCCTGCAGTCACTTCAGGGTACAGAGGCTGTGCGCTGTCCTACCTAACCCCTTCTTTAAAGCGGCAGTACCCAAATACCCAAACCAGGCAAAGAACAGAAACAACAAACCCACTTCTGTCACAAACACAACTCCAAAACTCAACAAAGTGTTGGTGCATTTTCCAGGTACGTTTTGGGCAAACCTGCCACGCCCTGACTCTGTAGGTAGAGGCAGGAAGATTAAGAGTTCAAGATTAGCCTGAGCGCCACAGTGAGGTCCAGGTCAGTCTCGACACAACAAGATGGGGACTCTGAAAAGTAGATAAAACTTAAAAAGCAGACACTAAAGCACATCAATTTTGAATATAAAAAAAGCAATCATACACCTGTTGCTGTAGATTTGGCGGGCAGTGTACAGTAGCTAGGCTTCCCAGGCACTCTCCTGCCTTTCCATTCTGGACACATACAAAGCAACGTAAACGCATTTTACCACTAGCTACCAGTATTTTCTTTAATAATTCCCACATTTCTTCCTTTTGTCTACACCACAGGTGTCTGTCTGGGTAGAGCACTGGTTCTCAACCTTCCCTATGCTGCGATCCTTCCATACAGTTTCTCATGTGGTGAACCCCCCTCCAACCATAAAATTATTTTTGTTGCTACTTCAAAACTGTAATTTTGCTACCAAGTGGTGTTTCAGTTTCTAAGACCATCAGAAATATGTGTTTTTCGATGGCTGCATCTCACAGGCTGAGAATCCACGATCTACTGAGTAAATTCCTCAAACAAAAAAGTTCCTTAAAAGTTTTTAGTATAAGCGCAATGATAAATAACCCCACGGTTTTAAAAAGATCACTACCTTAATCTTCTTCCTCCTCCATCAGTTGGCCTGCCGCAGTCTCGCTGGAGGCCCTCAGTCCCTGTGTCCCTAGGATGCAGCAGCCGCCCACATGGGTTCAGGGTTTTTTGGACACCAAGGGGGCCTTCGTGGTGCCAGGAACAGAGCCTTGCTAAGCTCCGCGGTCAGTGGCAGCAGCGAAGCGGAGGGCGAGAAGGAACCGCAGCTCCAACGTGTGCAGTCCGTGATTACTGGACTCAACGACTGTTGTACATTAGGTCAGGAGAGTACCACTGTCTGATCCTTAGAACCCTTTCAAGTGAGGCTACGACTGGCCCCGCCCCTAACACAAGCCCACCCCTTCACAGGACCCCACCTCTGGTATCCAGCCCCACCCCTTTCCCAGCGTGTTGTACCGCCCACCAGCAGCTCCACCCCAAATTATCAAGAAGGCTCCTCCCTTAATGGATTGTGTGACCTGAAAAATGAAACAAACCCTTCCCTTCCCTAGGCTGCTTTTGGTCAGTGTTTTGTGGCAGCAACAGAAAAGCAAATCAGTATCTGTATCTGGTCTTTGCAGCAGTTGGGGAGCTGCTTTCGGGTTTTCTGGTTTGAAGCCGTCTCAGTATGTGTGCCTGGATAGATGAGAACTACAGTTCTACAGCCTCAACCTACCAAGTGCTTGGATTCCGTGTGCACCACTGCGATGGATCTGTTTTTTATTAATTAATTGCCCTTATTCTTGAATTCATACATATACACAGTGAAATAGGATTATGTCTACTCCTGTTTCCTCCCTCCAGTTCCCCTCCATGCCTCCCCGGCAGAGCCCTTCCCAACTCCATGTTCTCTTCTAGCTGTTTCTATATGTCTGCATCCCAGCGGCCGGTGGCTAAGAGAAAGTCAGGCAGAAAGAACGCAGCCCCCTGAGCTGCATGAACAGCCCTGAGCTTTCTGCTGTGAGCCCTTTGAGCAGTCTTTCAGCTTCTTCCATATGTGCTACTTGGTAAATAAAATGCGTGGTGCAATTAGCACTAAAGTAGGTAATGAACAGTTTAAAAAGTCTGCTTGAGAACAGAGTTAAGAATTTGCCCCAGTGCTGTCACTCCAGAATCCTCATAATCCTTTCAAAAAGTTCCACTCCTGGTGACTAAGCCCTGAGATACATAAGCCTATGGGATCCGTTCCTATTCAAAGCACCCTTAGCACCTTCCCTAATCCTGAAAACTCACGCTTCCATTGCTGTGTGTATGTATTGTCATAGTTCATAAAATCTTTTCCTTCTCCTTTCTCCTCTCCCCTTCATTGCTCTTTTGAGATCCTAACTGAACACGCTGCTGCCCCAGGCCTGACTCCGGGAGAGTGGTTTCTCTGCTGGCTATGTTCCCTTTGCTTTCAGTTGTTACCCTGCTCTATAAAGGTTCGTCCAGTGCCGCAGTGCATTGGTGGTACTTCTTTTCTAGAACGCCTGCTGGTTCCTTTAGGGTTATACCAAGTTTTCCTCTGTGTGGCTTTCCCACCAAGTTCTATTCTGGGATCCCTTCTGTTTCTCTAGTCTTCCTGTAATCGGTGTTTCTTGACTCACCCATCACTCACCCTCACTGTAGGACCCAGCCATGATGATCTCAATATAGGCCCGAGGATAAGTTTAGTCTAGTACAATACCTGGTTCCAAGAAGGACCACAAACTGAGACCACCCAGGCACCACCCAGGAGCAGACCATCCAAAGGAAATTTCTAACGCTCCAATCATTGTAGATAGGACCACCTGCCAGCACACACCCATCGCTTTTCACCAGGACACCCCTAGACAAATGTCAGTCAATCAGGGGTCCTGAACCTTAGAAATCCTTCACCCCCACCTTTGCTACTATGAAAACCCAACTCTAACTGAGCTCGGGGCTCACCGACCACTCCAATACGATGGACACACAGAGAGTCTGAGTTTGCAAACTTATGTAAGAAGAAAGGCTCTTTGGTTTTACATACGGGACTCAGTCTCCTAGTTAGTTTTGGGGAGTGGTGGGGGGACTCTGTGATCTGGGCATAACACTCAACTCTCTGAATGAATGCACTTAGTAATTTTTTCCACAGGGCGGCTTTTCTGTGGAAATAGCTTGAGGATAGAGTTCTTCAAAAAGTCAAGCCATGTTTTATTTCATCTCTCTAACTTTGGCTTTCATCCTGGCTGTGGGACTCTTGCTTCCCGTGGTCCCTGCTCAAATTTGTCTCCTGTTGGGGAAGGCTATACAGGGACTCAACACCAAAGCCAGGTATAAAGTCAACCCTCCTCATAGGTATGGAGTGGGAGTATCACATTCAACATCAGTTAGCTGTGTGTGGGAGATTTGCCCACAATGCTTCAGTGCTATGGGCCCCATGGATTCATTTCTGGATTGGTAATAGGCTCAAACTTTTGATAGAACTAGCTCAATGTATCTGTCAGTACGGTAGGAACAAGATTTCACGGACCTGATATGGAAATCCTCATATCTCTTGAAACCACACAAGATTTTTATCGTGACCCTTCACTTCTCCTTAAGAGAGATTCTGAGTACATTAGAAACATTCATGCCTTTTTCTTTCTTAGTCAAGATCCCGACTCCCACATACACCCCCCCCATGGCCATCTACTTCTGGAACTATACCACACCAAAGCTTTGGCTGAGACACTTCTAGTCAGGGGTCTTATGTTGTGGTAATAGCTATCTTTTGAAGCCCATGGCACGTCAAGTGTGCGGTGTGGCCATAAGCTTCCCAGCTCTTCACTGCTGGGACACTGCCTATGTCCAATCATGCTATAGCTCAGAATGCGACTCCCTGTCACAGGTCAGTTTTCCTTGAGAATCCTGGAAAGTCAGGTCACAAATGTGGAGAGCTGCTTAGAGCAACCTCTGCCCTTCTTCCCTGGCAGCCCAGAACTGTCAGTTTTGACCCTTCCTTCCTCTTTCTGGGTCCTGGGCACTGCTGCACCCTCTTGTGAGTCCTCAAGCACGTATGTATCACTGACCAATGTTTCAAGCACGTATGTATCACTGACCTGAGAGAGATGCTAAGACTGCTTGGGATACTCTTTTCTCCTTGTGGTTTAATTTACAGCCAACCGTTAAGTGTTGACTTCATTCCTCTGATATTCAAAAGAGAGATTTGCACCAAATATTTTCTCCATCAGTTCGTAGAAAATCCTGTGATAAACCCTCAAACCTCTTTAGACAAATGATCAGGCTGCCAGAATCCAGGCAACACTGACTGAGGATTCAGATTGCTGAGTCCAGCCAGCACAGCTCACAGTTAGGATCAAAATCTTCTCCCTTCAATCTGGATAGGTTCTCCTTCTGCACTGGGGCAACTTTAATTGCTAATGCATAGTGATTCCTCTCTGCAGTGGTTTGGTCAGCTCTGTGCAGGAGCCAATGTTAATCCCACCAGTTGAGAATAAGATCACTATCACAGTTTAAAATTTGAAGCAAGCTTCAATTAAATAATGATCATGTTGGTGGGCTGTCTGTCCAAGTCCATATCTGATTTTCAAGGAAATGATCCAAAGTGATGTTTTACAGGGCTTAAGAAGACTTTAGAACCCATAATTCACCACATCCCACGGGTACCTCGGGGCAAGCACACACCTGATGTATTTCCTTCTGGCACACCTCCTGCTTATGACAAATTAATGGCAAGAGTACATTCCGACATATTTCCTGCCTATGTGTGGTCAAGCATGTCCAGTGTAGATGGGCAAAATAAACTTTTCTAGGGGAGTGAAAACATGTGGCTTGTTATCTCCCATAAACAGTAGCCTCTAGCATTTCAGGAGCTATCTGTCATTGGTTAAGGGCTTGCACATCAGAAGCATTTTTGATTCATGGATCTCTTGGGTACAATAATTAAGCTTTCAAATGTAACTTTGGCTCTCACATTACCCCCTTGATTTGTATCCTGAGGCAAATCCTTGACTGTGTGATAGGTACCTGTTTACACTGGGATCTAATAAAGGTCAGCTTGTTGGCACCCAGACAGGAATTGTCATTTAGTTAAGGCATCAATGATACAAGAACCAACAGTAATTAGCAGAAGCAGAAAGGTCAAAGGCCCTGTGATGACTGTTAAAGTTACTATCGAGAAGGACCTGGAAGTGAGAATGGGAACCAGTTATTTCCTGCATCTCAGGTCCCCCTTATTGCAATGATTTTTAAAGGAAAATATTATGTTTAGGACTCTCAGACCCATAGTCCTAGTAGTTAGGAAAGAGGAGAAGTCTCAAGACTAAGAGAGAGAGATCCCATCCTCAGGAATAGACAGGTGGGAAACTTGGGCTATACTTATCTGGAGTTTTTTGACCTGTGAGAAGTAGATCCAAGTTTTACGACTCCTTAGATTCTCTAAAACTTACATGATTTTTTTAGTTTACAAAAAGACATATTTTAGAGGTATTAGTATTACCAATCTGTACTGAAATCATTGTAGAAAAAGCAGGTAACAGGTGTCTGTAAAATAGCTGAAGTAGACTCATACCTTTGAATCATAGCAAAGGCTATATATTTGGGGTTAAAAACATGAACATTTTTCCTATCCAGAGAGCTAAATATATATTTTAGTCTCATGAAAAGCATCTTTAAATCTATACTTAGAAGACAACCAAAGGAAATTTAAAATCTTAAGCTCATGACTGAACAGTAAGTGGTCAGTGCTCTACCAGCTTCATGGAAGGGGGAAGAAATAAAAAACATTATCCACTTTCCACAGACTTGAACCACTTACTTATACCTTTACAGTTTGTATTTATACCTCTTCTATCACTTTCTGAGACCCCCCAGAACTTACTTAAGCTTTCACATCCTCAGGCCTTTATATGTCTTGAAGCATTTGCTTAGACCCTCAAAACTTACATAGACTTCAACCCTTTCTCTTTCCATCTAATCATTTTCCAGATGATTAGTAGTAGTAACAAGTAGTTATTACTGAGAGCAATCATTGCAAGTCATATTCCCTTAGTGGAAAGCTACATCTGAAACCTTTAATATGAAGCCAGTTAGCAAGGCACACCTGTCTTCCTTTTCTCAATAGGATACCTAGTAGCTCAAGAAAAAGCAAGGCTTTATTTTTACGTATGAAATGAGCTAACAAGGTGGCTGCAGTATTGGGGAAGAATCTGGTTGCCTGCTGCTGCTAACTTGACAAAGCTATAGTTTGCCTATCTGTCAATACCATTCGAGATATGAGAAGGATAAATTAGGGCAGGAAGTATAATCCAGATGGCCTGTGTATCACTTAAAATGACAGAGACTAGTCCACTATCCATGATGGTCATCCTATGGTGACCCCTCTGGTGACCCCTATGATAGGCCCCTGTGGTTTCTATGGCACCGGGAGCAAAGGTACCAGGACAACATCGGTCTTTGACCTTCAGACCCAGAAGCTGAGAGGCTTTCCTGTGGAGAAGGAACATGAAGGGGGTGACCAATCTTACTTTGTCTAAGCAAATCAGGGCAATCAATATCCCAATATCCCCGTTGTCCACAGTTTGAACCAGATCCTGGTGGCAGGTGCAGCATGAGGGCAGTCTTTCCCAGTGGTTAGCACACCACAATCCAGGTGGAGTCGTTGTGGTATCCAGTCATCTTTTTTGGAGACCTTGGGGTCACTGCCAGGAGCTGGGGTTCTCAGTCACACTAATTTTTTTCCATTAAATATTTAAAATACTAGGCTGGAGAGATGGTTGAGAGGTTAAGAGCATTGACCGCTCTTCCAGAGCTCCTGAGTTCAACTCCCAGCAACCACACGGTGGCTCACAACCATCTATAATAAGATATAAAATTTGGTGCCATCTTCTGTTGTGCAGGCATACATGCAGGCAGAACACCGTGTATACAATAAATCTTAGAAACGTTTAAAATACCATATTCAGGAGATTTCTGAAAATTTGAGGAACATTATCCATTAAGTATTTCTGAGCTAAACAAACCTAGGCTGAACATTGAAAACACATATAGGAGGCTAAATAAAGTTTTTTCCTATAATTAACTACATTAGTGTTTTAGGATATTTGATCACACTGTGAACCCTGACATTGCATTATTTACTGGACAAACCTGGTTCTAGTTATAGTGGGACTCAGCCCTAGTACACACCTTTAATCCAAGAGCTTTCTGTTTGAATATTATAAACAGGGGTAAGTAAAGTCAACCACAGATAAAGAAGCAGAACAAACAACCAGTTGACAGGAAGTGGACAGAGAATTATTAAGTAAAACACATAGTAAGAGGGTTAAGAGGATGGATAGAAAGACACACAGGAAGTAGAAGGGAGTGATATTCCGTTTGAGAGGTTTGCTGTTCTCAAGTGGGAGTGCAAGGCATGGGACTTTGTGCAAACTTATCCATTTGCCTAAAATACCCATCTCCTCCCTTGTCCAAGTGGGTGACTTTTCCTCATTTGAACTGAAGGACTTTCTTTGTCCTGAAGAAGCCACATCCCGGCGCATGTGGGATCACAGCTCCTCATCAAATGCACATGACAGCATTGCCGCAGCTGCCGTGTGTCACTACTCTGTTTGGGGACAGTGTCGCTGAACAATAAGGGCTCTGGCACTGGTGAGTTCAAAGCCCAAATAAGCAGAGATGGAGCTGGAGAGAGGAGAAGACTTTATGATCCATCACAGGTAAGGCGAGCATGAGCATCATTCCAGAGGCAGTGTCTTCTTGACTACAGAAAGCACAGGATTTTGTCCAGTGGTAGAAGGGAGAGTCTGATCTTGAGCACACACAGTGAAGGAGAGCAGTTCCATCCTGAGTGTGCTCAGCTTGAGATCATGGGAAGAATGCTACAGAGATTTAAGTTATGGGGCAACTGTTGAGATGACTCAGAAGGTAAAAGCGTCAACTCTGTAGCAGGGCGATCTGATCTAGGCCCCAGATCCAAATGATGGAAGAGGAGAACTGGCACCTCACAAGCACCTACACAGTGTCTACACAGTGTCTACACAAATATAAGTAAATGTATTTTTAAAATAGATTTAAGTTATGGACAGAAAATGCTGTGAGCATGTTCAGTTTGTACTGTTAATACTGGAGCTGGAAACATTGGAAGGGATTTTTTTGTTGTTGTTTAAAAGTTTCTTTTCATTTTATATACCAACCACAATTTCCACTCCCTCCCTCCTTTTGTTTCCTGCCTCAACTTTTCCCAACCCAACTCCCCCCTCCACTCCTCCATGGGGAGTCAACAAAGTCTGGCACATCAAATTGAAGCAGGACCAAGCCCCTCCCCCTTGTATGGATGCTTAGTATGATATCCCGCCATAGGGACTGGGCTCCAAAAAGCCAGTTCATTCACCAGGGACGGATCCTGGACCCACTGCCAGTGGCCCCACAGACTGCCCAAGCCACACAACTGTCACCCACACTCAGATGTCCTAATGTGCAGGTTTCCCAGCTGTCAGTCCAGAGTCAGTGAGCTCCCACTAGCTCTGGTCAGCCATCTTTGTGGGTTTCCCCATCATGATCTTGACCCCTGGAAGGGATATTTTTAAGGGTATTAATAGAGGATTTTGCCTCAGAAGGTGTCTGCCTTGCTTGGAGGCTGAATCCACCACAGTGGACACTGGGGCTCTTGTTGGCACCTCTGAAGCACGGGGTCACAGGAAGCAGTTTGAGCTTGTGCAGCCACTTCTACTGAACTTGCTGGAAGGAAAAGTGCATGCAGTTACAACACGCCAGGAAGCATAGAATGAAAATGAATGTGGCCTGACACCTTGTGTCCCTGTAGCCTTCAAATCGGGCCTCCTTACTCTTTGGCAGTTGTTGTGGTAGCCCTGGGAAGTCCTTTGGCAATGATGTCTGTTCACCATTACCCCCCCTCCAGCTCTGTTCTTTGGGTAAAGTTTGCCCCTGCTTAATTGTGGCCCCTGTACCAGCCCTGGGGTCAAATTCCACTGCCACAGACTGACAGCTTCCTTAACCCTCAGCCTCTATGACAGAACAAGGCTCTGCTGAAGTGTGATAGTGCGTGCTTGTTTAGAACCGTGTGTGGCTATCTTTCTATGGTTGGGACCTCCATGCTCATAGAGCACGGGTGGCACCTAAGGGCACTAGGCAGTAGGCGGAGCGTCCGGGATGCTTCTGCTTTCATTGCAGGCATTCATCCTTGTAGAAGACAGGAAGCTAGCTCCTTGAGTAATTGACAAACAGTTCTCAAAATAGGGCATGAAGAACAGGACCTCGGCCTGTTCATGGGCCTGAAACAGACTGGAAAGATAACGCTGGAGATTAACTAATGATCAGATATTAACAAGGTGATAGTTCATTCCACCCTGAAACTGGGATGCAAATACTGATGAGTATCTTGAATATCACCATAGAACCTTCGTCTGGCGATGGATGGAGATAGAGACAGAGACCCGCATCAGAGCACTGGACTGAGTTCCCAAGGTCCAGTTGAAGAGCAGAAGGAGGGAGAAGATGAGTAAGGAAGTCAGGACTGCGAGGGGTTTGTCCACCCATGAAGGTGGTGGGGTTGATCTAATAGGAGCTCATCAAGGCCAGCTGGACTGGGACTGAATGAGTATGTGGTCAACTGGACTTTCTGCATGTGGCTGACAATGGGGGCTGACTGAGAAGCCAATGATAATGGCACTGGGATTTGATTCTACTGCATGTACTGATTTTTGGGATCCTAGTCTGTTTGGATGCACACCTTCCTAGGCCTGGAGGTGGGAGGGCCTTGGACATCCCACAGGGCAGGGTACCCTGCCCTCTTTTAGGACTGGGGGAGGGAGGGAGCGGGAGGGAAATGGGAGGAGGGGAGGAGGTGGAAATTTTGAATGGTATTATTTATAAAGCCAAAAAAAAAAAAAAGATCGGTGGTCAAGTGTTGCCTGGATCACAGTAAGATCGGGGAAAGGCGCGCCCGGGAGAGGAAGTAACCGACACAAGTTCCGCATGTGGGCGGGCTTATCTAACAGTGGCGGAAGCGAGCCGACGGCTTTGGGGCTCGGCGAGCAGGATGGCGCCACAAATTGGCCCTCATGAGCTGCTGCACGTCTTCTCCTTCCTGGAGGCCCCCGACCTGCTGCGCGCGGCGCAGGTGAACAAGGTGAGGTCCGGCGGAGTCACCCCACCGCCTGGCTCCGCAGGCCCGGTTCCGCAGGCCCGAGGCCGCCGGAGCATCCCCTCCAGGGATTGGCTTTGCCGTGGCTCCCTTGTCTGGCGCTTACCCTTTGCCTTCTTGACCGCGTCCCAGCCCTGCTTGTCATCTGCCCCGCCCTCCATGCCTGGCTGTGTGCTTCCTCTTATGGACTCAGTACAAAGGCGACGAAATCACTATTAATGTAAGGTACTTGTTTTTCCCTGCCAGATTCATTACTGAACTGTGACAGAAAAGATACTAAAATCTCTCTTCAATGTCTATCCCATGTACTCAATGCATACCTTGAAATTTTAGCCTCTTCAGTTAAGTAAATCAGTGTTCATAAGGTTAGATGCATCCTTGCTTGAACAGAGCACTTGGATTTTCAGTTTTCAAACCTGTTCAGTTTTAAAACCTTTACCCACAGAAAGTTACCAATTCTGTTCATCCCAATCGTCAAAGGACCCAGAGTTGACATCTGGCAGTGAAGCTGAAGACCCCGGACCTCACTGTGCAGATAGGCATTGCCTAGTTTTGTTTTCTCCTTTGTAGTTCTGGGGGATGCACCTAGGGCCTTGAGCTGGCCATGCGCTTCACCAGCTGAGGGAGGGGCCTGCCTGTCACTGTTAGCTTTTACAGCTGCTGTAGTTTGACAGGATCTCTGGCCACTTCTCTTTGCTACACTGTGATACGTCTGAGGGCCTGCATCTTTTTGCTCTGGATTTGTTGCCAAGATTTTGTGAGCCTGAGAACTTCCCTCACATTGCCACAGTGTATAAGTCTTGTCTTCTTCACTTTGTCCCTGCCGCACCCTGGAGAGAAAATAGAGGCCATTGACTGTCTGCCTACAGCATCTGTTTAACATCTTGGTTTATCAATTGTGACAGCTAAAGTTATGTTTTAAGTTAAAATTACTGCTTGGGAGATCTATAAAACAAAAATGCCTCTAGCCTGTGAGCCCCACTTGCCCACGGACAGATAACTTCCTGGGATGCTGGGGGTTGTTGTTCCTGTAAGATAACAAGCCACCCTGGCTTCACTTCAGTAAACAAGGCCAGTTGTCCCAACTGCACAGAATGTGCTTAACCATAGGTACATAAGCAGGAAGTAGTCAGGATGTATGCGTGCTCCTATTTAGACAAAGGCAGAAGTATGTCGCCTTGTGGATTTTGCCTTTTTAAACCCCCATCTAATGTAATCTGGTGCCATTCACTGGAAATTCCAGATATGGGCCTGGCCAGTGTCCATCATTCTGGCCAGTATTTGATAAGGCTTACTTCGGATTTGGCTCAAAAAATTGTGGTGGTGATCTTATTCTCACCCACTGGGATTAATGTAATACATAATGAAGGAATATATGATCTCTTTCTCTGAAAATGGGTTAGTTAATTTAGCACATTACATATGAGGCCACTTTCACCTTTTTTTAAAGGTATTTTTTAAAGTCTCATCTCCCATTTTTATCCCATGCCTCATCTTACCCTTCAGTCTGAGGTGCCACTGAAAACAACGGGCGCAGGGTGCACCCTAGGGCCACAGCCACCTAAGGTCCTGGCAGTGTCTGTGAAACACCGGGGTAAATTTGGTTTCCTATATGGAACTGATGTGGCCCAAAGCTACATTTAAAACTAAAACACAAGCAAAGGTGCCCATTTGCCAGCACAAGGTCTCCGGTGGGGAAGGAAGACAGGGGGTCCTCACCTCTCCCAGGGAGGTCTCAGACAGAGAACACCTCACAGTTCCAAGTCTCTGAGGATAACTTTAAGTAGATGTGGGAAACGACTGAGTTCCATCTCATGTATGCTCATCAGGAAACTGAGTGTCCCACAGTGACTTCCCTGAGGTGATGATGGAGTCTTGTGCAGAGCTAAGGTGAGTCCCCCGCAGTTTTTGCATAGTAGGCCAAGTTTGAAAGAAAAGTTCCTTCTGCCCTTTGGTATCGCCAACTTTTCCTGGTTCTGATCTACCCATAAGTTAAAGGGGGTCAGAAATCTCTATGAGTCTAACAGAAAGATCCTTAAAGATGGTTAGCATTTGTTCTGTAGAGCACGGCGCACATTACAGTCTCTGTTTGAGAACGGAGAACCACCTAGCTAGCTTTGAATGGGAAGATGCGTAGATCTTGCTTGGTTTGATTTTGCAAAATTACAACATCATTACTGAACAAAAAGATGCTTTTCTTTCTTTTTTGTTTTTTTGAGTTGGAGTCTCACAGTTCAGGCTGGCCTTGAACTATCTGTGCAGCGAGGATGACCTTAAACTTATCATCCTGCCTCCACCTCCCAAGTGCTGTGATTACAGTCCTGAACAGCACACTCAGGCATCCTAAGCATCTTGCAGATAGCTCTGCAGAAAGAAGTGAGAACAGGGCTTGCATAGTACCTGCCCTGGAAGACTGTTCCCATCGGACCATCTTGGCAACTCGAAGGCATCCCCATTGCTGCAGCTCCATATAAGAAACCTGAAATCCTTCCCCGTCCTCACAGCAAGCAGAGATCTTGCTTACAACACAGCTTGACTTGCTCCTCCCCCAGTCAAAATGCTCAAGTAGCTTCTTCTCAGTATTTCTGCCTGGAGACTGTTGGGAGTTGGTAAAAGCCACCCAGCCAGCAATTTTTCCCAGTTCGTCTGCAACCAAACCTCATGCTCTAACTGAGCAACTTAGGAAACTATCCTTTCATGTTTGTGAATCATTTGCATATCCAGTGTGTTTCCTTACGTTGCTTTAGAACAACAGCCACTCTCTGATTAGTCGTTGTCTCTCTGAGCCCCTGGGCTCTGACTCATCAACCCCACTGAGTCTCATTTTCATCATTTGGTGGTTTTTAATTGTCTGTTGCTTTTAATGCATCAGGTTGAGCTGTGTTGAATGTGGAAACTGGGTTGGTTTTGATTTTTGTCCCCTCCATTGGGTTTGGCAAGCCAGGTGCTTACTAGTTATTGACTGACCAGATGCTGTCTCTTCCTGTCCTTATCCTAGGTCTGGAATGAGATTTCAGTGACCCAGGAACTGTGGAGGTGAGTGAAGGAAGAGCCAGGGGTGGTCCTGCAAAGGAGAGACGCTCACTGGACGTGGTTTCCGAGTGCTGCCATCACTTCTGCCTGTGTTGAGGACAGAGAAAGGATTATACCCCTGGTCCTTAGCCATGAGCAATCCTCTATGGTTAATAGTGTAAGACTGTGTATTGGCAGGACTCCCAAATTCAATCAGCTGGATTCATTTTCTGCAGTTTCTGTCAGTAGAATCAAAGCACTTAAAGCAAACAAATGAATAAATCCATTTCATAGCCAGGATGGCCTTATACTTACTTTGTAGCCTAGGTTAGTTTTGAGCTTGTAATCTTCCTGCATAACCTTCCTGAGTACTGGAATGCAAGCCTGTGCCACTGTGCCCAACTCAGATCACTTGTCACGCAACAGCAGAAGAATCTAAGATTGTATAAATCAGAAATAGTTAAAACATTACATTTGCTTCTTTAGAACCTGTTATCTTTTATACTAAGATAAAACTAATGGGGAGAGGAGAATGGCACAACGCAGGCCTGGACCTTTTCTGCCTCTGGCTGAACGTGGGGCCCACAGCCTTGGCAGTCAGGTCGGAGTTAGAGTTTCCACCCTTAATGGAGAACAGCTGCTCAGATGTGAAGCTTCCTCGGGACGGGGAGGGAGGCTTTGCTCTTATGTAGGATAACTAACACCTGGAATTCTTGGCCATCTCAAGGCTGTCTTAGCTTCTTCCATCTTCAGCATCTTAGAACACTTCTTTTTGTTGCTTTTTCTTAACTTTTATAACTCATATTGATTAGCAAAACAAGCTCAGGCAGTTCTGAGGTGGACTTTCGTTGGAATCCATTCTTCTGTCTATTCTTTGAAGAGCTGACTTTTAAGCAGGTGTAGTTCATTTAGGGAAAGGCAGGACTTGCCAAGTATGTGACTCCGAGAAATTGTCCGAATGGATGAACTGACTGGTGCAGCTGCTGATGTATCAAAATCCAAGTTAGAATCTTTAAGGAAAGCACTAAAAAGTAACCAAAACTATGGTGCAAGAAGTGACAGAGAAATTGAAACAGTCCATTTGACCATACTTAACACAAAATATGATAGTAATGAAATAGAGGGCGGAAGGCGTACAACAAGGAAGCATTAAAACAGCAAAGATATAATATACAGCCTAATGAAAAGGCAGAGCGACAGAGTTGACGAAGAAAAATAGTCCAACGTCATGCTGTATGCATGAGATACACTTAGCTTTCTTTGTTTCTGTTACACGATTTGGAGATCATATCCAGTAAGTACCAGTGTGCATGCTTGGCAAGCACTCTACAGCTGAGCTATGTCCCCCTCTCTGAGACACACTTTGAATCAAAAGACAGACATGTTGACAGTAAGACCGTGGGAGAAGATATACATGCAAGCAGTAATTGACATCAGCCAGAGTCGGCTGAGATCAGACATCAAGATTTATGTTATTAATGATTAATAGAGGAGCCTAAGGAGAAGATACGGCCCTGTGTGTGTCTCCGGACACAAACAACAAAACACACAGACTGACAGAACTGAAGGGGAGACAGACAGTTCAACATTTAGATAGTTAAAAACATGGGCTCCTGAATCCCCGTTGTTTAGCCTCTGTGCCCCCAGGTGTAGAGTAGTGGTGAGCACCTTCTCCAGCGGGCCGCCGTGAAGGGCAGTTTGTCATATAAAAAGTCCAGCACGGTTGGCCTGCCAGACTCATTTTCTATTAGCTCTGCCCCTGCCTGACAGAGGAGAGAGTTGAGGACTCCTTAGGGACAATGAGTTATCCAGAGTTTCAAGCCCAGACAGAGGTAAGACCAGAATTCAAAGCTACATCTCCTGGCGTCGGGAACCAGACTGCTGTGCCCTGCCTAAGCTTGCTTCTGTTTCAGGCAGCTGTGTCTGAGACGCTGGGCCTCCTGCAAAGCCTTCCCAGTAGTTCTGGGCACACAGACATGGAGGCAGTACTACTTATGCCGGTCTGAGCTGGAGTTCCGTGTAGCATCTGGGCGGTCACAGGACTTCACCTGCAAAGCTATTTCTGGGCACACAGGTATGAGCTGGTGTATAGTAGCTATGTCCACTCCCACTGCCCACCCTCTTTCCGGTCAAATCTCCGGGGTCTTGGTGTCTCAGCTAGTGGATTGGCAAGTGCTGCTTGATAAAATGTGGGTCTTGCTGGGCACTGTGTCATCTGTGCTCTGTCATGGGAGGAAGGAATGAGCTGTTATTTCCTTTTCAGAGCAGACTGGAAATCTCAAATAGAATAAGCCAGACCTCTAGTTATAACTGGGTTCTGCTCCCTGGAATTCTCACCCATCAGCTTGCATGGGTCCGAGCTACTCCCTGTCTCTTTCGTGTACCCTAAGCAAGCACTCATTGTGTACCAGATCTGAGTCTGTCTATGCGTGTGCTCTCTTCCAGGAAAGATAGACCAGCTGGCCTACATCTCACCTCATGAGTACCGCTTTGATGAGAGGGCGAGGTCCGTGGTTTGCACTGTGTCTTCAGACTGTACTGTGCGTGCCTGGGATCTGCGTGAGGTGAACTGCTCCCTGGGGAGGGAAGGATCCCTACTGGGTTTGATTACCTTAATGCAGAGTAGGAGCCCAGTTTTGCAGATGAGAAATCTGAGCTCTGCCATCAGCTGTCACCAGTAGGGACATGCTGATAATAAGCAGGGGAGAGGGGCTTTTGAAACTTGAGAGTAACCTATCTCGTGTGACACATGCTTGGCTTCCTCTTGGAACCAGACTTTGCCTGTGGTGGTGGGAGCTGTTTTGTCGCTCCTCACATTTCCTGCAAGCCACTCAGTCAGGGGCCTCAATGCTGGAGCTCATGCTGCACCCCCAGACGGTTCCGCAAGCTTTTTGTCATCCCGTGTGTGTGCACACCAAACTGGACAGATTGCCTAGAATTTTAAACTTTGCTAGTGCCTATGCAGATGTAAAAAGTGAAGACTTTTAGAGTTTTGGTTTGGTTTGGTTTTTTGAGACAGGATCTCACTCTGTAGCCCAGGCTAGCCTAGAACTTTCAGGCTACTCCTGCTCATGCATGTGCACACACAGACACACATACGCACATACTAATGACCAAGTTAAGTAATTTTAAAAGAAGTTGAGGGTTGGGCTCTCCTTAGTTTGGGTTTTTCAAAAGAAAACAGAGTGCGTTTGCTGCACGGGCCAGCAGTGTTTTCTTTAAACAACTAGATGGTAAACACTTTGCTCCTCTAGGCAGAATCTCTGTCATAAATTCTTAACTCTGCAGCTGTGACACAAAAGGAGCCATGGACAACGCGTAAACAAGTGAGAGCAGCACACTCCAGCAATGCGTGGTCTCCTTAGGTGCTCTGCTTTTAACCCACATACAAGATGCTCAGTGGCCTGTGTGGCTGCAGGCAGGTCATGGTGTACCAGACCTTGAATTAGCATTCCATTGTTTGCAGTATGGGACACCTCAGACGGCCAGCAGCCCTTCCCGCATTTGGCCTGGCTTCCCAACCTTTGTAACATTCACGAGCAGCTATAGTTTGTTCCTTAAAGATTCAGTTGTTAATGCTGGTGCTGTGTTGCATTGAAACTTGCTTTTCCAGTAGCACAGTATTTGCATGTGCTCTCTGGAGGCTCTCTGAAGGTATGATCCACAGCCGGCTTCTTTGTGTGTTTTTGTGCCTTAAAAGCTCCTGAAACAAAAATGGCAGGCTGGAACTTTGGCTCAGTGGGACAGCATTTGCCTGGTCATATATGTGGGTTGGGGTTCAATTCCTAGTCTTAGAGGTTAAAGCCACTTTACTTTAAATAAACAACAGAAACCTAGTTATTTAAATTACAAACAATTTCTATCCCTTTCTCGAATTCTTCAAGTTAACAGTGTTAACGATTTGGCCTTTCTCCTGCCTTTTTCTTTGGCTTTTGATACCAGGCTGGATTTTATCCTGCAGCTTGCAGGCCTGAGATACCGGGCCTTTTTTTTTTCCGCTTGTTTTTATAATGTGTATCCATCCACATTCAGATACAGACCTCTGTGTCTGTGAGGTCATGGAGGTCAGAAGAGGGTGCCAGATCCTTGAGAGCAGCCCAGGACCCCAGTTCATCAAATGGTACCAGCTCAGTTAACCTAATCTAGAAAACCCCTCACACACCACGGAAGCTTGTTTCCTAGGTGATCCTAGAGCCATTCCCAGGCCCATCGCAGCCTTTTCACCAATGCTCCGTGTGTGCTGTGGACCTGGTGTAGTCGGCTCGGGTAAAACTGTGCTGACTGATGGAATAATGTGTGTCTCTGAAATTGACGGAGCCCCTGTATCAGTCAGTCATGTTAACTTTGTCGTCGCCAGGGCACAGAGATCTGGTCCAGCCCTGTGCAGCCTGCTCCTCTGGTGAGTTTGGTGGCCTATCCTCTGCTGCAGCTGGTTGTCACGGTGGACACACAGGGTTTGATCACCGGGTGGAAAGCAGAGACCGGGTCTGAGTGGGCCTCATTCCGTCTACCAACCTCCTGTTCTTCCATGGAGGCCTGTGGTCACCCAGAGGGCCCCTTCCTGATGGTGAGTGACCCTGCTCTCAGGAGCCCCTCAGGGCCTAACCACCTCTTGGTTAAAGCCACGATGGTGGGAGGAGTCTGGATCCCGGTTCATAGCAGACCCTGTCTTTCTGGCTCTTCCTTGCCCACCATGTGGAATGCATGCTCCTCTGTCCTTCAAACTTCTGCACGGCCTCAGCCTTTCTCTGTAGCCTCTCCTGTGGTAGTGGGAACCTGCTGTGTGGAGTTCTTATGGTTTTGTGGCCACATGGCCTTGCTTTCTTCTACCTGCAGCTTTTCTTCGCGCCTTCATTCTTACCAGATTTTTATGAGGAACTTGGCTCCTGACTGTCATGGATGGGGCTGATGTCACCGTGTACTTTAGTGCCTACACTGAGCTTCCTGACGCTCCTGTTTTCTAGCTTGACAGTGTCCATCCTTCCTGAAGCCTCTACAGCTGGTGTCAGGGGCTCTCACCTTGGGGTTGTCGCAGGTTAAATTCAGGCTCCTTGACTTGGGTTTGCACTCTACTCTCAGGACCTCAGGGCAGCATCAAAGCTCTCAAATCACAGCCCCTGGGCAATGCTCTTTGCATCATATAGTGACGTAGTGAGAGTCTTCTCCAGTATTGATTATCCACTGGTAAAATCACGCTGTCACCCAGACCTGCAGCTGGGTGTGAGGGTTGTGGACTTGTCCTGAGAATAAGATAGGTAGCCCTGTCACCAGATGAGGCCTGGCTTACTTTCAACGAGGTTTTGTCTTACACGCACACAGGCACGCAGGCACGCGGGCACGCGCGCACACACAGCCACACAGCCATGGTTGGAGCTGGTTCTTTTTGGTGCCAGCTGTTCGTCTTCGAAGTTGATGTCTTCCTATTCTGACTCTCGCCCTTCAGGTCACATGCAGGTTGCCCAGTCTGGATGGGCTCCTTACCCAGAAGTCTTAAAATGTTTATTTTTCTACATGTTAGGTGGAGATGTGCTTGAAACTAGTTTCCAGAGTTTTCTGGTTATTTTCATTTTGTGAAACATTTTAATTATACTTACCCTTTGACCTAGTAATTCTAATTTTAGGCAGCCCCCTGAATGTATGCCTGCATGTGTGTATAGGATCTAGGCAGGAGCACCAGGTGCAGCAGTAATTGAGGTGACATTTGCACTCCTGGCAGCTCTTCCCAAATTAGTAAACATTTTCTTTTGACTTTTTAAAGTGCCATCAGAATGAGAGGAATCATTTTCAGTGTAAAACACACAGGCAGGCTGCCGCTGTCACTGACAGGAAGGGCAGTGGAGGGTCACATGCCCTGCAGGAGACTCACATTGCTGTGGGCTGTGCCCACCCTTCAGTGTCGGGGAGGCACAGCTCCTGCAGAAGATGGTGGTACTCCCCACTGTTACTTGCCTTCTGTTCCAGGTAGCCTGTGCTGATGGGAACCTCTACACTCTGACAGTACCTCAGCTGCAGGTGCTCTCCAAAGTGGTTACATTTCCTCACACCTCCATGACCCTCACGTGCTCACCAGACCAACAGTGGGTGTTTGTGCTGGCAAAAGGATCAGACGTAGGCCCGAAGGTCAGTGCCTGGTGAACCCTGTTCCTGCTAAACCTAATGCAGTTGGAGGTTGTTCTGGAATAGTATGTTAAGATGTGTTATATTTGCTTATGCTGTGGAACATCTGTTTAATGATGCAAAGATGTGTTGCACTCTTTTATGTTGCAGCTGTTTAACTCTGTGAAGCTGTGTTTCTTTGCCTGCCTGAAACATCTGATTGGTTTAATAAAGAGCCAAATGGCCAATAGCAAGGCAGGAGAAAGGATAGGCGGAGCTAGCAGGCAGAGAGAATAAGTAGGAGAAATCTGGGGAGAGAGGAGATCCAGGAGCAAGAAAAGAAGGTGTCAGACACCCAACCATACAACCACATAGCCACCAGCTACCCAGCTACCCAGCTACCCAGCCACCCAGCCACCCAGTCATACAGCCACACAGCCACACAGCCACGAGCTACACAGTCACACAGCCACACAGCCACCAGCTACACAATCTCACAGCCACACAGTCACACAGTCACACAGCTACACAGCCACCCAGCTAGACATGGAATAAGAAGGAAAGAAAAAAATATAGAAATAGAGAAAGGTAAAAGTCCAAGAAGCAAAAGGTAGATGAAATAATTTGAGTTAAGTAAAGCTGGCAAGAAACAAGCTAAGCTAAGGCTGGGCATTCATAAGTAAGAATAAGCCTCCATGTGATTTATTTTGGGAGCTTGGTGGCGGGCCCCCCAAAAAGTAAAAGAGTAAACAACAACAATAGGAGGTTGCTAGAGAGCCTGGACCCCGAGACTATAAGACTAGGTTCTCAGGCCATCACTACAGGGCCAGGCCCTGTAGCCAGACAGGAGTGTGCCTCTCTCTTACTGAAAAGATCAGCTGTCTGGGGAGGGCAAAGTCAGTTCTGAACAATCTGGGCTGGAGCATCTCCACCAGGGTGCTCCTAAAGAGCTCTCTGGTGTGCTGAGGATGGTGTGAAGACAACGGTGAGCAGGGAGACCCAATCCAGAGGGCAGCATATGATGTGGGGGTGTGGGGTGTGGTTTTGCTCTGCCTCCAGCACTGTGGTCAGGAGGAGTGCCCTGCAAGTCACAAGGTCCTGACTATGACCTGGTTCATAGGCACAGAGACATCCAATCATTTGCCAGAGGCACAGCCCTTATTGAATGCCAGGACCTAAACTGAAATTTCTGTTAGGCCACAGAAATGAGAGCTAGTGGTAGCTGGGGAAGCAGGTCGTTAGGGAATAGCAGTTGGGTGCAGAGGACATGGGATGCATAGAAAGGGAGCCTAAAAATGACTTTGACCGCCCTGTCAGGCCCCGTATGTAGGGTGGGCATATGTGGGCAGCCAGCTGCTGAAGACAGTCCTGCCAGAAGGCTGTAGCTAGCTTGGGGCTGGAGGGCTTTGGGAGCTGGAGGGCCCCTCACCCTCTGTGACCATACAGGGTTCTTTCCCCAGGTGTTCTACGTTCAGTCCTTGCTCAACCCATCTGAAGACATTCCTGTCTCCACCACCCTCCCTGTCAGGCTGAGTTCCAGGGTCTGCTGGGCTCCGAATGAGGCAGCCAGGCTGACGGTGATGCACAGAGATGACAGAGGCATGCATTTGGTCATCACTACCTTCATTTTAAAGGCCAGCAAGTCCAGGGACAGAGTGAGCATCCTCGGTAAGGCCCCTGTGCTGGCCACAGCCTGCAGTTTGGTGCTTCAGGACAGGCCTCTCGCAGTTCCTCTAGGGCATCTTCTCTCCCCTTTCAAGGAGGTGGAAGCAGAGTATCCTAGAAGCTTTACTGTGGGATTTCATGTCCTGAGTAGTGGGGTGCTTACCACATGTCGGTCCCTGTGTGGTCCAGGGCTTTAGGTGTAAATTCCATGCCCATGGACCCCTCCTGTGAGGGTGGCAGCACCCCAGAGTTTTGCTGCTGCTGGACTGGGATTGGCTCTGGAGCAGGAGCAGAGCTTTCCTAACTGCAGAGCCACGTAGTTCCCGCCGCACTGCACCATCAGGCGAGACGCATACCCCTGCCTGAAGAGCCACCTGTGTGTTTTTATTCTCCCAAGCACAACAGCTGGCCAGCTTCATCCTGCCAGACACTATGAATCCGCACCTCATGCAGGCCCATGGCTCCCAAGTGCTCCTGCTGACCTCTCGGTCAGAGCTGTTGCTGTTCACCATAGATGGCGTGCATCTGATAGCCTTCCAGGACCACCAGAGGCCCATCACGTCCATGTGGGTGGTGAGTGTACCATCTCCTGCCCGAGGCATGCTTTCCGGTCTTGGGCATCCGCAGCCGTGCCTCATTTGACTTCATCCCAAGGATCCGCACCGTGTCGTCACCTCGTCCTTGGACCTGTCTTTGCGTGTCTATGTGTGGAATAAGAAGAACACATGTCCAATCCTCAAGAGCTGTTATCATTTGCTTGGGGGATCTCACAGATGGGCCAGGTAATTGGCTGTCCTCCTGCCCTGTGTCTGTAAAGTGTAAAGCAATTGGTTTTCTTTCTTTTGGAACTAGTCTTGTCGTGTTGCCCAGGCTAGCCTTGAACTTCCAGAATCCAGTGACCCTCCCACCTCATTCTCCTAAATAGCTGAGACCAGATGTGCCTATCGCATCTGCTCAAAGGAAGGATCCTAAAGGAAAGGTTGAAGAGAGTGTGAGTAAGTCCGACCTCCGATGAGCCACTGTGAACATCCTGCTTCTTTTTCTGCTGGCAAGCAAAAAGCCACAAGACAGATTTCCAGCTCTTACTGTGCACTGCATTTTGTCTCCTGTGTTGTACAAAACCAGCCTGTGTTGGCATCGCCCACACTTTGCAAATTTAGATGCTCTGTGCATAGTCACAGAGAACATATGGCCAGACCAGGATTTAGACCTTGAAAAGGCCTTGTGAAAAACAGCCGGTCCTGGGAGCTCTTATGGGCATACCACCTTTGACCACCTATGGGTTCCCAGTAGAAATGCACTTAGTATAACAATGGCATGTCTGGGCCATTTCCCCTGATGTTTCTCACCACACGAGAATCACTGTGATGCCCAGCACTGCCAGGCAGGACCTGACATGGCCTTCCCACTGAAAAATGGGATAGTATTTCCCTTCTGAGTCTAGAGGAAACAGGAGCCAGATAGAGTTGTGAAGATGAGGCTGGGCTCTATCCCCATATAAAAGCTTTTCTGCTTAACCAGTTGCCTTTATCCCAAGGTTAACTCATGGCATGTCCTTCGTTATAGTGGATTTACCCATGTGAAAAGTGACAGCAGGAGCATTGCTGGGGTTGAAGCCAGAAGCAACGGAACAAGTATCCTGAGGTCATACTGCTACAAGGTCCAGCTTAGATAGACCCCATCAGTTGAAGATGTTCTTGCTTTGTGTGCAAACTCCTTACCAAAAGATGCTGTCAACTTTGGGGAATGGACTGGTAAGGTGACTACTGTATGATTGCAGTGAGCCCGTGACGTATTTTCTCCTGTCTTGTGTTTCATTGTCTTGCTCGGAGGAACAAAGGAGAGTAAGTAGGCATCTTCAGCCGGGCTTCCAGGTGCCTGAGGGTTCTGGTCCCAGACGGCGTGGACTGTGGCAGTGTTCGAGAACCTGCTTGCTTACCGGGTCAGGACTGCAGCAGGGTTGTTCTTGCTCTCCGGGATATAATTAAAAGAGTTTTACCTGCCTGTGCTGTGTTATGTACTGTAGACACACATTCATGCGTAGACTTTGCTGTCACTGAGATGCTGTAAGACTGTCTGAGAAATTCAAGGATAACAAAATAAAAATAAAAATAGAAATAAACAGAATGAAGATGACAGCTTTGGAGTTGGCCGGCCCGGGAGCCCTGGCTGGGTTAATTAATGAATTATAAGAAGTGTGTGCTGACAGTCACCCCCCCAAAACCAAAAATGGAGCTTGGTGGAAGTCAGGAGAGCATCTCACTGTCAAAGAGAAGACTGGAGAGCTAGGAGGGAGCAAGGTAGGATGGCGTAGGAGACAGGCAGGCCTGCTCAGTCCTGACTCAGTGTCCTTAGCATGTCCCTCAGGCCTGTCCTCTGCTGCTCCTGAGCAGGTACCGGCCACCTCCATGGAGAGTCTTCCCAGCTGCTCCTGAGGGAGAGTCAGAGGATTGTGTGTGCACAGATGTGTGCCCATGCTTTTGTAATATGCTGTCTTTGAGTCACAGATCCACACATAGATGTCTTCAGTTTCAGGAGGTTCCTCCCACTAAAATTCATGTAATGGGAATTTTTTTATCTTGAGGAATTTTTCCTTACATTTGAAGAATAAAGACGGGGATTTCAGACTACTTTGCCCAGTATCTGAATGCACCCTGCTTATTACATTAAATCTTGAGCAACAATGTCTAGGCACCAGAGATGACCAGGATGAATGAAGAGGTGATGGAGAGGGGAAAATGGAGGAGCAAAGAGGTTCTTTTGTTGTTGTTGTTGTAGTTGTTTTGTTTGTGTCTTTTTCTCTTTGTTTTATTTTGGTTTGCTTTGATTTTTTTTTTAAATTTTTGTTTTGGGGCACCACTGAAGGTGAGAGGGAAGGATATGGAGGGACTGGGAGGTGAGTGGTATTGGGGAGCAAAATGTGAAATTTCCAAAGATTTAATAAAGAAATTATGTTAGAGCAAAGGAAGAAAAGGTGCCTTTCCTCAAAGCTGTCAGTGGAAGAGCCCTCACCTAGCTCCACTCAGGGCTGCGTGATACTCTAAGGCTCGTGGCCTAAGGGTGAGGATACGCAGGACTGAGCCATCCCTAGATGGCATTAGGGAATGGGATGGGGATCAAAGAGAAATAGAAACCAGCAGATACAAATACCATGACCCAGCAAGAAAGATAACTGTCGTGCTCCAAAGATGATGGGAAGTTCAGGCCAGCAGAGATGCTGGCGTTCTACTGGAGACCTCCTCGTGGGCATGTTCCATGTTCAGGTCCTCTTAAGGGCAGCATCCTCAGGACACAGAAGCTCCCTTAAGTTCCCTCCTTGGAAAGTGTCGGCACTGACATTAGGGTGATGCAAGGATGGGCCTGGTGGCTCTGCCCAAGAACGCACACGGCTCTAGGAATCCTGCTTTAGAGTTGTGAGCCAGTTTGGTACGTGGAGACAGGAAGCTCAGGTACCAAGGTTAGCAGAGTTAATCTTGCTGAAGGTATGTAAACACTGGGTCTTGGGTGTGGTGCTCTGGGCCCCAGGAGGAGCCCTGGAAGACATGCAGCACTTTCAAGTCCTCCAGTACCAAGTCCTGACGCTTCCTTCCTTGGCCACCAGTGGGCACAGGTGCACCTGATGAGGCAAGAGGCCCACAGACAGAGAAGCGTGTAAAGCTGTGTGAGCGTCTTCCTTCTGCAAACCAAGTTAGAGATAAACCAAGGAGCCAAAACTGGTAGGACACTGGCTCGTCACCTCTGCCACTCTGAAAGGCCAGCCTAGTCTACCAAGTGAGTTTAAGGCCAGCCTGAGCAACTTAGACTGTCTCAAGAAGTAAAACAAGGGATGGAGACAGACATCACTGGGTGCTGCAGAGTGCCTGGCTAATGTGTGAGGCCCTGGGTTCAGGCCCTGTTATTATAAAGATAGAGAACTATAATAAGCCTAAGTAGTACCTGGAGGTGATAACATTTGCAGGGTTTTTCAAAAACTATATACAAGTTCCAAAAACATTTAACTCTTCTGTGTTTTAGAAACCTAAGCAAATCACTAGAATTACTAAGCCAAACTCTGTGATACTGTCAGAAGCAGCCCACACATGAAGGACAGAGTGCCAGTTACTAGACAAGATGGAAGTCACAGAAAGAGTGGCGGCCACAGAAGAACAGAATCATTATTTCATGTTCCCAGGTGGAATGCTGAGCTAAGACTACACAAGACGCTCCTTTAGTAACAAGAGTTAGCAAATGGAACAGACCTGCCCTGTGAGTTATAAAGGGAAAGTAAACTTGGATAATTAAGTAAAGATTGGTATCAGTGCACACAGCACAACAGAAGGCCCAGAAACGGCACGGGGGCCTTAGACACACTGCAGGTGAGGTTTCCCGTGGTGGGTGGGGACAAAGCTGGAGGTGGTTTCCCAGTGAGCAAGCGCAGACCCTCCCACATGCTAGCACATTATCATCCCTCAAATGGAAAAAGCCAAAAGGGAAATTACAGACAAATTACAACAGGGGCTTCAAAGCGGGGCTACAGATAAGCCATGGCAGAGCCTCTAGTTTGTGCCCTCCCGCCCCATTCTTTTTACCTTATAAAGCGCACTATGACATCAGAAGACATAACTGTTCATGGTGTATTTTGTATAAGAATGCACGCTTTTAGAACTTTTATGGGATGAACAAGAAACTTACGGGGACAGAAGTTTCTGATTGCTCACAGGAACAGTAAACTGAAAAACTGAGCCAGATTAAATTGCTGATTTTCAATGAAAAGTGACGTAAAGTAGTATGGAGCAAAGTGTGACAGTGCCCTATACATGGCTACTGTCCCCACCACACAAAGTGTGACAGCGCCCTACACAGTGCTACTGTCCCCACCACATATGCTGCAAGCTAGAAAGGTGTCCTCCATCCTGTCCCCACCATGAACAAGCAGTCCTCAGCCTTGCTGTTTATAGTTGCAACCCCTACCTTTCCTGGTGAGCCACTGACTTCAAGAAAGACACTCTACCTGCCCCCCACATACAGGTGGTAATTACAGGTTCCATTTAAATGAGGACATTTTCTATGGGCTTTGAAAGAATTGTCACCATTCCCACATTCATCAATTAGGACCTTTAATCACCAAGAGCACAAAGCTGCACAAATACAGATAAAAGACCACTCACTGGATGCAGTGGGAAGGTCACTCCTGCACTTGCTGGACCTCAGCTTCATGGGCTGGCAGACATGGCAGTGTTACAGTGTTAGTGTACAGCACATTGTAGACTGGAGGACTGAATCCGCATCTCAGTGTCTGGAGCCTCCGTCTCAGTGCACCATCCCATCGCCACCACCTATTCTAAACGTCAGTGGATCCCATTGTCCTGATCCCAGTGTCTTTATGTCCTAAAGGGCTGGGTGTAATATCAAGCTGATGGAGAGGGCATTCAGCGAGGCTTTGGGTGGCAGTACTAGAAAACTCATGGGCAAGGTGAGCAGACTCACCCCCTCAACTATAGGAGTGTGAAGAAGGCAGGCTGAGTACAGCAAACATGCATGCATTAATTCATTGCTCTCTGTCCCTAACTTGAGACATAATACAACCAGTGCCTGTCACCCTGACCACCCTGCAATGACAAACTGTATTCTGACATTGTAAACCAAAAACAAAAACAAACAACAAACAAACAAACAAAAAACCCACCTTTTTTCTGATGTGGAATTCCCCTCTGTATGCTATGAATATGTTTTATCAACATTGTCCATTAAAGAAGCTGTTTCGGCGAATGGCTTAGTAGAGTAAAGCCAGGCAGGAAATCTGAACAGAGATATAGAGAGAAAGTAGGCGGAGTCAGGGAGACACCATGTAGCTGCCGAAGGAGAAAGACACCAGCTGCCAGCCAGAACCTTACCAGTAGGCCACAGCCTTGTGGCAACATACAGAATAATAGAAATGGGTTAATTTAAGATAGAACAGTTACCTAAAGATATGCTTAAGCTATTGACCAAACATTATTGTCATTAATATAGTTTCTGTGTTATTATTTGGGTCTGGGCAGCTGGGAAACCAACAAGCAGTCTCCACCTACACTTTTCTCCCCTAAGTTGCTTTGGCCAGAGTGTTTTGTCACAGCAACAGGATAAAAAACAAACAAACAAAAACTTATCATTTACTTGGTTGAATGATTCTGATGGCAGAAAGTGAACTTGTGTAATAGGAGGAGGCTGCTTGTTCATCTCTGACTGCCCAGACTCCCAAAATAACCACTCAGAAACTGTATTAATTAAATCACTGCTTGATCAATAACTTAAGTGTACTGCTAGCTAGCTAGCTCTTATATCTAGAATTAGACCATTTCCATTATTTTATATTTTACTGTGAGGCTCATGGCCTACCGGCAAGGTTCCAGCTGGCAGCTTGTTTCTTTCCCCTCTGGTGGCTACATGGCATCTTACTGACTCCACCTTCTTTCTCCCAGCATTCAGTTTAGTTCCACCACGCAGCTCTATTCTGCTAAGCCACTGTCTGAAACAGCTTCTTTATTCATTAACCAATAAAAGCAACACATATACAGAAGGACTTCCCACATCAAACTTGTGCAGAATGGCAGATGTGTTAGGGGAAGAAATAAGAGTGAGCCAGGAAGCTGAATTCGTTTGATAACTGCCTCCTCTCTTGGAATGTAATCCAGTCTCCTAAGAGCTGCCCCATTCTCTTAAGACCATTCACTCATTCAGGAGGGTCAGGCCTCTAACTACAGCCCCCTCTGTTCTTCTAGGCCCCACCAAATCACCATCACCTCAGCATTGCTACACAGGAGATCAAGATCCTAGCACATGCACCTTTGGGAGATATCCTCAAACCATATCAAAACATAGCATAGCCCTTGCAACTTTCAGAGTTAGATCAAGGCTCATAGTTAACCACAAAGAAGATATAGCAGGTACTACCAGACACTACTACAAAAATAATGGAAGAATATCAAAGGCAAATGAAATGGGATTTTAAAAGTATTTATAATAGATTAATTAAAATTGCTGCAGGTTCCCAAGTGGCTGTAGTGGACCATGTAGTGGCAGGCAGGTCCCCGAGTGGGGCAGGCAGTGGGTAGGGGGTCCAAGAGAGCAGCCAGTCCCAGGCAGGGACTCCACAGGCCTACAAAGACAGCTGGTCCTGGGCAGGAGGCCACACTGTGGCAGGCGAAAGACAGAGACATGAATAGACACGCCATGTAGAGTGGGGTTGGATATTTATTTAGTGGGTTATGGAAGGGAAGGGGAGACGAGGAGGAGGAAGAGGAGGAGATGGAGGGGGGAGAGAGACAGAGAGACAGAAGGAGGGAAGGGGAGAAGTAGGGAGAATGGAGCGAGGCAGAAACTGCCTCTTCGGGGGGAGAGACAGAAATAGAAAGAGACTCGGACTACAAGCAGGAAGGAAGATCTGCCTGCCTCAGCAGACAAGGGAGGGAGTGGGTGTGGCTTGTCTCTTAAAGAGACAGAACAGATCATTACAGTATTGAGTCTAGATACTGTCTGGATAATACGCAAGTATGTGGTACAACCACAGTTTGGCTGCTCCATATTTAAATTCACGATAAATAAGGGGACCTCCAACATGGATGTAATTTCTAATAATCATGATAGAACCAACATATAATTTTCATTGACAGAGAGCTCTGATGTTGTCGCCCGCAGCCAAGAAACCACCTGGCATTTACACCTTTCCCTCCTTCCTCACAGAAAAGTTCCTGGCTTATCAGAGCCCTGATAAGAACTTGAGACTCTCAGGCCTCTGTGTCAGTTCATCACAGGACCAGTAGCTCTCTGAGCAATGCTATGTGGAGAGGTATCCTCAGATGCAAACCTCATCCTTGCTCCACTATAGATTATAGTAAACTTCAAAATTTAAGTCAAAAGATATGTTACTTTGGAGGAAAGCTTTTTACTTTTGTTTTCACGGCAAATGAGAGGCTGTGGATTCATTCTGGGTTAAGAAAAATCAGGTTTGATAAAGAAAGACCCCTGAAAAATCTCCAATAGGAGCAGATGGCCCAGATGATCCAACGTTTCAGAGGACCTCTGTTGGAGTTTCCTCTGAGTTCACATCCAGAATGGACTAAAGACTGCTGACTGAGATGATCAAACCTCACAGAATACTCCAGTTAGGACTTGACCATAATTCTAATTTTTATTTAGGTCCCCATAAGATTATCAGCACCCCCAATCAGCAAGAAGAAGCCTGGAAAAAATATGCCCACATTCCCAAAACATAAATTATGGATACTTATCTTTGTTTACAGTGTTGGTTACATGTTGTTATGAATATGGTCTGGGGGGGAAAAAAACCTAAACAAAGGAGATTCTTGCTTTGGAAAAAAAGGGAGGGGGATATCTGTGGGATAATGGTCTTGTACCCTGTAAAAATTTGTCAGTTATACTGATGTAATAAAATGCTAACTGGCAAGTAGCCAGGCAGGAAGTATAGGCAGGGCAACCAGAACAGAATTCTGGGAAGAGGAAAGGCTGAGTCTACAGTTGTCACCCAGATGCAGAAGATTCAAAATGAGAATGCCTTGCTGATAAAGGTACCAAGCCACATGGCTAACACAGAGAAGAATTATGGGCTAATATAAGATGTGAGAAATAGTTAATAAGAAAGCTTGAACTACTAGGTCAACCAGTTTATAATTAATGTAGGCCTCTGTGTGTTTCTTTGGGACTGAATGGCTGCAGGATCAGCAGGACAGAAACCTCTGTCAACAAACCTTCTTACCCTGTCTTGGCACCTTGGCAGTCTTTTTTCTTGTATCCTGTTTGTCAAGTCCGGACATCATACACTTTGTCAGTGGTTGAGGCATGAACAGTTCCTTGCCCAAAAGCCAATTGTGCCAAGAAGAAAACAAACTCCACGTTGAGTGTCTTTAATGCTCAACACCCTTTCGGGAATAGATGGGTGCCACCAGAGCAATCATGTCTCATGTCAACAGAAACCTAAGTTATTTAAATGCCATGTTCTACAGCTCTTGAAGTGGTTGAAGGTTACCTATCTATGCAGAATACACTCTCTATGTATCTAAAGAATCTAATTAGTCTGATTAAAAGTATAACAAACATGAATGACTGTTGACCTATAATACTTAATACCTATATAACTTAAAGATTAAGACTTCATATCAGAATATTAAACAATCTTTAAACAGTTGTGCAGTAAAGGAGGACAATGACTTCAAAATGTAAGCAATGTATAAGTATCTTGATCAGAGGTAGAAATGTATAATGCAATATGATAAATATATCCTAAAATTGTATCAATATGCAAAATGTCTTAAACAGAGGTAGAAACATGCATGCATACAATCTGACAAAATAACTTTACATAGGTATACAAATATTATAAACAGAAATAGGAGCATATTCAATATAATAAATATAATTTGAACTTGTATCAAGATACAAAAATCTATACCTATATAAATTGTGCATAAATAATAGCTCACAAGTATTCATTCTATTACTCACTATTATTATTATTAGTGTGAGTAAACTCCCACTAATCTACCTATTATCCCATTCAATTTTCCCTCTTTTTCTTTCTTTTTTTTTTGAGAGCTCTGGGCCTATGTAATTTCTATCCCAACCCCAACCCTATGTGAGTAATAAACAACCCCTAAATGGTACCCCTAACTGTGGGAACAAACTTTGTTGGGAGAGGAGACATCATCTTCTACAATTGCTTCCAGCTGTCATGGGGGTGATGTTCTTTCTATGGGATCATGTAAAAGTAAAATAAAGGTTAAGTTTGAAGATTGCTGTTTGTATAATTGAAAATGGTCTCTGAGTAATCAACAGGGTTTTTGAGAAGGAGAATCAGTCTTCTCCACAGATCAGCTCACTGAGATGTTAGCCAGTCCCAAGAGGTCAGCCCTAAACACATATGAGTAACACTAAATAATCTCAACATAGTGTATTTATAAGCTTTACACATACATATATAGCATAATACATGCATGCATTATGTATAATTAAAGAAAAAGAAGCCATACTACTGAGTGTGGTGGCACAAGTCTTAAGTCTCAGCACTCAGGAGAATTCAGAGGCTGCTAGATCTTTGTGAAATTGAGGCCAGCCTAGTCTACTTAGTGAGTTCCAGAATAGAGGCAGTGTTACATAGAGAGATTTATATATATATATATATATATATATATATATATATATATATATATTCTTCTACCATGTTCCCTGAGCTTCAGTATAGAGACTTGTTGTAGATTTATTAAGTGGGACAATGAGAAGGAGTGGGTTGGACCTGGGAGGTAACTGGAGGAAGGAGCAGGAAAGGAAAATGATGAAAATATAGTACTCATGCATGAAATGCTAAAAAAGAACAACAACAATCAAGGAAGATGCTCACAGGCACACACACTTACACACATACCCACAATAAACATGCCCACACATACACACACTCATTATCATACTCTCTGCTCCCTCTTACACACACACACACACACACACACACACACACACACACACACACACACACACACACAAAATCCCAGTCCATAGTTGGAAAGTCTAAGTTACTATAGATAAATGCTTGTTAAATAAATATTAGGCAACTTGCCTTTTATCAAATGGAAATTTTTCACACAGTTTGATTGGAATTCCAGATCTGTTCAACAGCAGAAGCAAAACAAGTAAGGCACACAGTTCAGTTTGGGTTTTTGAAAGCTGGGCAATGTTTGCTTGGCAAATCGCACAGTGAGATGCTGCCAGGGCTGCAGCACACTTTCAGAGTCTCTCCAAACACGAAGGTGGGAGATAACCATGCAACATGCAAACGTATGTCCAAGACCTTATCACTTATCTTGTATAGATTCTGACTGCTGTGTCTTTTACCGAGCATTCTGCAAATACATTTCAAAATAGAGCCATGGAAGCTTAGTGCCAAAGAAAAAAAAGCTTGGAAGTTATTTGGTCCATCCTCACATTATAGCCTTGGAAAAACAAGCTGGATAATGACTCGTCAAGATAATGAGATTAGCAGCAGGGGTAGGAACGGACCCTGGCTCTGCTACAGTGGCAGGAATAACGGTGAAAAAAAGCAATGATTGCAGGAAGGGCTGTCACCACCAGGAAAGGAGCCTGCAGTAGGACTTACACAAGCACTCTCACCCATCAAGACCGCCTTCGCCATCTTCATCTTGAATAAAGCAGCTTCTGAGTGTACAGTGGCAACATATGTCACATCTAGATTTGGACTGATTGCTCTTACAGACCCACAGTTACATCGTTTTTCCCACTACTGTATTATTTTCATCTTAATTTTGGCATCAGCTGTTACTGATTTACATTACTGGACCTATAGAAGCATCATTAAAATGATGTCAAATGAGAAAATAACAAGAGCCTGGCAAATATAACATGTATTTTATGATAAGCATCAGAAAGAACTAAAAATAACTCAGCTTTATTTTTTGTCTCAAGGAAAGCTTGTAAAAAAAATAATCTGCATTGCATGTTACCACTTTGAGCTGTGAAGGAATGGAAGCAGCCAGAAAGTCAGTGCTTATTCTCTTTGTGGGAGAGATCGGTGGGTTCTTCTGAAGGCATCCCATCCGTGTCCTCAGTTAAAGTCTTATTGTTGCTTCTTGTCGCATTTTACTGCTTTCTTCAGGTATATGGAGACAATGGAGACTAGGTGGTTTTGGATTTAGATGAGTCCTTCACCTGCGGTGGCAACTGTCACCAGAATTCCATTTGAGGAAAATAGCCAGTTGTCTTATGAAGCTTCACCAAAAACTTCTTCAGTGCTGTTTTCTCTTTGTCGATCTCCCTCAAGCGGATGCTTAAAGCTTTCTGTAGTTTCTGAATGTGAATCTTGCTTCTCTTTTCCTCTCCCACGTTGTTCACAAGGGCCTTCCGCAGGTACGAGGGCTCCCCTCCCGCTTTGAGGTTCGTCTTCTTCATTAAGCCGCCCATTCCACCCAGCTCAGCTGTGGCCACGGAGCTCGAGAAGGCTCAAGGCAGGGCAGGGCAGCTGCCTGTAAATGTCTCTGTAAGATGATTCTTCTATGGTTTGGAATAAAGAATCAGAGCGGCATGGAAACAGAGGCTCACGGAACCCTGGAGCCGAGTGACATCAGAGACAAACCCAGCCCCAAACTCAGGCTCGGTGCTCAGAAGAGGCTTGTAAGCTAAAATAGTAACCATTCTTGCTCTAAGAGCAAGAGCATTTTCAGATGCCAGGCTGACTGGCAAACACCTACACCACCTCGCTCACGCTTATGCCACAGGGTAAGTGCCAAAGGCGCTCAAAATCAGGACCAGATGTTTATGTTCATGGGGGAAAAATTAAAAGGCTGATTCAATAATTGGGGTTAGTGTCAAAAGTGATCCATTCTCATATGTGTATTTATACATATACATTTATATATAACACATATTATATATAATATCTATAGCCACACTATGTATTTATAATTTTAATATATTATTTATATTTATGTATTACATATTAGGATATTTTATGTATAATATATATTCTATATATTCCATAATAAAAATATTTTTATTATAGATTTCTGTTATAGAAAGAGCTAAAATGGAGACAGTAGCAAGGGTGTATGTACTGATACACTGGTCTGGGATAGGAGAGATCAATACGAATGTGGGATTTTTCTGAATCAGTGAGAATTCATGGCTGTATCTGTCAGTCATCACAGAACCATAGTTGTTCTGTCAGCAGCAGCAGGGATGGATGCACTGCTCTAAGACTGTCACCCATGGCGGCGTCACCCATGGCAGCCAAACGGGCTCTTTGAATCTCCTAGAGACTTCAATTTTGGTGGAGCCAGATTCTTCACTATGGAGCAGAATCTCAGTAGCAGTCAGTGTGACCAGCTGCAGTTTATTAAAAGACATTGAAAACACAGACTTCACACGAGTGCTAAGGAGAGGCACTTGGAAAGAAGGTAAGACACACTAGAGACCATGGATGTGGGCTTCTCAAAGAAGCACACTGAAGTGTCTCGACAGTAAACACATATGCCGTTTGGTGGGCCTCGACCGACATCTGAAAGGATTGCTAAGAAGACTTCACACACTCTAAAAAGCGCTTAAAATAACGAGAGGCTATTTTAATACACTGGCTGCCTAGCAGCGGACAGTCGTGATGCTGGCTCTGTGAGGAAGCCTGATTTGAGTCAGGGTGCAGAGGTCAGTTTTGCATACAGCAGCAGAGGAATGGAGTTTCTGAAGAGGACAGGGAACAGGCACCAGAGGACTGGATAAACCAGATAAGCTGTGCAAAAGAAAAGATGGGCAAGTCACTAGGGAGGGGTGCTCTGGATGGAGATAAAACTGGAAGCCACTAGGGTGCGGGTGGGGATGAGGACGGGCAGGATGTGTTCCTTTACTGTAAAGGAGGTTTTTTGGTTGAGATTCCCAGAGGATTGCAGTCTGTAAATGGGAAGATAGAAAGGACTTAACTAAATGTCAGTTGTTCTCAGATTCCTGATTCTCGGCTGACAAGAGTCTTCAACCTGGTCCTGAGTGACAGATTCCTTCCCCTCCTATGTCCCCATAATTTGCCACTCCAGGGGTGTGTGTGTGTGCGTGTGTGTGTGCGTGCACGTACATGTGTGTGTCTGTATGCATGTGTACATGCTTATGAAGACACACATGTGTGGAATCCAGAGGAGCACTTTTCTATTAGACTAAAGTCTGCTGCGTGAGATGCACCTTGACATTTTAATGAGGCCAAGAACCTGAGACCAGATAGGTCACAGAGGTGCGGTAAAACCTACTAATATTATTCTACTAAATGAACAGATCAACAAAACGGCTCCTAATTACATATTACTATTCCCATGGATCAGAGCATCGCTTAACCCTCTCCAGAGAAGCTTCTTTTTGCAGAGATGGCCATTAATGCAGAGACCTAAAACTAGACAATGTGCAGAGAGTGCAAGATCCTGGAGCTCAGTCCTGAATGGGATGTCTGTATCACTCCTTCCCCTCAGGCCTCAGGATCTATCCCCTCCATCTCAGGGGTGGAAAGACTGTAAGAGCCGGGGATAATGGAGGACTTCAAGGAAACTGTTTCCCAGAGACTCTGACAGAATGTGAAGACCTACACAGGCTTAAGCCAGCACAGGGGTGGGAAAATAGTGGCACAAAGTTCCACCTCTAACCAAAAAGCTTTTCTCAATTGACAGCTGCTGGAAAATCGGGTTTGTTTGCTTTTCTTCCAATGGAGTTACACTGGGTATATTAACCACACTCCAGGACAGGCCCCATCATCAGGAGTAGTTAACCAACACAAAATGAACTCCACATTTTTGTGGGTTTTGTTTTTGTTTCTTAAGAGAAAGAACATGAAGTTGGATAGGTAGGAAGGTGGAGGAAGATCTAGGAGGAGTTGAAGGAGAAGAAAGAATATAACCAAAATATATTGTATGAAACTCTCAAAGAATAAATTAAAACAACAATAAAAAATACATACGGCCAAAAGCTTATTAAAACAACACCTTAGCAATCAAGGAAATGTAGATTAAATGTGAGATTCCACTTCATTTCAGACCATCTATCATCAAGAAACCAGGATGCATGATTCCAGCAGCTGTGTTCCCTGCACAGCCTTGAACAGTAAGGGCCCATTAACATCCCATCAGCTTAGGAGGCTCCACCCCTTCCCAGGTACTGGCACTTAGGGATTGCTGGGGGTTAGGGATTGCTGGGGGAGTGGAAGTCATTTGCTTCAATGATGTAGCCACTGGTAACTCGCCCATGTTCCAGTAAATAAACCAATCCATGTTCATAACATGCAACCCTAATTAAGCTTAGTGAGCCACAAAAAAAGCAAAACAACAATAAAAAGTCACAAAAAGTAGGAGAGGACCTGCCTGGGAAAAGGGATTCAGGGAGAGGGGGAGGAGGAGGAGAGAGAAGAATGAGGCTGAAAGTGGCCAAAACGCATTATCTACACCCAGGAAAATATCAAATTGGTAAATAAAAAAGGAAACAAGTAGTAATGAGTGATGGAGAGGATGTGCATAATGATGATATCTTATCCCATGCTAGGAGCTGCCTTGTACACTCTCATGTACATACATACATACATACATACACACACACACACACACACAGACACACACAAAGCTCTATGCGTATTCAATACAGATGATAAAAAAATAACATACATCTTTCAGCCTGAGGATTCTTTAGAGGTGAATGCATGCCATATGAGACTATCGCTTCCTTGAATCTCTTTAAATCTAGCACTAAGACTAAGCCAGTGACCTGGGCCTGGGACGGTGAACTCCAAGAGAGCAGGAGAGGATCCAGACCAGGGACACTTGCAGAGGCCGGACTGAGCCAGCAACCTAGGCCAGCGCAGGCCTAACACAGCGAACTCCATGTGAGTGGGAGCAGATCCAGACCCCATGTGAGTGGGTGCAGGGACATTTATGGAAACAGGATTGAGCCAGCAAACTAGGCCAGAGCAGGCAGGCCTGAGGCAGTGAACTACACAGGAGCAGGACTGAGCCAACAACCTAGGCTGGAGCAGGCCTGAAGCAGTGAACTCCACAGGAGCAGGTATAGGGGAGCAACTGCTGAGGGACTGGGCCAGAGTCAGAGAGCTCTGTGGGTCCAGGCATGAGTCTGGGACCTACGAGGGTGTAGGCAGGAACCAAAGACCTCGGTGAGTCTGGGTGTGAGACTGGGACCTTCAAGGGAATAGACCTGAGCCAGGACCTCTGCAGGTCTGGGTGTCAGTCTGGGACCCCTGAGGGAGTAGGCAGGAACCAGAGACCTCTGCAGGTTCAGACATGAGTCTGGACCTCCAAGGGAGTAGATTGGAGCCAGAGTCCTTTGAAGGACCTATGGCTTTTATATGAAGGTGCACATACATGCACAGACAAATGCACACATACACAAATCACTTTAAATCCATTTAAAATGCTGTGATATGACCAATAACTTACAATTTACATTGAATATCATCCTCCAGCTACATCTATATTATAAAAGACAAAAGTTGACCAGAGGTGTCCTGTGTCCTGGCTTTTATGCTTTTACAGCAGTGCAAACTACATCATGAAGTTTGGAAAGAGGACAGAGAGGAGGCAGAGCCAAGACAGCTGAAAAGTGGCAGGTATGGAAAGACACTTCTGCTAAAATGCATTTTAACAAAGCAGGACCTTATATTTCGTCAAGATACTTCCTTTCAGTTTCTACTGAGCTGTCTGACTTTGGGCTTCTTAAAAAGACCGAGTCATAACAAAATCAGGACTTTAAGTCTGTTGGTTTTATCTAAATGTGAATATAACAATTAAATCTTGTCACTACTTGCTCACTGACCTTCCTTAAGCATGAACAGTCACGCTTATGGCAAAACCAGGAGGATATAGGCAGAAGAGAACAGCCAATGTTTCAGCCCTGGTCCTTCTAGAGAACCAGTATAGGATGGGACACCTCCAATAGGCTTCTAACACTCTAGCCACTCATCTTTCTGTTCAGAACATGCGAAACTTCACAGGCTGGACTCTAACCAGAGGACACTCTACAAAGAGGAGGACCACTGCAGAGTGTCCTTAATGCTTCCAGGTGAAGCCGTATGGTCAGCAATAGCTTGATCCATCCCAGCACACAATGTGATTGCTAGAGCCCAGAGCCTTCTCCAAAGCCCCTAAAACAATGTTTAAGTCTCCTCAGCCAACTCTTACAAGACGAAGTTAATTTCTGTGTGTGCAGGTATATATGCATGAGTGTGTGTGTGTGTGTGTGTGTGTGTGTGTGTGTGTGTGTGTGTTTGTAGACCAGAAATCAATCTGGAATGCCATTCTTTAGGAACTATCTACCTGACTTTTCAGACAGGATCTCTTACTGGGGCATGCTGATTAAGCTGGATTGCCTGGCCATCGAGTCCAGAGATCCTCCTGCCTCTACCTCTCCAGAGCTGGGATTATAGGTATGCCTCACACACCTGGCTTCTAAATGGGTGCCAGGAATGAAGCTCAGATCCCCATTCTTGTGCAGCAAGCACTTAACCGACTGAGCTATCTCCCCGATCTGCTTGCTCTCTTCAGATTTTAAATTTCATCACCTTACTGCCAGATTACAATTTACAACTTACAACTTACATCACCTTACTGCCAGATTACAACTTACAACTCAGAGGCCTCTCTGCAGCACACCTGTGCAAACAGTTGGCCTTACCTATAGTACAGCAAATCACAAGGTTCCCTACTTTCCCAGCCTGGAGGCACCTAGCTCATAGACAGAAGCAGTTCTGTGGTGCAGGACACAGACACTCAGGGTATGCAGTACTGAGCCTGAGAGGTCACAGAATATGAGCTCACTAATTTCACATTAACTGAAAAAGCAAAACTAATTTGTCCTAACTAGACAAAGCAACTTCCCTTAGCTGTTATAAAAAGAGCCTTCTCCCTCTCATGGGCATGGTTTGCCCATTTTACTGCTGTCCATGGTATAGATTCATCATTAAAATTTGTATGTCAATTCTAGTCCAGTAAATACTTCCACCTGTGTCTTCGGCTTGTCATTCCTGGCAAGACATACAAGACACTCCAGCCTCCTCAGACATGGGCATAAAATCCACACACGCTATGAATTCACACACACACTCATCCGACCGGAGTTCAACATATACATCACATAGCCTTACTTCCTCCAGATGCACACATGCAACTCCCCCACAACACTGAACATTCTTATGAACTACCATGACAGAACCATCACATGCATAAGCCATGTCCCACCACAATCACATAGAATAGCTTTTAAACTCCCTCATACAGTTCCTCACATCTAATTCATACATATCAATCCCAACATTTTACACAAAGACAAGCTACCCTGAACACACACAACTGCCACAACCCCAAATGCAAACACATGTCTTTCTCTTACCTCCAGAATGCTCGTGAAGAAATGGAACCAAGGTGAACGGGAGCAGCGGGAGCGGATCGGCCACTTAGATTTTACCCAAAGGAAGTGCATGCTTTAACAGTTTTTGAGAATACTACAAGGAGACAGTTTCATCCAGCAGGCGTTTTAGCACTTGGTGTCAGCCACAGACAGCATCTAGGTATGAAGGACAGAGAACAAGAGCAGTGACAAAACAGGAAACGAACGATCTGAGCCAAGACAGCCCTAATGAGACACATCACAGCATCAGGTGAGGGTGTTTGGGGAACTAGTCTTTTTATGTGTGTAGGGGAGGGTTGTGGGGATGTGTGAGGGGCGCCAGCATCATGTGTCTTCCTGCATCACTCTTATTTTTGAGGCAGGGCCTCACTGACCCCAGAGCTCACTGAGCTGGCTAGTCTGCCTAGACATCAATGAAAGCCATGAGCTCCAGAGATCTTCCTGTCTCCCTAAGGTCCTCAGTGCTGCAATTATGGGTGCACATCACCATGGACATTCTCTATGAGCACTGAGCATCCATAATCAGGTCCCTGTGTGTCCTAGTCACTATTCTACTACTGGGAAGAGACACCATGACCATGGCAACTCTTATAAAATAAAACATTTACTTGGGGCTTACTTATAGTTTCAGAGGTTTAGTCCATTATCATCATGGCAGGGAGGATGGCAGGAACATGGTAGCATGCAGGTAGATGCTGGAGGAGTAGCTGAGAGCTACGTCCCAACTGATGGGCAGAGACAGACAGACTCTGGACTTGGGATGGACTTTTGAAACCTTAAAACCCACTCCCAGTGGCACCCCTCCTCCAACAAGGCCACACCTCCTAATCCTTTCAAATAGTGCCATTCCCTGATGACTATGAATTCAAACAGTGAACCTCTGGGACCATTCTTTTACAAGCCACCAAGCTGTGTTTGCAAACATTCCACTGACTGAGCCATCCTCTCATAGAATAACTTCTTCCCAGATAAGTTATGCTCCCTACTTCACCTTTAAAATCATTCATGCGGAACTGTTCCAGAGACATAACTATAAGGAGGTCAATACAAGATCACATTCTTTGATTTCATCATCCAATGATATTTAATCAGTTATACAGACAAAAGGGGTTAAAAGAAAGAAAAAGAAAAGGAAATTTCCTTTATTTTAACCACGGGGCCATGGCCACTTGGAGCACAGCTCCTCGGTGACCTAAGATATATACACAAATAACTGAAGTCTAACTTATGTGACTAGTGGCACTTTACAGGGACAGACAACCTGAAGATAAACAACTCACACTGCAGAACTACTTGCTTTAATATGGAAATGAGATGGCACTTTATCTATACAACTGTGGACGCAAACAGATGGCCCATAAGGTCACACCAGTGACCTCCTTCTGAGAACAAGACAAGACCCCCACTACTTTCTCGGCTGCATGGTCCCCTCTCTGATACCTGCAGCTTTTGTGCACTGTATGTCAACAAATCCTATCTGCCTGGCCATTCCCTTGATGATTTTGTTTATGACCCACATCACTGGCTTTCCATACACATTTTACATCTAACAGGAATCGATAGATGAAGAGCATGTATACTAACTATGTCCATACAGGACACACACACGACTTTCAAGGTGTTTTTCATCAACTAAAAAATATAGCCTAGACACAAGAAGGGCTACAAGAAGAAATGTGGGAGAGACTGCAGAGAGAAGAGTACACTGCTTTGAGAAAAACTGTTTCCACTGCTTTAGATTTTCCCCAACGAGGGTTCTGAAGTCTTGGCATGAAGTGAGAGCTCATTTTCAGGTATATTAGTTATCTCCTGCAGCAGTGCTGCGGACAAATGTGCAACAGGCATTTGCTTCCATCGGTGGCTGAGGGTCAGTGACTGCAGGAACCACCTCTGGAAAGTGCTTCTGCCCAGCTCTGAGCTTACTCACAAGATGGGGACACTGCTGTTCTCTGCTACATCCTTCAGCGGGCAGCCTCGTGTGTCGTCCTGTCAAAGACAGAGGAAAAGGAGGAAGACCTTAGGCAAAGTAGGTCACAGTGGAGGGGGCCTACAGTGAATCACATGGGATAGACAGGGATGTGGCAAGTGAGGAACTGAAGTCACTTCTGCCACCCCTTCAATGAGGCGTAGACCCTGGAGGGCAGGAGACCACATTTGAACTGTGGGAAAGTCAGAAACTCGTTCTCCTGGAAATATTCTTCATCTTTGCTCCCCATACGGAGATGCCATGATGGGTGCCCTGCAGGATTTGAAAGAGAACTGGTCTGCTCCCATCCCTGAGCTCTCAAGCCTGCAGAGAATACGGGTCTCAAGCCTCTGTTGCTATAGACACTGTGGCTGGGAATTGAGCAAAATCAGAGAGGCATCAGATGAGGTCAGCTGACTGCAGGCAGATGGGAAGGAGGGCTAGATCAGGAAAATGAACAGGCATATTCTGAATGGATGAGCAGTTAAAAGCTACAGAATTTATGACTACTACATTTGCCAACCAATAAAACACTTCAGGTATGTGATCCGGGGATGAAGTTACTGTGGGACACTGAGGGATGCCCCAAGGACAGGGGGACCCCACATAGGACATTCATTATGCACTGCCTACATGGGCAACTGTCTTCTTGCTGAGAAGATGCTCCCCTGTCCACTCCATATTTCTGAGCTGAGCCAGGGATTGTCTGGTTTCCCTTTACCTATTCCTATATCCACAGCTGAGTGGGTTCTAGGATGTTCTCACAGAGAGGCCCTGAGCATCCTTGCATTCCTCAATTCTAGTCCTGGGGTACCATGGAGGTACCTTTAAAAGACAGTTGAATGAAATCTTGGCTTGTGAGAAAGATGTGAACCACAAAATCCTAAACTGAGGTTTCTCCATGTCCTCTGTCACCTGACAGTAGGACCACTTCCTGCCTTTTAAACTAAGATCAAGGGAATTGACAAAAGGAGATTTTGGAGGGAACTGTCAGTCAGCCTTCTGTCTCTGGCCTAAGATAGACAACCTAAGGGCAGAAAACACTGCTTTTGGCTCACAGTTTTGAAGGCTGCAGTCCATGGCCACGTGGCCCTGTGGCATCTGTGGCATTAGTGTGACAGAACATCCCGAGCAAGAGCGTATAGCAGAGCAAATGTCCTCACCTCGTGATAGCCAGGAAAGAGAAAGGGATGGGTCCCAATATGCCCTTCAAGGCCATGCCTCTAATGGCCTAGTTTCCTTCCACTAAGCTCCACCCTAAAAAGCTTCCACCAGCCCCTACCCAGGGATCAAGTCTGCTAACCAGCATTAACCCTAGAGATATTTAATATCCAATACACAAGACCTCACCAAAGGCCCCAAAGGCTCACTTTCATTCCAAAATACAAAATATGTTCAACCTGTCTCTAGGATCTCTCAAATTCTCAACATTTCCTGCATTGCTTACATCCAAGTCCAAAGTCTCCTTTGAGACTCAAGGTGAACTCCTAAGTTACCAACCAACCAAGACTATGAGAATGTTCTCACAAAGGGGACAAATAAATGTCCTCTTGATGATATTAGCTAGTCTTCGTTTTGTGACAAACAAATTTTACTTAAATGAAATATATTTTCTTCCCATCATGCCCTCTCTCAAATCACCAGTGCTTTTAGGGCTGCAGGATCTAAGCTTCTGCAGTTGCACCATCTGTGAGCCTCTTAAAAAGGAAAGTAAGTTATGCATGCCAAGAGACACAAGACATTTCGTAAAAATTCCAATTTCAGAGAGAAGAACAAGAATAAAAGCAAGAAGTAATTGGGTCAGAGCAAGATAAAAAAATGTAGTGGGGCAAACATCAGCATCTGTGCCTTCATGTCAAGCATCTGGGACATCATATAGATCCCCGTGGTCATGTCTACCACATGTCTGTGCTTCTGGCTGCCTCTGCTTACTGCATCTCTCCGCGGGCATTCTCCTGGTGCCCCCTATCTTCCTGGGGATTTGACTGCAGCTTCACCTTCTCATGGGAATTGCTCACCACTGGCCTTAGAGAATTTCTTCTATGATTCATACAGAACCAGCACCATGAGCTCTGATACCAGCGTGAGCAGGAGCCAGACAAATGTGATGTTCCGTAACTACAGCAGCCTCCGAGTGCCTCAGGAGCGGAGCGAGGGGAAACAGGTTCCTGGGAACAACACCTCCCTGGGCAGCTCTGGGAAAGCAGAGTTCACTGTGGTGGGCGGGGTGGAGGCTCTCTTCTCAAAGCCAAGCTTCTGAGCCTCTAATGGGAAGGCTGATCTCCTACAGTCCTCGAGGTATTTTCTACCCAGGGTGAAGTAAAGCATGCTTTTCCTAGCACCAGCCTCTTTAGCAAGCACACCACCCTTGGTCGCATCTTTAAATACATCACTTTCTGGTTCCCATACTACCTTACCAGCATACTTAGGATGACCTCATTTCTCTCCGCTATGCCCTACCTCCAGGAGGGTTTGACCAGTTTCTAATAGTTTCTCTGGGTATGGAGAAAACCTTAAACATGGGCTGCAGTGATGATTTCATGGGTATAGCTCTTGCTATGCAAGCCTGATGAACTTAGTCTGGGCCCAAGAAAACCACATAACCCTGTATGCAGTAGGGTACATGCCTGTCATCCTAGGTGGGAGGCAGAGATGGGGATATGTGAAGAAGCTTGTGGTCCAGTGAGCAGAAAGAGTCTGTAACTCAATGTGGAAAGTGAAGACCAGCTCCTGAAGTCATATTCTGACCGTTATTCCTGTTCACACTCAACCTCTCTCTCTCTCTCTCTCTCTCTCTCTCACACACACACACACACACACACACACACACACACACACATACACACACACTCTCTCTCTCACACACATGCATGCACACACAAATGCACCTGTTTACAGAAACACATACATAAATTATAAATTGACTAATTTAAAAAAACAAAGCCCACAACACAAGAGTATTTGAGAGAAACTTAAGAGTCAGAGACATGAGTCAGAGCTCATGGTCTGACCCTTTTACTTCCAGAATTCAGTCCTGAACAAGCACAAAGAGGATCTCTGAGCCATCAATACACTCAGACACTGTAAGTACACACAACTCCCAATCCATGGACTGAAAGCCAAGCACTCAGAGAAATAGAGAATGCAATATATTAATCTCCCATGCATGAAAATTATGCCATGCGTCAAAAGCAGACATAAAGACACACACATGCATGCACACATACTATCTGTGTATTGACTAATTACTGTACAGTAACATATACATACAATTCACACACATAGACAAAAACATATGTATACAACTATAACATACTATCCAATATTCTGTATGTATAAAACAAACTTCTGAGTTCATCCTACAAGCATACCCATGGGCACTAGAAACACACCATCATTAACCATATTTAATGCATGTTTATACACTGTGGTTTGAATGAGAATGTTCCATACAGGCTCAGGTGTTTGAATAGTTGGCCCCAGTTGGTGGTGCTGTTTCCGGAAGGACTGGGAAGTACAACCTTGTTGCAGGAAGTATGTCACTGGAGAGTCACTCTTAAAGTATGTCACCTCAAGAGTTTAGATACTCTATGCCATTTCCAGCGGTCTCTGTGAATTGTGCCTGTGATTCAAGATGTGACTGCACAGCTTCCTGCCCCTGCTGCCATACCTACCATGTTTCCCCTCCATGATGGACTCTTACTCCTCTGAAACTGTAAGTCCAAATAAACTCTTTCTTGTATAAGTTGCCTTGGTTATGATGTTTTATAATAGCAATTCAAAAGTAATTAATACATATAACAAATGATCTATTTTTCAATACTAACAGACAGATACAAACAACTAGTGCCCAAGGCATAGAGAAGTATTACCTAGATAACATTTAAATTACAAATACAAACCACCTGTTAATCTAGAGTTATCTCTAGCTGCTAGAAATCACTTTCTAATCATTAATACTAAAACATAACCATATGTTTTGTTGCCACACACCTGTCTGCACAAATGTACAATCTCATCTATCCATCAGAAACACACATCCTTGCTTATTTGCTGTATGTATACTAATTATTCCCTGTTTACCGTATTTAGAGCATAAGAAAACATTCATCCAAACATCCATGGCACTCTAATAAACATTCTGTCACCTAAATATTCTCCACTCAAAAATCTGGTCATATAGAGAAGACATAAACATTCACAATCCATACTAGAAAATACAAACTCCATACCCGTGTATTTCCCCACCAATATCAAACATTTATACAACACTACAAATGTTCAAATATATCTGCTCCCAAATGTACAGTCTCACCACTTACATAAATGAGATGAGTGGAAACTCAAATATCCACAAAGAAATAACTTCTCCACCTGCCAAATGTAGGTTCATATGAACCTGACACTACAGGTATACATATCCAATCTTCAACCCCCCCCACAAACCTTGCCACACACCTGCCTTCACATGCTAAAAGCACAGTAGACAAATCCTGTAGCCATCCATGGCATCCCAAATACACAAATAATCCTACATTTTCCCAACAATATTCTCCCTTTTGTATCGTCACATAAATATGCACAGTTTCTTTAACATTGTCCACAGGCACTTACTTCTTGCCCAAGTTTCTCCCAAACTCCATGACAAACAAAAATATCAAAGGAAAAAGAGATAAAATATTCCTCAAATCAAATCGCAAATACCTAACCCCAAGTCCAAGGTTACACACATGGTATCTCACATTGTCTAAATGCAGTAAGCTCCACAAACTATCAAAATCCCTTAATTCCAAATCTCTAAACAAGCACCATCACCCACATGAGAATACAATTAGATTCTCACCATTCACAACCCAAAACTATGAATCAATACAGTATTCCCAATTTATGTCCTAAAAATTATACAGCAAATCTTACATACTCTGTCTCTCCAGAAGGTCAACAAGCACACCACCACATTATACATGGGAATAGTCACCTCACAATTCCCATTTCTGAAATTAAAACACATCTTTTCACCTTCTCAGTCTCAGTATCTTACACACACACACACACACACACACACACACACACACACACGGCTACATAATAGTCACATACAATTTAATAATAAAATAGTCTTTGTTATAAATTCCATTTACTCATCTGATTCTCACATAACGCTTTTCTTGATTATTGCCACTCTTAAGGTCCAAAAGGAGATGCGCGGCTGAATTTAAGGGGCCAGTTATCCAACTGTGAAAAGCCTCTAACATCAGTGGCAATTAGTGAAGCTATAACATGAAAGTTGTGTTTCTGGCTGGTATTTATGTTTGCACGTCAGAAGTTCGCCCATTTTTCAACAACATTAAAAATTTGTTTGCTCAACTGAGTAATGCTTTCCGACACATTGGAAGCTTCCTGAGAGTGTAGGGGACACAGATGAGGGACACTTCCGAAGTTCACACCTCATTTATTAACTCTGCCCAGCCAGCTCAACACACACATCAAAAGCCAGACAGCCTACAGAACAGTGGAGAGAAGCCCTGGTCTGGGCACTTGCCAATGACAGTGGTGTAAAAACTCCCAGTCTCCGGGCCGACCTCGGGAGGGCACTCAGTCATTCAGGGCCACACTGCCTGCAAAACACAAGGAACAGGCAGCAACAGTGGCGACGGCATGCTCAGGAAGTTAGGTTGGAGTTGCCGTTACCTCTTTCTCTGTAACGGACACTGGACGCCGCCATGTTCACGGAACGTTAAGAGGCAGGCTCGCTCCGGCATCCTCCATGCTCGCGCCGGCGTGCTCGAGCCCCCGTCGAGGCTTCTGTCTGCGCGGGCGCACAACGGGCGGATGCAGGGCGTCCAGGAGGCAAGGAGCTCGCGCTAGAACGCCAACAGCATGCACAAACAGGAGCGCTCGGATGAAGCATAGAGCTTTGCGGGAGAGCAAAGAATGCGTTTGGAGCCCCGCCCTCCCCGCGCCCCGCATTCTCACAGAACCTGAGCGGCTATCCTGTCTTAAAACCAGAAATTGCAGAACCTTCCACCCATGCGCTTAGCATCCTCACCGAAAACTGTTGAAGACATCTGGCTCCTTCTGGACCCAGCGCTTTGGATGGCATTTGTCTCCTTTGCACCTCTCAAAGAACAGTATGCCCTCTCTCATACTTTCTGAAAGCTGCATTAAGGAACACTTCCAGCCAACATTTAAAGAAAAAGAAAAAGAAAAAGAAAATCAGACTCCGGAGACACTCTATGACAGGATTTACCTAGGACTCTGCCTGTAGAGGCCTTCCTATGATATCCATCGTATTAAAATCTCTTACTTCACGAGGAGAGCTGGAATAAATGTCGGTTCACAAACATTTCCTGTGAAATCATTGTCATTCTACCTTAAATTGAGACTTGATAGTCCGGGTCCCTCTAAACCTCTCTTCCTTTCCCAAATAGCTGTCACAACGGGAACACTACTGACTCTACCGCGGAAGTGGAGCTTGCGCCCAGCAACTTTTGCAACAGCTCTCTGGATTCTGAAATCCTCGTCCCCTCTAGACCATTTCCTAGCAAGCCTTCTTGTCACAAAATGAGACTGCTGTCTCCCGGCATTACAGCACTGATGAAAATGAGATGCAAAATACCAAATCAGGAACTAGACAAGCTTTCTTTAAAAAGGTGCTACAATCATACCCACACACAGAGAAAGGCACCTGCCCCTTCAGATATGATGCTGTATGATCATCAGAAAATACCGCAAGCCAAATGCATATTTTATTTACCAAACCTCCAAGCATTGTACCTAGCAAGAGTCACCTTTTTCATACTCAGACACTATCCTTGTATGGAGAAAAATGCAAAGTTCTTTTTATGATAGAATAGCAAATATTTCATGTCACTAAAAATTTGCACTTGGTGTCTTTGCAACTGATGTCTTAACCTCCCAACACGCAAGAGGCACAACTCACCACAGTGTAGAGCATTTGGGTCTTTTACCCAACATGCACCGTGATGCCATCTCCAACCTGTACAATGGTTAGACTACAAATGCAAACATTATTTGTTGTGAATGCCTTTTTCTTTAGCATCCTAACATTAACAAAATCTAAGGTGAATTCTATTGAAGTCAGAGGTAGACTTTTTCTGCAGCCAGGAAATGTGGTTCCAAGGACACCGGCATATAAAAAGCCAAGATGGAAGCCTGTGGCTAGTGAATCCGGGGTGATACTAGAGCTAGGAAAGAGGCAGGCACAGAAATCCGTATTGGACAATGTCAAAATGTACATAGGTTTCTATATCTGGAAAATCAGAGCCCTAAGAATGCTAAGCCTCTCCATCTTGGAGTAGAAGAATGTCTTCTCTCTTCCTGTACCTCACATTTAACCCTGTTCTCTTTGAGTGACTCATGAGGGCCAATTGTCACAGAAGCCTATCCATTATTTTTTGAGTTAGAGAACGGATTTTTAATTGTCAAATGTCTGCTTGCAATAAAAGGACTCCATACCACTGATCCAAAGAGAAGTGACTTCGGGGTTGAGTCCTGTGGACTACATATACTGAGTGAAGCCTTGATGGGCTGGGGCTTCTAGCAGAAGGGGATGGTGACAGAGATTCCCATGCCACAGGGTGCAGACATCCCAGCACTGCACTGGCTGGACACACAAGGACTGCTTTGTGAAGAATGGTATGGTCATGGCAAGAAGATCCATGGATCTCCTGAGGTCGTATTTTCAAATATGTCCTGCTCTGTTGCTTAGACCCTCTACTTTCGTTGAGTGAGTATAAACATGGTAAAAAAATGTTCAGGTCCCTACCCTCCGTAGGAGGGGTGCATGACTCAGGACGAAGGGAATAAAACAAGGTCTACTGAAGAAGAGAAGAAGGAAGAGGGCATTGGTGACCCCAGTGTGCTATGAGTATAAGACACCATTTGAAACCTACGTAGAGGCAAACACCAGGTATGTGCAGTCACCTCCAACAAGGATGCCTCATTTGAACTGACCCCAAGGTTCTTAGGCACTTGCCACAACCCCTCCCGGAATGTCGCCCTGTTTACTCTCTGCCCCTCCCCCACCACGGAATGTTCAATGCCACATTCTGGAGCTGTTTACTTTCAAACTTTGCTCAGCTCTGGCTGGCTCTCTTGAGCATCTGCCACATCTTGGTGACTTGGTGTGATTTATCTGAATTTTCTCACCATGGATCCTAGCAGGCAGGCGTGGGTACTGTCCACACCTGTAGGAATAGCTTCAGAAGGTAAGCCTGAAGGATGAGGGTATGGGACCTGACTCCCTGCCATGGGCAATTTAAATTTGAGACCAGCAGTGACTGGCAAGACCAAGGGAGGGAGGGGACAGGAGACAGATCTGGACCTCTGCAAGGACATCACCTCAGAAGCTGACAAAGCTTATGGCAGATTGAACAGAGCCCTTGGTGGAACTAAATTGCCAGGAGACACACTGCAGCAGGAGACACAGTGAGAGACCCTAGATCGGGTCTTCCTGTGTGGCAGGCAGGTCTCCTAAGCACAAGTCATAGGTGTGGTGGGATGGTTCATTGTGGTGGTCCAAGGAAGGTTCATGGACAAGGCCTGAGCTCTGGGTCACTTCTCCGAGCTTCTGGCTGGAACCTGCGCTGTGAAATTATGGATCCCACCCTAGACCTAAGGACAGCGCAGACTAGTCAGGAACCAGCTCAGTGGGGTCCTCTCTATGCGGATGGAGGTTATTTCATCCTCTGGTAGCCCAGAGTCCCTCACACCTTCCCACTGAGAGAAGGCTTCTTCTCCTCCGTCAGGTAGTTGATGTCTTTGATTCCTCCAAATCAGTTAGGAAGTGTCAACAAAGAAATGAGTGATTACTCTCAATATTTAGATATATTTTTTAAAAAATATCAGTTTAGAGGTGCAGTTCCGTTAGCCCATCATGTAACTGTAACCGGAAGCCTCTCTTCCCTGTCACTGCTTTCACATGGAGAAGGGATGTGGAGGGCTGTTGGCTTTGGTGGGTTCTAAGGTGACTGGATCCTTCCCTGGAGACTTTAGACAGAAGCGCTTGCCTTGGAACATGCTCTGTGTAACTGTTAAGCAGAGCTAGAGCATGTGTCCTGGCTGTCATGTGCAGCCTTTTGGACTTGGCTCTCTTTGAGGGGGCCCTCAGGAGTTCCTGCGGAACAGCAATACCTTCCGATAATTGCATCCGACTTGACATCTGGCTCATGACTGTATCTGCCCACCCTCCCTTTACCCCCCCCCCCCCGCCCCATGCCACCAAATCATTCTTTTCTATCGGTCGGAGCTCGCAAGAAAACAACCACATGTGGTTTTCACTTTGTGACCAATTGTGACAATATCAGTGGCTGTGGAAATTCCCAGAAGCCTCCTGACAAACTCCCTAGTCAGTCACCGTTCCCTGACCCTTTACAGCCTTCCACAGCCACTGCCGGGATAGCAAGGGCAGGTGTCAGGTCTTACACACCGGTTCTGTGGGAACAGCTCCCGATCATGGTGGGAACCAATGACTGTCAGGCCCTGTGGGCTGCCAGAATCTACCCCATTGCTGTTTCCTGGGGGAGGCATTAGAAGAGGGAGCGGCAACACAGGTAGGACACGCTATTGTGTCACCTCCAGGATTCCAGGGTGCTGGCATGGAAGATTGTATAGAGGTGTTTTGGTTTGTTGTGCTGGACTAGAAAGAGAGGGAGGTCTGAGAGTGTGGAAGGAACCCGCAGACAGGGATGAGGTCAAAATATTTGAAAGCTTCACAGAGGCCCTTCCAGAAACTGGCCTTCATTGATGGTGCCTTGCTTCCTGTGAGCATCATGACTGGGATGGTGGTCCAGACCAAGTCAAACTGATCCATCTCTGGGTAGAGAGCTAGAACACTGATGAGTTTTCTGCCAGGAATTCCTGAAGAGTCTCTCAGAGGTGGGAAAGCTGAGGGCTCCTCTCCACAGACAGCAATCAGGGAATCTTGCTGAACAGAAGGAAGATCCCTGCTGGAACTGTGCTTGGCTAGATGAACCAACCCAGCAGGGAATTCCCTCGGGAACATCTGCAAACAATCCTTTCTCCATGTCCCTCCCCCGATTTCCACTGACTGCTAGGGCCAGGGAGTCCCCCACCTGTGCCCCTTCCCCTCTTCATCCACTGTCTCCTTTATCTTCACAGCACCTTCGTTGGGACAGAACATGACTGTGAACCCCGTTGCCTCCATGCCTACATTTGCTACCCTGCCTGTTCTCCCACCTGCGCCCCAACCAGCACCCCAGTTATTCTGGGAGCCCCCAGCCCCCCTCATGACTGTAGGCATCTCTCCCAGAAACCCTCTGGTGCTATCTGCCTTGCCTGGGATGTCTTTAGTGGCAGAAGATGGAAGCACTGCCCTGGGAACAGCTGTACCTCTGAACATTGTACAAGTTGGGACACCAGGCAGGCCTGTCCAGCCTGTGCACAATGCCAATGTTGTCCTCACTCAGGTGCCCCTCAACTGTAATGTCCCTGGGGCCCAGGGTGGGAGTGTGGGGCACCCTGCTTCACTCTTCCTGACAACACCTGCTGCAAACACCTTCATAAATACTCCAATTGCTTCGGCTGTCCAGTCTCAAGACGGAACGTGGGTCCTGGGCCCTCACCCTCCCACCACACAGCCAGTTGTCCAGCTGGTTTCCGTCAGGTCCCCAGTGAACTCAGCACCACCTCCAAAAGGAGCATATGGGCAGAGCGGCCCAGCCAATGTCCAATCCAACTCCCCAGAATACTTGTCCAAACCAGACAGTGTCTATGGGAACTTCCGGCGCTGGCAGCTTCTCAAGACTCTGGTGCAGCGGCACCTGTCACAGACTCCTGACGTGGCGGCTTTCTCCTGCTTCCTCATGTGAGTGTCACGGTGCCTGGAAGGTGCTACTGGGGTTCCAACTTGATGAGGTGGATGAGGAAGGTCCTGGAGGAGATAGGGCCACCCCAGAAAGCCACACAGTCAGCCCCAGGTCCAGGGTTTGGACTTAGACCTTTCACCCCACGTGATAGCCCTTCTCCTTAACTTTTATCTTCTATCATTGACCTCAGTGTTTAATGCCCACAGCACACCACAACTGGTATAAGGGAGAGAGGCAAACTCCAGAAAGACTTAGACATTTGTCCCCAGCCCATTGTTCTGGGGAAATTCCCTTTGGCCAGGAAGGTTCTCCACCTGTCCTGGGGAAATCTTTGGTCTCCTTGCTCCATTTTGATCCTCAGCAGTTCTCTGCATCACTGCTCCAGTCATTAACCCGGGGTTCCAGGTCATTCTGGGCATCTCGTCCATCAGCTCGGCAACATGACCAGGTAGACTAAATGAGTCAAACCACAGACACTGTATTTTCACAGTTCTGGACACTGTCTTCAGATAGGACCTTGAAGAGCCAGTTCTGATAAAGTGTCCATGGTTGTCTCACAGGACTAAAAGAAAATCGGGGGGGGGGAGTGTCTCTTCTCCCTTCCCAGAAGAGCACTGTCCAATCCTGGGAGTCCCGCACCATAACCTAAACCTGGCTACCGCCACCCAAGGTCCTGTTTCTAATGATTTTCACTTTGACTTTGTTGCCTATACTTCCATGTTGGGAGCCTAAACCCCATTCACTTTTCCACACACAGAGAGTGCACGGGGCAGCCAGGGGAGCATACACAGAACTTTGTGTTGATGTTTGCCGCAGGGTTAGGCGTTCCTGGAAATGACCTTATAGTGCCATTAGGCTATAGATGTGTCTTGGGCTGGGGTTGGCGGGGTCTGGAGTGCAAGTCGATGCCTGGGTTGAGTTGTTCTAATGAATTACAGTCCAGTGCTTCGGTCCCTGGCCCGGAGGAAGCCCACCATGACTGTGGAGGAGGGCCTGTGGAGGGGTCTGCAGGAATGGCAGTGTACAAGCAACTATGACCGGATGATCTTCTTTGAGATGGCCGAAAAGTGAGTCAAGGGAGTCTTGAAGCAGGGTGTGTGGGGAGCTGGTAAACGTGGGTGGGTCTGTTGAGTCAGAAGTCTTGAGGAGGATATGTGGGGGGGAGGGTTACTGCTGGGTCTGGTGAGTTTGTTACCCATGCCTTGGCAGGAAGATTACCTAACACTTGGGCCCCTCATGGGAATCTTGCTGTTGAGGATGCTGTTCTCATGTCCTGGAGCGCTGGGCTATCTGCCTTATGGTCCCATCAATTCCAACATCATAAGTCTATCCCCGCCTTTCTTTTGAGGGTCAGAGTAGGAGAAGTGGCCCAGCCCAGCCCTGTGGGGTCTCCTCCAGCCCTGTGGGTTGCACAAAGCAAACACACTCCCCAGTCTTAGGCCAACTGCCTAGCATTGAGCCACTGCTTTTCAATAGCAGAGACCACTGCGTCTCAAGAGAGTGGCCTCAGCTGTAGCCTTATGTACCTGGGGTGGATATAAATGGAAGAAGGCAGAGAGGACAGAGGCCTCTTACACACTCTGAGGACAGTCTCTGGTCTTTCTGTCTCTGCTCCATGTGATGCTGTTGTGCACACAAGCCAACAAACAGCTCTCAGAGGGAAGCAGCCACACCTCTCGGCTTCCCTTCTACTTTCTGCTGACATCTCCTGGGCGCCTGCCTCCCAGGTCGCTCCCACTCTTCCAGTCTCAGCATCAGCATCTCTGGATCTGGTCCAGGATTCCTGATGTACCCCATCAGTCATATCCATGGCCCCCTTCCCAGTCAGCTTTCCTGTGTGGCTCTAGGCAAGGTCAGGAAAGGCCTTAAGGAGTCACCTGAAAGCCCTGCTTGGGCCATCTCAGACTGACTTGATTCCCTACAAATACCAAGGGCTATAGTGTGCCCTAGAGCTGTAGTTATGTTCCAAGACCAGCAACTTCATGGGATTGTACCAGACCATCCCAAGACCCTGCCCCTGTGTACATGACCACCTTTAGTAATCTCCTGTGCTGGGCCCTGGCCGCTTTCATCTCTAGGTTCTCAGAATTTGAGAGTGCAGAAGAGATGGAGAATGCAAGGCTGGAGATGGAGGCCTCAAGGCTGGAGATAATGAGAAGTGTCCAGTGTCAATTTCTTGCAACCACAGCAAGGCAAGATCCACCAAGGCCACCAGCTCCCGAGGTGGTTGAGGAACCAGGTAGGGTCACGTAGCTTTAGGTCTCTATGCAGAAGTCAGATCAGTCAAAATAGACTTTTGCTCCATTTGCTAGGTAACCTGGGGTCCCTTGCAGCCCTTAGTCTTGAATTGGGTAATCACTGAACTGGTCATGATCACTGCTCCTCTCGGCCCTCGTCTCCCTAAGGACCCAAACCCCGTGTGATCAGGACCTGGACACTGAGTATGAAGAGTACCTGAAACACTGGGGGCTCCAAATACTCTCCAATATGATAGTCCTAGACATATCACCCTTTACAACGTCCCCTCTCACAGATCTTTAGGGAAAACCGTGTTGGCTTGCCCTAGGCCATTGCAGTTCCACTGAGCTATGCTCTGCATGGCTTGCCTTGGGTGGAACTAAACCCCATCCATGGATCATCATGCTCTCCTATCTCCTAGTGTGCAACTCCACCAAGACTGTCCCCAAAGATGACCCGGCCCACCTCCCAGGACTCAGAGACGGGCAGTTACGCAAGACCAAGGCACCCGTAGAAATTCCACCTGAGGCAGTGCAAGAGTACATGGACATTATGGACTGGCTGGAGAGGCTCCCACAGCCGTTCACGAGAGAGCCCATGGAAAAGGAGGAGGAGGAGAGCAGTGGGCTGGAGCAGGAAGATGACTTGTACACAGACACAGGACTCCTGAACTACATTGACGAGCTGTGCTCCCAGAAACACTTTGTTGAGCAAGTGAGTTGCGTCTGGAGCCCTAATATGGGTTTCCCAGTCCTTGTAACTGAGCCTGCTTCCCTGCCTTCAGAGCTCTCTCTATGTCTGTCTGTGTCTCTCTCTGCCTCTGTCTCTGTCTGTCTGTCTGTCTCTCTCTCTCTGCCTCTGTCTCTGTCTGTCTGTCTGTCTGTCTCTCTCTCTCTCTCTGCCTCTCTCTCTCTCTTGTGTGTGTGGTGTGTGTGTGTGTGTGTGTGTGTGTGTAAATGTTGGCTGCATTACAACTTGGTAGCAACACAGGACAAGACAGAGGTCCCTTTGGCTTGGAGATGCCCTGCCTCCAGGCACTCAAGTCCTTTTCCTTCTGTTTATAGGTGGAGGCCATAATAAACCCCCAATTTGTGGCAGAAATCCTATCTTCCAAACCAGAGATGGACATACTGGCTCTCATGAAGGCGCTGGAGTACGAGGAAGAGGTCACTGTTAAGCAGGTAGACAGGGAAGGGTGAACACCAGGGACAAGGGGGAAGCAGCAAGAAGCAGGCAAGAGGCAAGCAGATACCAGGCAGGCAGGATATAGGGAGACACTAGGCACACTGGGCAGGGAAGGGAGGACCCCAAATAGAGTGGGATGCTGAGGGACACCAAGTGGACAGGGAAAGAGAGGACCCTGTTCATAAGAACCATGTGACCTTGACTCACCCTGACATAAAGGAAGTCAGGGCATCCCGCCTGGGTCTTCATCCAGAAGGGGATGCAGGTATGAACACGAGAGTAGGGGTGGGGTAAAGTGCACAGCTGCAAGGAACGTGGCATGACAGCCAGCAGACCCACAGTCCCCGACTCTCCCCTTGGCCACCTCCACCCAAATGCGCCACCCTCTAATCCTTCCAGTCTGGTCTGGGTCTCATGTGCCCATTTCCTCCTGCAGCTGCTGGAAACTTTGAAGAAGAAAGGCTGTAAGGCGCCACCTCTGAACCAAGATGCCTCTCAGATACTAGACAATGCTTCTGTACTGACTGTCAGCCAAGGTGCAGAGAGAGATGGCCATGGTCCCCAAAGAGGGGCCAGTGCACAAAAAGATTCCTCACAAATGGTTTTCTTAGACCAACAGTGTCCCGAAGACACCAATGCAAAAATATGGGGGCCTAGGCCTTCCGTCCTCCCAGATAGTCAATGTTTGACCTCACTGGTAGACATCAGATCCACCGTTACTGACTGTGGGAAAGAAGCCTACCCCCAGAGCCCAGGGTCCAGATGTGGAGTGAACCCCAGAGAAGTTCCTGCCACTGAGGAGCTCCATGAGTCCCTGGGCAGAACCACTGATGACAAGGAAGAGCTCCACAGTCTGTCCTTCCTCCTCTGCTCCCAGTACAACCTGGTGCCATGGAAACTGGCAAGTCACTTGTTCCCCTATGCAGATTTCTCTGACTCGGAGAGTATCCCCGAACCCTCATCTCCAAAGATAAGGGGTTTCAGTCCTGATCCATCTCTAATGGCCAAGTCAAAGAAGCGAGCTCTCCTTGGAGGCTTGACTCCCATGGCTAAGAGATCTGACCCAGGACCTGGTCATGGGGTGTGTGAAGGGCCACTCTCTGCCCTGGAGCTCGCTCAACCACTGCAGGCTCAGAAGAGGAAGCACGAGTCACTAGGCACCCGGAAGAGGAAGAGGAAGAAGCGGCACTGAGCCACCTGTGTGGTGCCTCCTCAAAACGGGCAGAGGTTTCACTCTGCCTCTACCCTGCAGCCCCGGACCTCCCCCCACCAAAAAGAAGCAATTGAAAAGAATCCAGCTCCTGCTCACTCAGGGCTAATCCAGCTGGTGCAAAGGGTAGCGCTGGAAGGTTAGAGGCGCTGGGCAATAAAGGCAGGGCTGAGGGGTGGGGCAAGGAGTGGGAGGGAATTATCACTTTAGAAGTTTGTAAGCTACGGTGAATAAAGGTAGTTTTGTTGAAAATGGTGTTAGGGCTGTGGCTGTGTCTTAGGGTTTCTACTGCTGTGAAAAGACACCATGACCGCAGCAGAATTAATTGGCTCGCCTGCAGTTCAAAGGTCCAATCCATTATCGTCATGGCGAAACATGGTGGCATGCAGGCAGACATGGTGCTGGAGAAGGAGTTGAGAGTTTTATATCTTGATCTGCAGACAACAGGAAGTGGACTGTCTCACTGGGTGTGGCCTGAGTGTATATATATATATATATATATATATATATATATATATATATATATATATGAGACCTCAAAGCCCACCTCCACAGCGACACACTTCCTCCAACAAGGCCACACCTCCGAATATGCCACTCCCTTTGGAGGCCATTTTCTTTCAACTCTCCACAGGCTGCTACTTTCATTCTGATGTCAGTGTTGCTCTGTGGAGCGAGGAGATCATGAGGGAAAACCTGGAGATGCCATGCTTGAGGGTGCATAGGGGCAGGCCCAGGACTTCCAGATTTATCCACTGATCCTAGGAGAATGCAGACTAACAGCCCCTGGGGTTCTCACTCCTCATAAAGTCTCTCTGCTGGTAAGGACTACGTAGAACATTTATTATTATCTGCGTGCTCAAAAGCCTTCCCAGCCTTCAGCCCTGTGGACCATTACTCAGTTTCTAGAATTAGCCTGTGATTGCATTTTTCTTTGGGAGTACTTTCTGCTCCCCTAAAGACATGGCTGGCAAGACTAATCTAGCCCTCAGCTAGCCAGGGCTTTCTTGAGTGGGTGGTTTTGGGGAAAGGCCTGACATTTGGAGGGGCCGATAGCCAGCTGGGGGCTGTTCAGCTGACACCTTTAGCCAGCTCCCATCTTACACGTCTGCAAATGCCATGCTCTCTGACGGGGCATTCCCTAAACAGGAGAAGCCTGCTCCTGTGGACTCTCTTTTGTAGATCCATTAATTTGTTTTCGTTATTGGGAATTGAACAGAAGGCCTCTGTACGCTAGGCAAGCATTACACTTCCAAACTATATCTCCAGATTCTTTTGCTTTTTAAGGCAGGGTCTTCCTAAGTTGTGCTAGCAGGCCTTGAATTCACTGCACTGAAATGCCACCACTACCTTGGGACTGAGATTACAGGCCTATGTCACCAAGCCAAGACTGTAGCTTCACATTCTAATCCCATTCAGGCTTATGTGCACCGGGAGGGATGGCAAGAGGCCCTTGTTCATGGGTGCCTGGCCAGGCTGCCCCATCAGCTAGCCTGGCTGTGTTCACACATAAGTCAACCCTTGGCTAGATCAGAAATGGGTCTCGGAGGAGGCTCATGTAGGAGAGGACTTGGTGTAGGCCTTGGGCTAGTTCATGGGGTTTTCTTAAGCTCCTTCAACCTGTATTGGCTCTGTGCCAAGACTCTGAGTCATTTTCTGAATCCTCAGCTGTGACATCACAGAAGATGCTTTTTGCACAAACCTGTGACCTTTGACATCATTTAATCATGAAATTAACTATTTACAGTGGTTAAGACAGCACTCATCAGTGGTTCATTTTTGAGTCTCATCCACCCTTCATGCTGAAGTCCTTCCTTGGTGTGTCTTTGGTCTTTATTTACCCCAACAGTCATGTTCTCTCTCACACATGTGTTTTAAAAGCACATGAGGACGAAATCTGTCACTTAACAACAGTGACATCTCCTAATAAGTATAAGAAGAGGAATGAATCAAGAAGAATTAGTTTCTCCTTTAGCTCATTGCTCCAACCCTGCATGCCAGTTCTTCATCATGTGCTGAAGGAGAACCCCAGAGTCAGAAAGCACACGAGTCAAGAGTCTTAGTCACCTTTCTATTCCCGTGATAAACACTGTGAACAATAGCAGCTTGGGGAGGAAAGGGTTTATTCCATATTACAGATTATATTTCATTATGCAGGGAAGTCAGGGCAGGAGCTCAAGAAAGGAAACTGGAGGCAGAAATCGAAGCACAGGCTTGAGAGGATGCTGCTCACTGCCTTGTCTTCATTGCTAGCTCAGCCTTCCTTTCATGTAAACCACCTTGCAGAGATGGCAATCAATCATTAATCAGGAAAATGTCCCCAGACTTGCCTACAGGCCAACTCGATGGAGGTATCTTCTCGGCAGAGGTTCCTCTTCCCAGATGACCCTGCCTTGCATCAGTTTGACAAAACACTAACCAGCACAGCGCGTTACACTGAGTGTGGTGCTGTCATTATGTGCTGGAACACCCCCCTTGTTTTCATTCTACTGCTCTGGCTGGGTACTGATGCTAGTTTTCTTGGATCTCTGAGTGCTGTCTCAGAATTCACTGTACGCTGGGCATCCACAAACTTCCTCCTTCAGTCTCTGTGAGTATCTCCAGAAAGCAGGCTTCTGGCATGTGGAGTCTTAGATATAAGACATTCTCTACTGGTTTCTCTAAAAGTGCAAAGCAGGGAGACCCAGTACATGTTGCTCTAGTGGTATTCAGAGAACGTACAGAGTATCAGAAAGCATTTATATTCTGCTGCATAGCGCAATATGTAAGCGTCAATATGTACAGTCATGAATGGGAAGAACATTCTAAGACTGTTTATAATTTGCAAACGTGGGAATTAAAGTGTATGCTTCTAAATAGTACATGAGTTAAAAGGTAAACTCAAGGAAAATGAAGAATTAGAACTGAATGACTGAGCCAGATAAATCATTGGTAACAGGGAAATAAGTGGTGGTTAATGTCTGCCTTAGAAAGAAAAAAATTAAAGTGTTCATGCAGTGAAATTAGAAAAGTACAAGATAAATGAGGAAACAGAACAAAGGAAATATAAGTAGAAGCAACAAATTTAAAGTTAAAAGATTAAATCAATAAAATAAAAAATTGATTTTAAGACAATCAGTAAAATACATAATCTGTTCATAAAGGTGGAACAGTAAATGAGGACGTCATTTAAACATGCTACCAGTCATGTAAAGAAGCCATAGCTACAGACCCTACATAACTGCCAGTTATGTAAAGAAGCCATAACTACAGATCTCATACTCATTAAAAACATAATAGGAGGAAATAGCACATTCATGCATATCATATTCATGTGCACATCCCAGCAGAACATTCATATTAAAAACTTCCATGCAGGGTTGGGGGATGGATGAGTTTAAAAAGTGCTCATATACACCTAATGAACTGGATGCCCAGAAGCCACGTGAAAATACCAGACACAGTGGAGCACAATTGTAACCCCACGGCTAGAGCAGCAGACACGGGGGACCTGTGCTGGATGACTACCTAGTCTGGCCTGTTTGCTGATTTCAGGCTAGTGAGAATCCCACCCCACTTCCTAAGGATGACACCCAAGCCCCCACTCCCCACCCCGACTACCACATGCACACTTTGGCACATTCATCCCCAATATCAATAAACAAATGTAATTGTCAAAATTAACTAAAATGGACAAAAGATAGAAACATAAAACTAAAATCTTTCGAAATAAAACCTTTGTAATTTAGAGTCACCATCAGCTTTGGTACCAGAAACATGACCTAGAGAATGAAAAACTGGACAACTGGACCTAACCAAAATTAGAAGCTCTGAAAGAAAAAAGTCTCTCTCTGAGGACAGTACAAGAGAGTGCATGTGAGTGCCATCCACAGAACTCCGACAGATTTTACCTCATTAGTGCTTGTGAATTATATAATGACAATACAGGCATTACACCAAAATGTTACGTTTCTTAATGTGCCTGAACCACCCATCAGATACTCAAATGAAATGAAACTTACAGAAGTACAAGTAGATGAACGCAGGTCTTAGCTGGAACCTCCCATACCCTACCCCTGACCAGAAAAGGAGAGAGACAGCAGACAGAAAATCATTAAAGTCAACAGCACCATCCTTCCTTCGATAGGACACCACAGTATCCTGCCAAATAAAATCCCAGGACCACATCTGAGTTAACTTGTGCTTTCTACACAGTACGGTGAGTTATGGCATTCCTTCAGAACCGGCATTTGTTATACCACAGATCCAACACTTCCAAAGACTCCTAGGAATTACATTTCACAAAAAGGAGGAAGAGGAGAAGGAGAAGCAGCAGCAGCAAGTATATTTATTGATCTCAGGAAACAAAAATTTACACTCAGTAATGCTTTAGTAAATGCCAATAAAATCATTGCCACTAGATGCAGGGGAAGTGGTCTTGGCATTGACAAACACACAGAACACCAATCTTTGCAAGCTGGGTAGAATCTGTGAACTGGGGAGCAGAACACGTGGTCCTGTCAGTTTATTAACAGTCAGGCTCAAAATGTCAACGACTAACTCGTTACAGAGACCAAGTGGACTGTTCTTTCTCATGTGAGTCAATACACAACCACTAGACTGCTACAAGTCACACGAAATATAGAAAGCTGAGCTGCAAACAGATACTACAGGTGTGCATACTTTAAATTCTGGCTAGACAGCATGGAGAATTCTTAACTCTGAGACCACAAATGCCATTTGGCAGGTTTTTATTAATAATCTTCTGTTTGGGTGAAAACGCCCAGAGGTTCCTGAGCCACATTACACAGGAACTGATTCCTGGCAGCCGATGAACATCGACGGTGGCCCACACACATTCCTGCTCCATGCATGCATTTTATGTATCCAGCACAGAAGAAACTCAAAGAGTCTTCAAACAGCTCCCACCAGGAGCTGTGAGGGTGCAGCTATCCCACCCAGCTCTCATGGGCAGCTGCAACTCGGCTTTCTGGCACTAGAATGCAGACACATGTGCCTGCTGTGCTGACTGAACATAGGAACAGATGCACCGTGGTGGTGCATACTTGTAATGCAGCAATGATGAAGCTGAACTAGGGTTATACATTTCTGAGCCACCTGGGCTCCTTTATGAGACCCGGTCTCAAACAGCAAGACGAACTAGAAGACCCAGTGTGTCCACACATCTTTATGGCACCCATTGTGCTGGGTTTTAGCAGCGTGTTTGTTAATATCTAACACTGTATGTTTGGATATTATCAGTTAGGAATATTTCTCCTACAACACAAATGTTCTTCACACTCACTTCTACATAAGTTACTTTTTAAAAATTTTTTTAAAAATATTTATTTATTCATTTATTATGTATACAATATTCTTTCTGCATGTATGCCTGCAGGCCAGAAGAGGGCACCAGACCTCATTACAGATGGCTGTGAGCCACCATGTGGTTGCGGGAATTGAACTCAGGACCTTTGGAAGAGCAGGCAATGCTCTTAACCACTGAGCCATCTCTCCAGCCCCTACATAAGTTACTTTTAAGTAAACTAACACAGAATAAACAAATTTCTGGACACTGGATTTCTTCCTCAGCTCTTCTTGGGAAGTTGCTAGTAAAAAGACTCACATATTTCTTCCCATAAATTACCTAAGATCACTAAGATATTTATTACACATTATTTTATTACACATTAACCAATAATTTCAACTGAGCCTGTGACGGACCATCCTGACTCCACTTTAAGATTAGAAGCCATCTTGTTACAGGTCAAAATAAGTTCATTCCTGTTTTCTGTAAAACTTAATTTTATCCATATCTTGAATCATCTTCTGGAATTTGACATGTTCCATGCATTATAACCTGATCTCCATGAAGGAGCAGAACAAACTCCATTTTGAGAAAGAGCTCCATTTTAGACAGTGTAATGGTAAACAATGCCATTCCTTGAGGGTTGGCGGCGGGCAGTCGGCCACAAGGGGCAGCAGGTCCCAGGCAGGGAGCTGTGTGGCGGGTGAGAGACCTCAGTGGGTCAGCTGGTCCCACAAAAAACCATGGAGGAGCTGCAGCGGGTGAGAGACAGAGACAGAAAGGCATGCTATACAGAGAAAGTAGGTATATATTCTTTGTATGTCTTACATACAGCTGCTTCTTTATCAAGTCTGCCTTTTGTGACTATGTTTCCTAGCCTGTGGCTTATTTTTTGACATTGTCACTTACAGAGCAGAAGTATTTACTTATCTGCCGTGATGGGGGTTGAAGCCAAGGCCTCTTGAATCCATTCAGTGAACTGCTATTGCTGAGATGCACCTGGAGCACAGAAGGTTCCCATTTCCATGAAGTCCACCTTGTCAATAATGTGTTCCTGAATTTTGCTTTGATCTTGTATGTTAATTTGGCTGGAGACTTGGCTCAGCAGCTAAGAGCACTTATTGTTCTTGCAGAGGACTTGGGTTCCAACCCAGTCCCCACATGATGGCTCACAACCATCTATAACTCCAGTTCTAGGTTATATACCACCCTCTGCCGGCCTTTGTAGTCAGTCACCAGGCATGTAGTACACAGACATACGTGAGGGCAAAGTACCCATACATATAAAAAATACAAATTTTTTTCCTTATTTATTTATTTATAAGAATTTCCACTTCCTCCTCTCCTCCCAATACCCTCCCGCTCCCCCCACTCCCTCTCCTCCTTCCTCTCCAGTCCCAAGAGCAGTCAGGGTTCCCTGCCCTGTGGGAAGTCCAAGTTCCTCCCCACTCCCTCCAGGTCCAGGAAGGTGAGCATCCAAACAGACCAGGATCCCAAAAAGCCAGTCCATGCAGACGAAACAAGTCCCAGTGCCATTGTCAATGGCTTCTCAGTCAGCCCCCATGTCAGCCACATTCAGAGAATCCGGTAAAAATACAAATTTTTAAAAATTAAAAACTACTACCTTGCCTTAAGTCACGTGGGTGTTTCCGGTGTTACACTCTGCACATTCACAGCTTTTCCCTTACATTTTTGTCTGCCACCATCTTGAGTTATGTATGTCATGGCATTTGATTGTGGACCATTCACTTTTGTCAGTCTCTCACAGGAATCCTGGATTTGCTTATTAGGCTAGGCTGGATGGCTATCAAGTCCCGGGGATCTACCTGTCTCTGTCTTCACCTCTAGGATTACATCATATGCCAGGTGTTTACATGGGCGCTAAGGACCAACCCCAGGTGCATAGACTTGCACAACAAACTACCAACTGAGCAATCTCCCCGGCTCTGTTAGATGAATTATGAGTCAGAAAAATGAAAGGATTATTTCTTTGCTTTCTTCTTTAATGTTCTTTCTTTTCTTATGTAGATTCCGGTTTCTGACCTTTATCCTTTTTTCTTCTCTGAGAATTTCATCTAACATTTCTTTTTTGTATTAATTACTTTTAAACATTCTTATATTTTCTTTTGTATTGTTTTTATTGAGCTATATATTTTTCTCTACTGCCTCCCTTCCTCCCCACTCCCTTCCTACTCTTTCCCATGATCCCCATGCTCCCAATTTACTCGGGAGATCTTGTCTTTTTCTACTTCCCATGTAGATTAGATCCATGTATGTCTCTCTTGGGGTCCTCTTGTCTAGGTTCTGTGAGATTGTGAATCGTAGGCTGGTTTTTCTTTGCTTTATGTCTAAAAGTCACTTATGAGTGAGTACATATTTGTCTTTCTGGGTCTGGGTTACCTCACTCAAATTGAGGTTTTCTAGACTCATTCATTTGCCTGCAAATTTCAAGATGTTGTGATTTTTTTCTGTTATGTAGTACTCCATTGTGTAAATGTACCAAATCTTCTTTATCCATCCCAGTGACAAATTTCCCCAAGTTTTGCCCATTTGAAAATTCTCCTGTTTTATTGTGTGTGTATGTGTGGGCATGAGTTCCCCAGGAGGCCAAAGGTTCAGGAGGCTGTGGGCTGCCTGATGGAGGTGCTGGGAACTGACCTCAGGCCCTATGCGAGAGAAGGAAGTCTCTCAACCACTGAGCCACCTCTCCATCCCTGCTCTTTCACCTTTGAAGGATAATTTCACAGCTGATAACACTCTACCATTAGTGGGGTTTTCTATGAATATTTTTACAAATAGACTTTATTATTTTTATTTTACAGAGTACAGGAGTCAGGGTCTCAAAAGGTAACTCTGGCTGGCCTGGAACTCACTATGTAGATCAAGCTGGCCTTGAACTCAGGGAGAGGGGAATAGTTCTCCTTCTGCCAGGGAAGAGTGGTTTTACAAGTGTTTGACATCATGCCCAGGTTTAAAAATAGATTTTGAGTGCTTTTTATCTTAAAATATTTAACTTTATTAGTTTTAATTATGTGTAGGTATATTAAAATGGGGGCTCTCTCATTACTGCATAAGCCTCTAAGGATTTGCTCAATGTCAATCTTAACGGATCTTTCAGGACAGCCCTGCCAGGAAATCACTTACTGCAGCCCAATCAAATAGCAACATTGACTGAGATTCCCCTGAACAGGAACACTCCACGGCTAACTGCAGCATATCTACCCTCTGCCTGGCTACTCTAGGTCCACCAGCTGGACCTCTGTGACTCCTTCTACCACATATTAACATCTGAAATGGGACCTCAGGCTATCCCAGTGGAATATTCGATCCCCGACATCAAGGCAATCTGGATCCTTTACTAGGCAGCTCTAACCTATGTTTTTTATGTTTTCCCAAGCATCACTGGTATCTATTACACAGAAAAGGAAAAGTTACAGCTCACTCTCCTCAAAGAGTTTCCACGTATGCTCTAATAGGCAGATAGGCCAACTTATTATAGTCCCGCTAGTTAAAGGAAATGGTCGTGTGCTTACTGGTCTCAGGGGAACATTAAGATTGTGGTTCATTTGATGTGTCAGACGAGAAAACACCATTCCATCACTGTCTGATTAAAGCAAGCTGTATTTAGACTAGCCAGATGGGTGCCTCACTCTAAGTCGGGATTTCAGAGAGCAGCCCCTCACCAGCTTTTGAGGTCCCTTTTATGGGGAAGGGTTGGGGTTGACAGAAGACAGCTGTTGAGATAATTGGCTGTTAGCGTTTGGACAAAAGGTGGGGGGGGGGGCTCAAGGCTGCCTGTGAGGTAGAAAAGTGCAAAAATACATAATGTAGAAGGGGAGTCATCACAGGTGGGTATACATCATGGGGTTACAAGTTCAGTTTAGGTTGAAACACACTGTTTGCAGGATGCATTAAGCTTAAGACACAAACTTATCTTTGTAAGAAATGGAGACTTAATAACAATGTGGCTCCTGTTTCGGTTTCACAGATGCTGCCTTTGGGTATAATTGGTGGGGCTACAACATCCTGAGTTGCAGCGAAAAATCGATGGCAAAGAGTTTCAGAGACAGCTGCAGCAGTTCTCAACCTGCAGCCTGGGCAACAGATATTTACAATTCATAGCAGTGGCAAAATTACAGTTATGAAGTAGCAACAAAATAATTTTATGGTGGGGGTTCACCACAACATGAGAATCTGTGTTAAAGGGTCACAGCATTAGGAAGGTTGAGAACCACTGCCCTGGTGGGTACTGAGTTGATGTATCTGTGCTAGGTTTGAGTGCCTGGCCCCTGCAGAAGACTGTCACAGGGCGGCAGGGAACTAGACAAGATAAGAGCCCTCAGAGGAGTGTTGTTTGTTTGTTTGTTTTTAAACCTGGAAAACAGATGAGGGTAATCAAAGGCAATTTCAACCATATAGTCTTTCCATCTGGCCCATTAATTTGTAGGGAAGGGATGTGCTCTCTGCAAAGGGAGCAATGGTATATGTTCCCATGTCTACTGCTGCCCAGCAAATGTTTCAACAAGATTATAACACCTGAGGGGGTTAAATAGAGAAGGCTACAAGATGATTTTTCCAATTCTGCCTCCCCTCAGTCCTGAGAGAGGCTTGGGCTTTTCCATGGGACACTAAGATCTCTACCACCTGGGCATAAAGAGCCTACTGTATGCTCACTGCACAGCCGCTCAGTGGATCAGGGGCCCCTTACAGGGGAGAAAGCAGCAGCTGCTACACGGTTGGTTGAGAAACAGCTTTAAGCTGGATGTCTTGAGCCCAGTCCTGGAACATTCCTATTTTTGTCATTAAGAAAAGGTCACGACAATGGTATTATAACAAGACCTCAGAGATGTCGATGGTTATGTAGCTGATGGGGGTTTTATAACCTGGCCGCCCCTCTCCCCATGTATTTTCCTTGGCACCTTATGATATTAAAGGACACATTCTTTACTATTCCCCCTTCATCCTCAGGACCTCCTCATTTTGCCTTTAGCTTCCCTTCACTTAATTTTCAGGAACCTATGAATAGATTTCAATGGAAAATAATACCACGTGGTATGGCCAATACCCCTGCTTTGTGTCAACAACTTATTGTTAAAATTTTATTTCCAATAATAAAATAATACTGTTTTGCTGAGTGGTAGTGGCACACGCTTTCAATCCCAGCACTCAGGAGGCAGAGGCAGGTGGATCTCTGTGAGTTTGAAGCCAGCATGGTCTACAAGAGCTAGTTTCAGGACAGGCACCAAAGCTACACAGAAAATAAAAAAATCAAAACAAAACAAACAAAAAATACTCCTCTTGTATTCATCATATTGACAATTTGCTTTTAGAAGCCCCTACTGGAGAATTAACTTAGTTGTTTCTTACTACCTAGCTTCATCTATAGGTTCAGCTGGCAGTTTCTCTAGAAAAATACAGCTCCCTTTTCTTCTTTAGGTAATATTATAGAGGAACATACTATTAGCCCACTGAAGGTACATGTACGTAGGGATCAACTGCAACCACTTAATGACTTTCAAAAGATGTTAGGAGGTATCAATTGGCTTAGACCTTCCTTAAAATTAATCACAAAAGATTGTTCTCTATTTCCCATTCAAGGTGAAGAAAATGACATGTCTTCTTCTAGGTAAATTTACCCTGAAGGCAAAAGGACCTTATGATTAGTAAACCAAGGCATAGTTGACCCATATTGACATGGAGCTTATTATTACTTATTCCTACAAATCCTTCTGTTGTACTCCACAGAGGGCTCCTAGAGTGAATTTTTCTGCCACCCTTTGACCCTTTTTCTAATAACATCTTGCTTGGCTTTCTCAGTAGGGTTATTTCCTCAGTGAGGTCAGCTTACTCCATGAGATCCAATCTCAGAGAACACCCCTCCCTCCGTCCACCCCCTCCCTCCTGCTCCCAACTCAATTCATTTAGGGCATTTTCTGCCTCTTAGCAAATAAATAGCTTTTGCTGACTTTATGGGTCAATTCTTTACTTCATACCCTACAGATTCTTTAACTGAATTTTCTCAACACCACCCTCTAATTATCCCAACTCTGTGAATGAGGTCCCCTACACTGAGGGCAGCTACTGTGTTCCTTGATGGAAGATCTTCTGGGGTGGCTGCTCTTGTGTTGTTTTATGAGAAAGATCCTTGTGTGTTTTCAATTTTTTTTTCAGCAAAATCTGCTCAACATGTGGAATTATTTGCTTTATTCCAAGCCCTGAGGCCGTCCCTTAGCCTCTGACTGTCTATATGTTGTGCAGGTTGACCAGCTATTCCCTGGTGTTCCTATAAACGGACTGGGGTGAAGAATCACCTCATTTGTTTCAGCAGGGTCAGCAACACCTTCAAAGTCAGGAAGCTCCTTAATTTCTTCAACACATTTGAGCACATTCTGGTCTCCCTGGTCCTTTGAGGGAGGAGAATCAAACTGTAAATTTAACTTCCCCACATTTTATTCAGATGGCTACTGAGTCTGTTCAGTTTAAGCAAGCTCTAGACTCTCCTGCACTCCATTTGCCACCCGCTCCTATGCTGCAGTGCCAATTTCAGTTATCAAGAGCACAGACATGGCAAAGGGTTCCAGATTGTCCCGTTTGAGTAACTGCTCTGCTAGCCTCTGGTTATACTGTTAATCCTCAAGGTTCATTACCTAATTGCATCATGGCAGATGGACACTGCACTTTCCACCTTTTGGTCATCTCAAATATGTTCATGTTAATATTGATACATGTCTGGGGTACTCATGGCTACTCTCTTAGGCTGTTAAACATTGTGTTGTTCGTTTGCCTGCCATCCTTTTCTACGGCTGGCCTTCCAAAAATGTTAAAAACAGATCATTTTCCTGCATACATGTCTGATACCTTTAAGAAATTGGGTACCACCTTGAATATTGCATATAAAGCTGGTATCCCTTACAATCCTCAAGGACAGAGATATTTAAATGAACATATAGGTCTATTAAAGTTTTGCCTGGAAAAATAAAAAGGGGGAAATATCTATATGTGTATATATATATGTATATATGTGTGTGTGTCTATGTGTGTGTGTATACCTATGTGTGTATATATGTATATGCACATGTATGTGTATATATGTATACACATATAATGCACATAGATATACATATATACATACCCTCATACTCCCACCAATCTTCTTAATTATAATTTTTCATTAAATTTTTTGAGAATGGTAACAAGGATTGACTGTTGCAGAACATTTAAGGGGTAGACTCCAGAAGGAGAGGTTATGTGGGAAAATTCTGCTACAGGGAAATGGTGGGGACAGGGTTATGTCTGCATTTCTCCAAAGGAAGCTGATGGGTCACACTGGGTCCTTAAGTGCCTTGTCGGCCTTCCCCTTTTTGTCTGACAGTCCCAGTACAGAAAGGAGGTGCCAGCAATGGAAGGGAAGGTGGCAATGCAATCTGGGAATCACTTGGGGCAAGAAGTGATCCTAGTCTATACAGAAAAGTCAGTATCTGACCAGGCAGCAAGGTGAGCACCATACTACTGAGGAAATTCATTTGGCCAAGGAGACAGAGCAATCTGTTACTCACTTATTTTGGATATTTGGGAATTACTATAGGCACAGTTACAGATATTGTGCCTCTACAGTTGGTCATCCCCATCCCTGGTTCACTCAGTTATTTGGGAGGATCTATCTGCCTATTATTTACTAATGGTGTTTTTTTTTCTAGCAATTCTGATATTTCTCATGTGGTGCTTCACATTTTCACTATACCGGGCTATCATCAACTGTTCCTGTTTGTTATTAAGGGTCAGTTATGGATGCCCCTTTCATTCAAGTAGCCCATAAGGCCTATGGCTTTGGGGTCCATGAGGGATCAAAGGGTACAGTTTATCAGACTTCATCAATTCATTCATCCCTTGGGTTTTCCAGTTTCTAATCGACCACAGGTAAAATCCTGTTGAATAGATGCTTATCAGTACACAATGAAAATCTTGAGCCTTGGTTTCAAAATGGAATTCCTCCTCGGGTGGCACGCTCCATGGTTCTGTAGAACCGTGTGCCTCTGAGTGGACAACCTACGGTACTGGTCAACCCACCTGGTCTGGATGAAGATAACATCCTAGGATCCCTCATTGGCCACATCCTGCAATGTTATCTTCAGAAGGAAAGGTTCAACTGGACCTTTGGCTGTGAGTCACAGCTCTGGACAATGTGATCATCTAGGGGATGTTTTGGAAAGATGAACCACCATGGCATAGAAATCTTTTTCTTTCTTGACTCACTACTTGTGTAACCTCCATATGTTACTAATTGGGAGTCTCTACCCAAGACAGCGAGGGATCCTTCAAAATTACTTATATCAACTGCATCCCTCTAATTGTGTTAGCTTCCCCTATACTCCTACAGCCTTCTTTGGCTTTGGCAGCCTTTTTTATTATTATTATTATAGTTCCTGAGCACCTTAATGGTATGTGGTGGTTCTCCTTAAATGGCATCAGGCTCTTACTAGGAAGTCAAGATTTTTAAGTCTTGCTTTAGCTAGCATTTTTGCCATGGTTACTGCTTATTGCATCTGCAGCTGCTTCCACAGGGGTCTTTACTCAACAAGTACTAACTGCTCATCTTGCTAATAAGCTTGCTTATGATTCTTCTGTAGCTTCGCCAACACAAGATCATAATAGATAAGAAACTAGAGAGTAAGCTAATAGAAGCTGTGGAGAAGTCTTAGATAGGGTTTCTATTGAATAGGCTCCGTGACAACATCAACCCTTATAAAAGAAAACATTAACCTGCAGCTGGCTAATGAAATGGTGCAGAAGTTTAGTCCTTTATTGTCATGGTGGGAAGCAAGGCAGCGTGCAGGAGGATATGTGCTAGAGAGGTTACTGAGAGTTCTATATCTGAATCTGCAGGTAGCAAGGAGAGAGAATGATACTTTAGTATTGTGGAATATTTATAGTATTATTAGAAGGCATGGCTTTGTTAGAGTGACTATGGCCTTACTGGAGGTAGAGTGTCATTCTGGGGGCAGACTTTGAGGTTTCCTATGCTCAGGATACTACCAAGTGTGTCAGTCAACTTCTTAGAGCCCGCATATCAAGATGTAGCCAGCACCACATCTGCCTGCATGCTGTCATGTTCTCCCCCATGATGATAATGAACTGAACCTCTGAAAATGTAAGCGTGCCACCCCAATAAAATGTTTTCTTTATAAGTGTTGCCATGGTCTTGGTGTCTTTTCACAGCAATAAAAACTCTAATGAAGAAGGTAATCGTTTTGACAGACCTGGAAGGTATTTGTTGGTCAGGGGATATTGGGATCTCTTGGACACTTAGGCACAAGTTTTTATTTTAAAAAGTAAATAAAAACGGGAGGTATTGTAGATTAGATCAACCTGAGGCTTTCCTAGAGGCCCTGATGTATGGAGACGGAACATAGCTCCTTATCTGAAAGCAGGGCTAGGTTTCTGCAGAGGCAGCAATGACCTGGGGCCAGGACCTTCGGGGAGCTGAGACTTCAGACCCTGAGAACGGGGACTGTGGTGTGGTGATGAGACTCAAAGCCACTGTTTGCTTGCTCTCTGGTGTCCCTTGAACTATCTCGTGTTCCCCTTGGGCAACACTGATTTGCTACCCACTAATTTAGCCTCATTGTATGATAGTTTTTTGCTGACCTTGTCCCCATTTTCCCTTTCAGGAAAAGTTGTAGAGATGACACTGTTATGATTTTAGCCAACCAGCACAGCTGGTGCTTCTGGGTTCCAGGACCACACATGTGCGGACAAGGCAAAAATACCTAGCCGCTATGGAGGACCTTAAAAGGCCCTGCATGACCTGCATGCAGCATGGTTGCATCACCTATGTATGACACAGCTACGTGAGCCCTTGCACACATGCTTGAGTTCCATCACCTGCATATGACGTAGCCATGCCATCCCCCTGTGAGAATGTGCTAGGCAACTTTAAAAGCTAGACTCGCCATCGTCAGCCCTCTCTCATTTCCATCTGCTCTGAGTACGTCTTTCTCACGTGACTAATGCCCCCACCTCCCTCCTGCTTTCATGTTTAGTCCCATCAACTTTTCTGTGCTTCTGGGGAGCTGTCTTGTTACACATATCAACTCCAGTTCCACGTAGTTTTCTGAAAATGACAAAATCTCATTGTTTTTATGGCTAACTATGAGACCCTAGCTGTGGTTCTGCAAAGATGCTATGCTGTCTATCAGTGTGTGTCTGTGGAGTTACCCTAGAACTCCTTGGTGAACCCACTTTAACCCTGAATGTTCCCAAGTAAATTTGGGGTTTTTGTTGTATCTTTGAAAATGTCACCTCCTTCTAGCTCTGATTTTACTACTTTGTGTCTTACAGTCTTGGTCACTTGGGAGTGGGTTTATGAATCTTGCTCATCCTTTTCGATAGCCAACTCCTTGTTTCTTTGATCCTCTTGTGTTGTCATTTCCACCTCTGACCTTTGTTGGCTTTTGTCATCCCTTTTTGGAGGGTTTTCTTGTCTCCAAGTTATCATTAAGTTTTTTGTTATTTTTTTGATGTTGGAATTTATAGCTATAAACTTCTCTTAGACCTGCTTTCGATTTTAAAAAAAAATTTATTGGGGGGGATTTAATACATGCAAACATTGTTTTCCTATCATATTTACTTCCCTCCCCCCTCATTTCCTCCTGGATCCACCACACAAGTCCTCCTCCCAACTTCCTGTTAGCAAGTGGTGCTCTTATATGAGTGTAAGGCCACCTACCATTGCCCACACCCCTAAAGAAAATCGACTCTGCCTCCCCTACCAGTCATCAGCTGTCAGGAGCACCTCAGCAAGGGCTGAGGGCTGCTTGCCCCTCCCCTCTCCATGCTGAAATGCTGATTAGCTTGATCTTATTGGGACTTTGCAGGCAACCAGAGCTGCTGGAGTACAGTGATTCTTGTCATGTTCAGGAGACACCCAGTTCTCCCTGACCTCTGGCTCTTACAATCTTCCCGCCTCCTCTTCCGCAATGTTCCCTGAGCCATGGTGGGAGTGGGTGTGACACTGATGTCTCGTTCGTAGCCAAACACTCCACTGACAGTTGTTCTGGGGACGGAGAGCTGACCTGGGTAGAGAGAGGGCTTTAGAAGGCCATCTGATATTCTATCCATTTAGCAGAATCGCAATGGTGGGGGTGGGAGCTAACTAGGGGAGGTTTAAGCGGAAAGAGGGGGAAGGATAAGGGAGGTTTGGAGGGAAGATAACACTAGGGATATTGAACAAGTCATATGGCTTTCTAAATTACACACACACACACACACACACACACACACACACACACACCAGTTTAAATGAAGTTACTCCACATGGAAAATAATGCTTCTTTCAGAAGCCAGAATTTGCCAAATAAAAAGCCCACCCAGTGCCAGGTTTTGGGTACCTTCACTAAAACTGTCAGTCAAAGGGTCCCAAAGATGTCCCCCAAACAATACAGGTTATTACTACAGTTCTTGGTGGCCCAAAACCTTGATAATAAAAACCTCACTACTGAAGACACCACACACTTGGCCACAGAATCTGAAGAAGTCAAGCTGGTACTGAACTGGAAGTCCCTCCTGGATGGCTGGCTTTCACAGTGTTGAGAGCTGCAACGGGGCTGCTGAGAAATGTCATAGTCAGCCTCCACTGCCAACATGAGTCACCTGGGAAAGGCCTCAAACAGACTGGCCTCTGGTCATTTCTCAATTGTTCACTGGTGTCGATGGTATCGATCCCACCATATACACTATCTGAAGGCTACCAGGTAGGCCTGCACTATATAAGAAAGGCAACTCATCTTGAGCTTGGGGGCAAGTCAGCAGGCAGTATTTCTCCATGGTCTCTGCTTCAGTTTCTGCCCCAAGTTCCTGCCTTAGCGTCCCTTGATAATGGACGATGAGATGAAATAGGGAAGTTGCTTTTGGTCTGTGTTTTATCACAGCAAGAGAAGCAAACCAGAATGGAAAGAAAGTCATAAAAAGTTCTACTCAGCTATGAACGCCAGGAGCTATCATAGTGACCAAGTTGACAATATAGGGCAATGGGTGTGGTAGTGGCATAGATATTAGGGAGATAACCAACCACTTTCTTATTAGATTCAAGGCCTGTTACACAGGAATAAATTCATACTTGATACTGTGTATCTGGTTAAGAATCTGAGGCTAGGGAGCTTGTAAGTCTAGAGACGAATCTACTTATTGTTAATTTTTTTAAATGTAGCACTGTGGGTGGTGCCACTTCCCAGAAATTAAGGTGGGAGCAATGGAGCAGGACCTAATGTCTAGCCCCTCTAGTAAAGACATCATCACAGTATATTAGTAACCCTAGGCTAAGGAACATTCGCAGAGATGCAGCTGGCCATGCCACACCTGCATAGAACATTCAAGTAGTTTCGAAGATCTGAGCTCAACAAGAGCAAAAACAGTGCCTCCAACATCACTGAGGCAGACCATATAAAAACATTACACCACCCAAACATCATCAAACTTTTCCACAGCATTGATATATCATCAAACATATTTGTCATCATGGGACACGTGGCAGGAAGAGCTCTGGTGAGCCTCGTAGAGGCCTTTGGCTGTACACATGAGGAAGAGACAGTTCCCATTTTCTGTGCTGGCAACTCATACCTCTATCAAAGCAAAATAGCACACAAAAACATTTAACTGAAGAACATTCTTGTAGCTGAGGCAGCGTCAAACTCTGCGACTTTAGACTGGCCACAAAAGCCATGTCTGAAAAGAGGCTGAGGAGGCCTGTGGCGCCCTTTGCTATAGAACCTTAGAGGTATTAGTGGGCAGATACTATGAGACTTGCCAATCACATGTAGAGCCTTGGTATAGTGCAATGGTAACAGGGAGCTTACCCTACTAAGCACCAACCCTCTCAGGGATGCTCCAGATGATCATGACCACAAAGTGATATCCTAGTTAGCCACTCGAAAAGAAAAAAAAAAAACATCATAAACATCACTGTGTACCTACTCAGTGTCAATCCCGGATACCAGATGACTATAGACTAGTTCACGGGGCACCCGTGCTCTGCTGGCTGTAGCCCTTGCATACCATTCTCACAGGATGGTGCTGCAGGTGCCAACTGAGGCATTAGTATTTTTGGCACCAGTGAAGTCAGCATGATATCCTGTGCTGCCCATCCTCCCTGGAGTCATGCCATGGTGTGACAACAACAGAGACAGTGTGCAAACCATAGGTATAGCCCTCCTAGGACATCACCAGGAGTCAGACCCGTGTTACACTTCAGCTTTCAAGACCAACAAATGCAACACCTAGAAGCTAAAATCAGGTGAGGAGTCAAACTGTTAACGACCAAGAACACAACACTGCTGCCTGTCAACCCCAAGCAGGAGTCAGGAATCCCAAAGTTAAGAGGCTACAATGAAGGGAGAGGACAGTGGGGCACCACAGCAAACCCTGTAGGCATAGCTGCCAAGATGGATGCACCTCTGCATTTTGTCTTTGCTTCTTGAACACCCTTTGCAAATAAAGCATCCCAACTCGTTCTGGGGAATGCAACTTGATATCTGTCACCTTAGAAGGACCAATCCTGCAGCATTACTCATGTGTGGGAACCTGGAAAAGCTGAGCCAGAAGCAGACAGCAGAAGATGCAACCAGAGGCTGGAGAGGGAGGAGGAGGGGCTGGCAAAGGATCACAGGTTCTGAAGGAGGAGTCAGGAAGAGAGCTACAATTCAGTTGAACTACTCAGTGCTAATCAGCCCTGATTGTGTCAAGAGTCACTAATAGAGACTTTTCCATGTATCTCCGCTTTGAAGAGGTAAAACAGAAAAGAGACAGGAGATGGCCACTTCACAGAGAGGGGGAGCTAGACACAGACTCACAGATTCTGAAGGACAGAACACATTTGGTCAGAGTACTGTGTGACTGCTGAGTCAGGCCTTTTAGCCACAGTTCCTGGTGTGGCCACAGGCTGGGTCCATATGGAAGCATGTTTTTAGTGTCTTCACCACACATCTGTTGCGCAAGTGTGGAGAGGTCGAGTGTAGGAGGAAAGAGAGTCCTGGTACAAGCACTGCTGCTACAGAGCTGTTTCTGGCTAGATGCTGCCAGAGTCAGGTGTCAGGATGGCACCAGAGCCAGAGTCAGGTGTCAGGATGGCACCAGAGCCAGAGTCTATTGTCAGGATGGCACCAGAGCCAGAGTCTATTGTCAGGATGGCACCAGAGCCAAGACCAAGTTGAAGAATGAGGCAAGTCCTTCTGGTGTCTACACAAAGGAAAGAGCTAAGAGCTGTACCTGTCCCTTTCTCAACACCAGAAACAAACTTGCTGTTCTCTGCAGGGGCTGTAGGCCATAGCCTGCGGAATGCGGGGTTTGGGGGCCAGCTTGTCCACGTGCCTGGAATGTCCTTCCTTTGTAGCTGCTTATCCACATCTTGTACCATGTAGCCAGGGGTTCCTTGACATGGATGCCTGCACTGACAAGTCATGATAGTGATGGCACAGAGAGACATCCTGGACTTCTCAATGAAGACACTAATGTGCGATTTCCTGGGGCTCTGGAACTCAGTCCAGGAGCCCATTCTATAAGACAGAACAATTTCTTCTCCATCAGGCTTCTGAGGTCTGTGGGCTCCAAGGATATCCCTTAAGGAGTTACCACAGTTGGGGAGGCTGACTATCGAACACCACCGCACTTGGTCCCTGTTTAGTTTTCATTGTGTAAAAAGGTCACCCCAGGCCTCTTTTCCCTCACAAATGTCCCAGAAAGTCTTCCTGAGCAGATAAAGATAATGTCCCAGCAGAGGCAGGAGAAGGGGATGTACGGTGCTCACCATCTGAGGAGTGTCACCTATCCCTGCAACCTGTCCCAGGTGACTGTCATTGTGAAATGAGGAACTCGAGATCCTCCAGGTGAGACAGCTCTTTCTTGTTTGCTCTGATGGAGGGAGCCACAGCCAGGTGAGGTGGCACTTGGGATCTGATTCTGAACAAATGTAAAAATCACAGTTGTGTTGTCGTTGCTGCTGCTGCTGCTGCTGCTGCTGCTGCTGCTGCTGCTGCTGCTGCTGCTGCTGCTGCTGGATACAGCTACAAGAGCCCTGGTAGCTACAAAGACCCTGGATTAAGCACCAAGGACTCTCATATTGGTGGCAGCAAAGCCAATATGAGATATAAAGAGAGGAAAGAGAATGACCACTTGCAGTGGGCCGGAAGAACAAGGTGGCATCTGAAAAGCAAGGGGACCCCATTCAGGGAGCTTCAGACATATTACGAGATGAGTAGGTCTGGAAAGGGAAGACACCGCACTGCTGCGCATCCTCAGTGAAGAGGGTCACTGCACTTCTGAGCATGTTCAGTGAAGAAGTTCACGGCATGCCTAAGCATGCTCAGGGAATACACTACATTCCTGAGCTTGCTCAGGTTTAGGTCACAGAGTTCATGCTTAAGTGATGGACAGCAATGTCTGTGGGCAGGGACAATTTGTACTGTAATACTGAAACTGAAAGCAAGAGAAGGGACACGTCAAAGGTGCCCTGGAAGGGTCCTGTCTCACCTCATGCCTAACAGTACCACAGTGGACACTGGGGCTCATGTTGCCCTCTCTAGGGCACAAAGCTCACAGGGATCTGTTCGGGCATGAGCAATCACTTCTACTAGATTTCATATTCAAAAGCCACCAATGAGCTGTATCCATATCACTCACTAGAAGTAGGAGCAAAATGCAGTTATGATATGCCAGAAAACACTGAATTAATATACAGTGACACAGTTTGTGTCCCTTCCGGTTTTCACACCTGGTCTCTTCATTCCTCGAAACATGTCTTCCAGGGATATAAGCATGGCCCCCACCCCCACCCCCACCCCACCTCTTTTGTAATGGCTTCCCTATGCCTTTGATCAAAACCTGTGAGAAGAGAGTCTGATGTTAACAGATGGTCCCTAGCCACAGCCGCAGGGCTCCAAACAAGGTCCTCATAGTCAGTGACAGACCAATGATGTTGCTCAAGTGTCAGGCTTCTTTCCCTGCAAGGACCAATTTCCACGCTTGGAGAGGACAGAGGTGTCCAGGTTACCTACTGTCCTCTGTAGGTAACTCTGTGTTCTCCAGGGTCCCTCCTGGCAGGACACTGTGTCCTTGTTGGCTCTGCCTGACAGACTTCAAACTTCTCCCTGGCAGCTGGATGTTTATGAACTAAATTTAAAATAAAAAAAAAGTAATCAATTGAAAAGCTATGATAGATTCCTGGCAAATTTAGTGCACAACACACCCAACAAGCTTCTCTTAGAGTAACAGCCCCCAAATGCTGAGGAAACCTTTCACCTTCTTGCAAAAATGTTCTCTGTCCTAATGGATAAAAACTATTGGAGTAGAAATGTGGAGTCTCCTTCAACTGCTCTGTGAGTGACAATGTCGCCTCTCTCTAAACTGTACTCACAGTCTATGACACTTCTTCTCACAGCTACCCATCCCTGAAGGTCTTTTCTGTCCCAGTGTCTTCCCAGAATCCCCATGAGAAATGGCTATAGGCTGGGTCTCGAGGCACTATCTAAAATGCATGAGAGAAGATGTGGACTCAATCCACAGACCTGTGTGGATGCATGCTGTGTGCTAGGTGTGGCACGGTGTGGGTCCTAGCCAGGCTACAGTAGTCAAGATTTCTCACGGCAGAAATATGGGGGGTAAGAGACCAGGAAAAGGTGAGGGTGCAGCTCAGAGGCAGGGCACATACTGAGCATGCTCAGCCCGTAGGCAAAGCACATGTCTAGAGGAGCGTCCTGCGAGTAATAGGAAGATAGTTTTGTCACCTCTTCTCTGGTGTTGGTCATCAGGTGCAAGCCTTGTGTGCACATCCTGCCCTTTGACCTAGACCCTGGTCCACATTCCATGTCTGAGGCTTGTTTGGTGACATTCTGCCCAAACTGGTCTTGAATTCTCAGACACAAGCAATCCTCCTGCCTCATCCTCCCACATACATACCATGGCTCCCAAGCGACAGCTCTTCCTTTTAACAGGAAATTTATGAGCCTCATTTCTTAAAATATTTTCTTTTCATTTCCCCTGTGGGATTTTTCTTTTTTCTTCTTTTGCAGCACCGGGAATCAAAGCTGGGCCTCTCCCAATCTAGAAACATGCTCTCACACAAACCCACACACCCAGCTGACCCTATGCCACTGTGAGACTTAGTAATGGAGCAGAGTAGGGAGCCATGGTGAACAGGGAGTGTTCTGTCTCTGAACTGCTTGGGTTGGGAAGGCCTTCTAAGCCTCCAAAGCCTCTCATAGCCTGGCCCCTGAGGCTAGACATGAGGTGGAAGGAACCATTCTGAGTGCCGGAAGCAGAGAACTGAGTCATACAGCAGTCCCAGGACAAAGGCTACAATGCCTGAAGCAGTAGGAGATGATTCAGTTTCTGCCAGACTAGCTCATGGAAGCCATTAAGGACACTGGCTATCACAGGCTGAGGTCCCCACAGCTATCAGGAACTGGAAGAAGACAAAGAGGGGACAGACATTACTGACAGAATGAGGGATAAGAAAGACAATGTTCCATGCCCAGCCACCAGGCCATAAAAAATAAAAGACTGTGTTTACCGGAGGGTGGAAAGAGGTTGGTACAGTGGGGCTCTCGGGACTAGGCTGGGGCTCTGATGGCTTTGCTGAGTCCAGTGGTGGGAAGTGGTACTTACATGGTAAGAGAAGTCCTGAGAAAATGAATGATTCCACCCAGGGAAATGGGGTTTAAAAGTGCAAAAACAGCGAAGAAGGGAGGAGAGAAGGACAAGGGCCTGTCCAGGTCACTCAAAGTCAAATGTGGCAAGAACTATGTCAAGTGGTTCCTAAGGAACAGTCCACAGAATGTCAAGTGCATCTGACTAGCAAGACTGAGCTAAGGATATGTGACTTTAGAAATGCAGATGAAAACAGTGTAACCTTGATCTGGGTATATAGGCAGGTCTCCCTACTCCCAAGTATGTGGTTTAAAGAATGCTAGGGGTGGGCATTGTTCTGGGCAAGAAACAGAATTCCTGGTATGTAAGGAGCCGTCCGGATATCGCCATTACAATATGGCACTGGTGGTCCTGCAGCTTGGAGGTAAACAAATCCTTCTTTGGCAGTGCTGCCTGGGGCTGAGCGCCCTTTGCTTGTACATGCGCAAATGAGCCTTGTTCCCTAGCCAATCCCGAAGCCCCGGGCTTCAGTGGAATGGTATTCACCAATCAGGACAGTATCCGACCCCCTCCACCCTAGAAAAGCAACTGCCGCTTGGCTTTCGCTCTCTCTCGCTTCCTGCTCTCCCTTCAACCAAGAGGCTCCAATAAAGTGTGATCAGAGAAGAATCCTCGATTCGTGGTCGTTCTTCCTTGCTGGTCAAGGAGCGTGCCACACTGGTAGGCATCTTACCTGCCCAATAATGGGGTGGCCCAGGCCATATCACCCTACTCTCTAAGAGTCAGACAGGTACAACTTCCAGAGTCAAAGGCAAAGCAGTCAGCCTGTATTCCAGAAGCACCATGAGGGAGGTCAGTGCTGTTCCAGCTTACCTTTCCGAGTGGGCAGTGGGTTGTCTGTCCATGGAATTACTCCAAACTTTGGTCCCTTGGAGCCAGATCTTCCACTTCACCTGGGAAGAAGTGCACATGCAGGGTTTAGCTTCCCACAGGGGCAAAGACAGCTGTACAAGCAAGTCTGCCGGCATCCAGAATTCTCAGAGGAAGGACAAGATGGGGCATAGGAGTAGACGCCGAGTCTCGAACAGTGCTTTCTCAACCTCCGGGTCATGACCCCTTTGGGTAGAACCACGCTTTCACAGATGTCACCCACGACTATCAGAAAACAAAGATATTTGCATTATGATTCACAGCAGTAGAAAATTAGTTATGAGGTGGCAACAAAATAACTGATAAAGCGGAGCAGCACTGGGAAGGCTGAGAACCACGGTGCTAGAAGAAGCAGAGGCAGAGAGCACTATGCAACCTCTACCCAAATTTTACAAATCAGATTTTGTGCCCTTATAATAGTAGTTTTTATTTTAATATCCCTACATACACTGTACTCAATATAAGGGGTCCTTCCAGGTCTCAGTCTTCAAAGGAGACATGTTGGTTCACAGCTATTAAGACAGTTAACCTACCTAATCTAATACCTAGTAGTACTTACTCAACATAAAAGGGGCACGCGGCAGTAGAAACACACGATCTGCCAGCTTTCGATTGCGACATTCCGACGAGGGTGTTCTAGCCCACAACTATCCCACAGCAGAGTCAGCAGCAACTTGACTGCCAAATGATTCTCAGGGAGATTGACCTCAATGAAGACTCAGCACATCTCATTGCCTGTCAAAGAAATATCACAGTACTGTGACTGCCACCACTAATCACACAGACAGCACAGCATGACAGAGACATACAGCACAGCTATCTCTCCACCACACCCAGGCATTTTGACACGAACAGCCCAGCAACACAGGGGCTGAAGGTACATCTACATGACTAAGATACAGACAACTCCATCTGCAAACAGAATAACCCAAAATCAGCATTGAAGAAAACTGGTTGGACCTAAAGAATTAACTAACACAATATAGAGGAACGCAGTAGCTTATGATCAATAGCCTGATGATCCAACAACAATTCACACAGATTTTCAACACATGCCAATTCATTGTTGCCTGATACTGTTTACAAAACCATCTGATCAAATATATTTTATACATGAATGCAAGTATACACACATGGGGGGATTCCAGTAAACTGTAAGATATCCTATGGAGAGAGGGAGACAAGCCTTGGCTTTTATATCATATAACACTATCAGCAGGACAAATTTCAATCTACCAACCTAATGCCACTGAACACAGAACTGGGAAGAGATGAGAATCACCTGCTACCAAAGCCAGCTACTGCACATACACATCCTTTCCCCATAAATATGGCACACAGTCCACCTGCTCCCATGTAACAGCCTCTACCCCAACCACCAAGTCACAGCACACATTTCTAGAACTTACACACCTCATAGACTGTGAACACAAGCATATACCTACTATCCACATCCTGAACACATGGATATGTCATTTGTTACTGCCTGACTTCTAGAGGAAAAAACAAAACACCTACTTTCTCTGGGTTATGTATATGCCCCTGCTATAACTATGCACACACAAGCAACAAGTGCCTTTTACATATACAGGAAAGACGGTTCATGTAAACACAATAGGAGCCCAATAGACGTAGACTACAAACTACTGACTACACACAATTTTCTCATGTATCGCCCTGAAATGCATCCACAGGAAATTAGCAGTTTCCAGTAAATGTACTCCACAATTCCTGAATATACCTCAACCTCCACAGCCTATCTAACTTCAATCACCAACAAGGAAGCAGCCATATCTACCATAAAACACCTGCATGAGACCCAAGAACTCAAATACATCTAAAGTTAAAAGAAAAAAAGGAGAAACAAACAAAACAATGTATACTTATCTAACACACAGGACTAAACACTAATAATGGGAACATAAAAATACAAGCAAAATCTTCAAAAATGCTACCTGAATAAACATAAAGGAGGACTACAGAGTCACCTATATACTTACAGAACCCAAATATGCTTTCACAAAATCTACGAATGGCTAGTCAAACACTCAGATACATACTCACAGGAAAAAACATTAATCTCTCATAAACAGAGCTCTGCCTGGGTTCCATGCCCAGTACCAAGAGGTAAAAGGATAGAGACACCCACATTGACAACCATACAAATGTCTGTACACTAATTTCTCTGTCTATATACATACTACTACCACACACACATACATGCAAACATTTCAACTACCTAAACATATATTTCTGTAGCACACTGTACCATATTTCACACCTAAAGAATACAGCCTCCCAAACTCATCCCCTAAATATACTCTTATAAACCTAGAAACACTGTATCATAAACCAAACCTAATATACTACTAATATACCTTACTCTATTTTTTGTGATACATAGTTCATGTACTTATCTAGATCTATACAACCACTTTAAATGTTCAACATAGAGGTGTTAGGATAGCATTCAAAAATCACCTGTCCCTATATCCAGACCCACAAACCCAGAAGAAGCCTCCTGTTTCACCAGAGGCCAAGCTGGTATCCAGAAACCCAGGTAAGACCCTTCCTGCAAACCAACACTCCTCCAGAGCCTGCCCAGCCCCCCACACACCGTCACCAAATCCCAGACAACTCCGGCAGAAGACCCCAGATCTACCAGAGGCCATACTGGTACCCAAAACCTCCGCGCCCCCCGCCCTGGACCCGCAGAGGTCATGCAGGCTCCAAAACCCCAGTAGAGACACCCTACTGGACCACAGGACTCACAAGTTACCAGAACCACGGGCTATTTAGGCCTGAAATCAGAGAGAAAACAGAAATGAAGGGATAAAATGCCCATACAACAAAAACAAACTTAGAAATCAGCACCTAAACCAACAATTATCCCAAACCCAGAGGCAAAGAAGCCAGTGAAAGAACACAATCAACAACAGCCAGGGCAATATGTCACCACCAGAGGCCAGCTATACTACTACAGCAAGCGCTGAACATTCCAACGCAGCTGAAACACAAGAAAACAATCTAAAAAAACACAACTTTTTGAAGATTATAGAAGTCCTTAAAGCCAGATGGTGGTGGTGCACACCTGTAACCACAGCACTCGGGAGGCAGAGGCAGGCGGATCTCTGTGAGTTTGAGGCCAGTCTGGTCTACAAGACTTTATGGGTGGAATGGGAGTGGGCAGGGTGGAGGAAAGGGTACCTGGAGAGATGATTGAAACTGGGCCAAGTAGAAACCTCGTACAATGGAAACTCCCAAGAACCTATGAGGGTGACCCTAGCTAAGATTCCTAGTAATGGGGGATACAGTGCCTGAACAGGCCATCTTCTGTAACCAGGCAAGGCTTCCCGTGGAGGGTTTGGGACATCAGCCCAGCATCTTCCACCTACAATTTGTCCTGCCTTCAAGATGTGCTGGGACAACTGTGGGAGTGACTAATCGATGACTGGTTCAGCTTGAGACCCATCCGTAAGAGGGAGCCCACACTTGACACTACCTGTGGTACCAGAGGCCAGAGAGCCTAGAGACCTAGGGTAGAACCAAACACAACGGGAAAACAAAGTCAATGACATGATTCCTAGTGACACTCTGCTATACTTGTAGACCTGAGCCTAGCACAGCCTTCATCAAAGAGGCTTCATCCAGCAACTGCTGGGAGCAGATGCAGAGACCCACAGTCAAACATTGAGAAGAGTTCAGGGAGTCCTGTGAAAGAAGGGAGGAAGGACTACAGGAGCCAGACGGGTCAAGGACACCGTAAGAAAACCCACAGAATCAACTAACCAGGGCTCATAGGGGCTCACAGAGACTGAACGGACAGCCAGGGAGCCTGCATGGGTCTGACCTAGGTCCTCTGCATATATTTTATAGTTGTGTGGTTTGGTGTTATTTGTGGACTCCTAGCAGTGGAAGAGGGGGCTGTCTCTGACCCTTTTGAAAGCTTATGGGATCTTATTCCTCCTACTGGGTTGCCTCATCCAGCCTTAATATGAGGGGAGGAGCCTAGTCTTATTGTAATTTGATATGACATGTTTGGTTGATGGAGCTGGTCTGAAAAGAAACAAAGGAGAAGTAGATCTGGGGGAGAAAGAAGGTGGGGAGAGGGTGAGAGGAGAGGAGGAATGGGAGATTGTGGTTGGGATGTAATATATGAGAGAAAAATAAATTTAAAAAATAAATAAAAATGAAAAACACCTGCCAATACAGAATTATGATAGAAACCACTTCCTTCCTAGATCACCAATACTAACAAAGAACAGTATCATAAACTTTAATGCAGTAAATACATTTCCCACACTTGCATGTGAAACATACAATCTTACCTATCCATCAGATGCACACATCCTTTATATATCCTTTATATACACATATATATATCCTTTATATATACATATATATATATATACATACAATTACTCTCTAGTTACAGTATGTAGAGTCACATAAAACATTCACCCAAATTTTCATGACCCTTTAGTAAACATACTATCACCTAATACAAAATTCTGGCCACAAACAGAAAACATACTTACCCAGGAGGTATAGAAGAAATACAAAGTCCATATACATGTGGCCCCCTACAAGCACCAAACATCTATATAAATAAACAGAACACTACAAATATGTAACTATATCCTCCAGTATAGTCTCATACCTCCTGCAGAAATAAGACAACACACCATGAGTGTTCACAAGGACAACTCTATCTTCCAGATTTCGTGTCATATGAACTCCATATCTCAGATATATGCACCCATTCTATCAGCCCCTAATTGTTCACACTGACCTCACATGGTAGCACATACATAGACAAATCTGTAACCATCCATGACATCCCAAATACACAAACAATTTGCCTATATTTTCCAACAGTATTTACCCATTTGCACAATCACAGATACACAATCCATTTTTTAACACTGATCACATGCAATTATTTCTTGCCCAGCACACACATATATATATATATATAATATATATATTATATATATATATATATATTCCAAATTCCATGATAAGCTAAAATACTCCAGCTTTCAAGGGAAAAAAAAGATAAAATAGTCCAAAATTACAAATACCTAACCCCAAGTCCAAGCATGTTATCTCACTAAATTTTACATGCTACCAAAATTCTTAAAAAGAAAATCTAAACACCATCATCCACAAGGAAATATACACATTAGATTCTTATCATTCAGTTTAAAACAATCTCAAACTAATTCAAACATTAGTCCCAATTTATGTCCTAAAAAGTACACTCTGAGTTGTCACATATACTCTGAGTTGTCACACTACCCAAGAAGCCAGCAAGCACAGTTTCACATTTACATAGGAGAATTCTCACCCCATGGTTCTCATGTCCTTTAAATCAAAGTCAAAGCACATACTTCCTCATATTCTCAAACACACCACACACACTTCATTACATAATAGATAAGTCATATATTAAGTCTTTGTTGCAACTTCCTTTTACCCATATGATTCTCACAATAATTTTCTTATTATTGCCACTATTATGTCCACAGGAAGATACAAGATAGAATGAAAAGACCTGGTACTCAGTTGTGCAAAATTACATCACTGTCCATTAATGGAGCATGGCTAATCTTTGCTTCTGTTTACATGGACAGTCTCCTAAGTACAAGGACGACTCACCATTTCCAATGACAGGAAATAAGCTTCCTGTGAGTGACACACTTTCAAAGTTCATACCATATTTACTCAATTTTCTGATACAGGTCAAAAGCCAGGCTACCTACAGAACCATGGGAGAAGCCCCAGTCCGGGTTCTCTCCTATGTCAGCGGTGTAAAAACTTCCCAGCTTCAGGCCCGTCTCAGGAGGGCACTGAAGTCGCCTAGCGCCACACCGCCTGCAAGATACAAGAAACTAACAGCCAAGAGCAGCAAAAGCGGTGACTGCATACTTCTGAATGGAATGGGAGAAGAAGGTAGGCCCACGTTTCCTTTACCTTGCTTTCCCGTGATGGACCCCGCCATAATCATGGACTGAAGAAGGATGCCTCTGTGCTCACACCCCTCCACTCTGGTGCTGGGGTCTCCGGCTTGCACAGGCAGCCTCTGTGTACCTGCACCACCATTCTTAGCACTGGTGCTCACTCCCTGCATGCACGGGCTGGCGTGCATGGCTCTTCCTGAGCGGGAGAGCAATGGACGGACTCTGGGAGCCACTGGAAGAAGAGAAATACCCAAACACACCTCAGCCAAGAGCATGAAAATGTTTAGGTGGCAAAGGAGGCTCTGAAGCTCTGCAGAAAAGGAAAGACATCCAGTGCACTGGGAGCTTCCCCGGTAGTCACAGAACCTGTGTGGCCAGCCCTCTAAAAACCAGGGGTTACAGAAAAACTTTCCACTTATGCGTTTAGCAACCTCACCCAGAAAAAGTTGAAGAGGTCTGGCCTAAAGTCATCTCCTGCTGGCCACAATGTTTCAGATGATATTTGTCTCTTTTATGTTTTTCAAAATGCAGGATGTCCTCTCCCAGACATCTGAAAGTTCCATTAAGGAACACTTTCAGAAAAAAAAATTAGACCCAGGAGATACTCTGAGACATGATTTGCCTAGATTCTGTTTCTAGAGTCCTCATCTAGCGGGTTAGTTCACCTACTTCACACTGCAAGCTCTGCCAATAAAGGTCGCTCTGCCAACAAATGTCCCTCACAAACACTCCCTATGGAATTTTTCATTATACCTTTGAGACTTTATAATCTGGGTCCCTCTAAACCTCTCTTCCTGTTCCAAACCTCTGCCACAGCTGGACACTACTGACTCCTACCAGGGAAGTGGGGTTCTTGCCAGCAGCTTCTGCAGCAGCTCTCTGGAGTCTCAGTCCACGCCCCCTCCACCACCTCCCAGCAACCCTTCTTGTCATGACAAGATGTGACTACTATCTCCCAGCATCACACCACTGATGAAATGAGACACACTTACCAAAACAGAAACCAGACAAGCTTTCTTTAAAGGGGTGCTACAACCATACCCTCACACAGAAAGGCACCTGCCCCTTCAGTTATGGCGTTGTATGTCCCTAATAAACCATCGTTAGTGGAAATATCCCAAGTCACGCATGTGTTTAACACCCAAACTACCAAGCATTACAGCCTTGAATGGCCTGTCTTAACTATGCTCAGAACACACATTAGGGTGTAACTAGGAAAAATCATCTAGCAGTCTATGATAGAGTATCAAATATCTCACATTCCTAAAAGCTCAGGTGATTTTTTGGACATATGATTCAAGGACACAAGCACAATATGACATGTTAACAGCTCCCCACGGTACACAGGTACTGGATCTTTTATTCCCTGTGGCTAATAGAAACTGCTGTTCATTGCCCTGCCTCATGCTGCTGCCATGAGGACATCCCCAGGCTGCAGTAATCCAGTTCTGCAACACACTTCCAGTCCAAAGCTAGTTGGCAATATAACCCGTACTCTACATCTCCAAAGAGCTACTTTAGGCAGGTGTTCTTTGACAGTATAACTCTCACAAAAAACAGCTTACTCAACCTCTTTTAGTTGATTCCACAGCATCCACCATGGTGACTGGAAGGGAATTTCTTCCCGCATGTTTACCTCATCAGTGTCACCCAGAGTGTAATCAGGATAAAAAAAATTACACCGCTAATCTGAATATAAAAAGTTATTTTCAGTAAAGGGATGCTTACTGCTAAAAGGGGAAAGGCGAGCTGAGACAACCTAGGGAGCAGCCGCAGAAATGCTCTTCATTCCTAGGGATGAGGAAAAGAGACTAAAGCAGACACCCAAGCAGACCGGCAAACTGCAGGCACTGTGGCCAACACCCGGTGAATCCACAGAGAAGCTGGGGTCATTTTCCAGAAGAGCCGAAGACTGCTAGACCAAGGCACCACTGGCAGCACTTCCTGGTTGTCTTGCAGAAGTTCATTTTTCTAGAAGCTTTCCTCTTTGCTGCTCACCTGGTAATAATGTGGAAACGCGAACATGCCCTGACGCAGAGAGGTCAGAGGTGGGATTTAGAACGAGAGCCAAGGGAGGAGAATTAAAGTCAGAATGTAGAAGTTTACCTTAAGAAACAAAGGGGTGGTGGATATGAACTTAGTGTGGTTCAAGGAGACAGTGAAGGCCTCCTCCATTTCTGGTTTTCAGTGAACTCATCCAAACAGCTCACCAGCACACAGAGGCAGGCAGACCTCTGTGAGCTACAGTTTAGTCTGGTCTACACAGTAAGTTCCAGATGAGTCAGGTCTACACAGTGAGATTCTGTTTCAAAGAAAAAAAAAAGAGTATTTTGGGAGACTGAGGAGACGGCTCTGTGGATAAGGGAACCAATGTGTATGCTTCATCTGGGTCCCCACCATCCCTGTAACAAGCTTGCTAGAGCCACACATGCCTGTACCCCAGCACTGGGGGCAGAGGGAAAATGTGACTTGGTGTCAGGTAATCATCATTCTGATGAAGAGCATCCACTGTAGTGAAATTGCTACACAGGAATAGTATGTGAGTAGTAAAATTGCTACATAGGAATAGGATAATAATAAAATTAAGGCCAGAAAAAAAATAAGATAAACTAAGAAGAACCAAGCAGAAATTCTGCAGATAAGAACTAAGTAATTGTGTTCATTAAAATTTACTAAACAGTCTCAACAAAATACACAGCATAGCAGAAGAAATCTATAAACAGCCGAATTACCCTTCCAACACAAAGTGAATATAAAGGCATTCTCAGATAAAGAATTTATGGCTAGCAAGCCTGCCTCATAATAAATACTAAGGAAGTCTTTTCAGAGTAGAAAGGAAGGGTTGAAAAATTGCTGGTTTAGAGGAAGGATATCAGACATGAAGGCCAGAGGGAAAGAAACTATGTCATTCTATATCCTTTTCATCAGATGGCTTCTGCCTGCACTGAGTGAATTGGATACAGCCTCCCAGCAGTATTTGAATATGAAGTCTAGAAGAAATGGTTTCCTATTTCAAACAGTTCCATGCGTGCCTTGTGCCCAAGGGCTGGTAACAAGTCTCAGTGTGGCATTCTTAGCCACATTGTGAGGCACGCACCTTCTGGAACAGATACCTTCAAAACGTCCTTCCCCCAGTTTTAGCATCAACACTGCACAGAAAGATTAGCATTGCCACCGGCATTTCTGTCTGTCATTTAGGTTTCTAAAGTGTGTGCTGTATGCACTTAAACTGAGGATGCCCAGGACTGCATTAAACTCTTCCTTAAGCATGCTTAGGAGTGTAGTGAACTCCTACACTGAGCATACTCTGAATCCTAGAGCCTTCCCCCACAGAGGATGCTCAGGAACAGATCCACACATCTACCCACATGAACAGGCTCCCTGAGTAGAAACCCCATGCTTTATTTATTGGAGGGTACAGTCTCCTAAATTTGATACCCATGCTCTCCTCACCTCCTTCAAGTAATAAACTTTTCTATTCTCTTTTGTATCAACCCTGATTATTTTGTCTTTGACTCACCGCTGCGAGAGTCCTATGTAGCCCGCCCCACACAACAGGTACCAGCCACACTGTCCTCTACTGTACTGCATCTGTCATGTCACCTGCAGGGGCTAAGCGGGCTGTGGCTCCAGCAGAGCAGTGAAAGTCATGCAGGAGAGATGGATGCCCTAAGTCCCCCATACTCATATTAAGTGTCCTGGGGAGGGGGACAAGAGAACAGCCCTTCCTCGGGAGATTAAATCCAGAGGACAGGCACAAGTGGGTGTTGACTTCTCAAGACTCAGCTGAAACAGTCTTAGCCTGTTCAGGAAGTTTGCTGGAGCATCTGCCAGGGAAGAGAGGACATGACCTTTCTGCCTTGTAAAAATGTAAATGGGGCAAAGGGTCCTGGTTCCCATGGGTGGCTCACCTGATGGTGGTCACGAGTCCAGAACATGATGGAAACATAGGTCGGGGCTGGGATGATGGCACCATGCTTAACCAGCTTGACCAGAGTAGCATAGTTGGTGTTGTGGGAAGCTGAAGGAGCAGGAAGCGTAGCTAAAACCCAGCAACTGGATGAACGGTGCAGGAACTTGTGCCCATGGTGCTCTGGCCTGGCTCCTTCCCCTGGGAGCCAGCCATGCTAGGCTGATCTCTGCTCCTCGCCGTTTCAACAACCACAGAGACGGGCCCTTTCTCTTTTACCACTTGAAAGGAGAAAGACACAGGAAAGAGACTGTGAGTGATTTCAAACTGCTGCACTTTCTCAGTACTGAGTAGCCCTGAGCAGCATCCCCTAACTCTTGCTGGAAATGCATTCTGGACCAGGAAAGGCCATTACCCAGGCCAGGTGGAAGAGAGGTGGCAAAGCTCTCCTCGGGAATCTGAGTATGAGTAATCCTGAGGGACTGATCAGTGTGAACGAAGCCCAGAGACTGCGGCTTCCTCTACCTGATCACAGAATGTTATCTTTATACTGAGAAGGCCAGGAAAGCAAACTCTGCATACATGCCATACAACCTAAGTCCTTAGGAGACTGTGAAACACATCGGCAGGCTCGACCATGCTCCGTGTGTGTTCAATGTGTCTGACAGCAAGCTTGCTTTCTTACTGAGCAGAAAGCATGTGACAGTATTGACAGGACAAGCACATACATGGACACTGCCCCTTGTCACTGCCCAACAGAAATTTCTGGAAGACACTCCCTTTCTACCTGTCCCACATGAGTCCTCAGATATGAGGACCAGCAGGGCAAACACTGCTGACACCTCCACACACAGCTGATGGTCACACACACGGCTAGACATCCCTGTTGGATACCACCCAACTGCTGCTGGCCCACTACACTGCTAGGAATGGAGCTTTGAGGCAAGAAGAGAAAGGCTCATCAGAGGGTATGCACCAAGTCCTGAAACAGCAGTGGACACAAGGTGGTCCTTGTGGTGGGTCTGGGGTGGGTTGTTCAGCAGGGCCTAATTCTTAGGTATCTATATGTGACAATGACCGGGGGTGTCCAACCAGATCTGATACCTAGCAGTGGATGTAAGGTAGCTGTAGGCACTGGAGGGTGTGCCCAGTAGGGTCTGATACCTAACAGTGGGTGTAAGGTGGACAGTGTCCAATAGCGTCTGATATCTACTGTAAATGGGACAACTTGGGCAGCTTGCTGAATGAGTTTATATGGGGAAATAGCAGGAGAGTGTCCAGCAAGACTTAAAAACTAGTCAAGTATGCAGATGGCAATGACGGGGAAAGGGGAGAACACGTGTCCCACAGGGCCTTTCCCTGAACACTGTGTGGGAAGCAGGTCCATTGGTTCCTGATACCATGCATGATACAGTGGTCAGAAGGAATGGTGTCCTGTGTGGCCTGATTCCTCGAAGTATCCTAAGTTTGGGAGTCAAGTGTCAACAGAACTAAACCTTAGCAGTGCACCTAGAGTGTGAGTCAGGGGTCCAGCAGGCCCAGTTCCTAGCAATCGATGTGAGGTGAGGCATCCAGAAGGATGTGATACCCAACACTGCATGTGGGGTGGGGCACCGTGGGTCTAGCAGCGTAGTCTGAAACATGGCAGAATATTTATGGGTGATGAGGACAGGGAGGGAATGTGTCCAAGACGGCCTGATACCTAGTCCAGTACACGAAGTATGGGTAGGACTCCAGCAGCATCTGTTTCCTAACGGCGCTGCAGAGTGCTGTCCAGTAGGGCCGGGTGTCTACCAGCTTACATGGGGTAGGGACCAGCAGGGCCTGATTCCTGGAAGGATTCTGTGCCCAGGGATGCAGCAGGAGTTGATGTCTTCCAGTGCATGTGACCTGCCAGGGAAGGGGGTTGAATACCTAGAAGTTCATGACCCCTGCTCTCCCATGCTGCTGCCCCCCACATAAAGGCAACTTTCAGGCAGTGTTAGACACACCCATCTAGCATCCCATATAAACTTAAAAGTGTGGACAGCACACAAGACTGGCTATACCACTTACTATCCTGGGTGACAGACAGTGTGGCCTCCCTGACACCATCTGAAAAACACAGCTAGTTATGAGACCCCACTAAACACCCCGACAAGTGTCTATATTCAGATCCTTCTGGACATCCCCCACCATCTACAGCACAAACACTGAGGTTTGAAGCCCTGGGAAACATCCCCTCCACTACCAAACACAGCTACTGCGTACCAGGTCCTGCTGGACCTCCCTCCCCCCATTGCTTGGCAAGGGTGCCCCTGTACACATTGCTATTTTTCAGGCAAGAATAGCCACCCAAGGCCACCTTCCCACTTAACTTTTAGTTATTATTTCTTCCTAAACACCCCTTCCCTAAGGACACCACTGCACACACAGCACTAGGTATCAGACCCTACTGGAAATTCCAAATACACCGTCACACAGCTTGACCTAAAGGACACTGTGTTGACACTGCACATAGACAGCTTGGTATTAGGACCTTCTGAGCCATCCCCTAACTCCCTATACCCATGAGACACCCTACTCACCCCCACTGCTGGCCAACACACACTGTTTTAAGACCCTGATGGATACCTCCTGATGCTGCCCATATAAACTTCAAGGTATGAGACCCTGCAGGACGATATCCCTGCCAAGAGTCACTACACCATGGTCAATGCTAGGTACCAGAGCCCATGAGACATCCTTCCACCCCCACAGCCATTAAACACAATTACCAAGCACTGCTGGACATGCTCCCCTGGAAATAACCCACAGACATCGCTAGGTCCAGGCCCTGCTGGACACCACAGCCCCACATACACTAGCAGGTATGACACCTCCTATAGACCTCTGATCCATGCAACTCCCCCTTTGGGGGTCACATATCAGATGTCCTGTATATCAGATATTTACATTATGGTTCATTAACTGTAGCAAAATTACAGTAATGAAGTAGCAACAAAATAATTGTATTGTTGGGGTCACCACAACATGAGGAAGGGGTCACAGCATTAGGAAGGCTGAGAACCACTGCACTAAACTATTGGGAATCAGGTCCTGCTGAATACCCCATCCTCCTGACACCCCACATACAGTGCTGGGTACCACACGCTTCAGGATATATACAGTTGCTCATCTTGTTCTGTGTATCAGGTCCCTAGTCAACACCTACTTTCACTTAACACATTAGTGTAAGACCCTGCCCGGCACTGTGTCCCACCGGTATGTGGGTGGTTGGGGGCTAGGTGTGACCAGTGGGCTCTAACAAGTAGAAAAAGTGAGATGGCAGCCTAGGGACAAGGTGCCGTCAGTTCCTTATATGTAGCAGTGTGTACGATATGATGCTGGAGTGCCCAGAAAGTTTAGATGGGGAGTGGACAGACAGGGTCCTGTGTAGCCTGACCTAAGAAACAGTCTGTTTGGGATTTTGTTTTTGTTTTGCAGAAATGGAGTAGCTTGTCCAGAGTCTGATGTCCAGTACAGTATATGGAGCAAGGGAGAGAGCACAAAGTGGCATCCACCAGGGTTTCATTCCCCACAAAACATGTGCAAAGATGCTGACAGTGTGGGGTTTCCAACACCAGCATTCAGGGGGCAAAGCTGCAGGTGCAGCTACAGTGCCCGATACCTGTGTATATGGGGATGTGAGGGGCGATATAGCGGTGCCTAATATCTAGAAGGTACATTCTCTGCCATAATCCAAAATAGACCCCTACCACCCTAGGTTCACATTCACAGCTAGGTAGGCCCTGAAGCACTCCACACACACACACACACACACACACACACACACACACACACACACACACACACCAGGTCCTGTCTGATAATACCAACCACCACCACCACCACCACCACCACTGCTCCATGCACACTATTAGCATACGACCCCCTGCTGGACACCTCCCTGGTGCCCTACAAACACTGTTAGGTATCAAGCCCTCCTGGACACTTCCCACATACACCTACTATGTGTCAGGTCCTGCTGGACCGAGACAGCTCCCAACTACTGCCACCCAACATACGCTGTTTGTTCTTAAGACACTGCTGGACAAAGAAACAAACTTGGTATCTGGTGCTTACTCCACCACATGCCTCACTAAATACCAACCCTGCCTGCTGCTAAAGGCACCCATGCACTACTAGGTATTGAACCCTCCTGGATACCGCTTCCCCAGTCACTAAAGCCTGAAACATACTGTGTGGCTTGAGGCCTTGCTGGACACCCACCCTGCAACCCCTGCCCTGCATGTGCTACCCTCTATCGAATCCTTCTGAACCCTCCAGTCCAGATCCATATTTTGCTCATAAGCCCTTCTTCCTCCACCCGCACTGCTGCCCCAAAGCACTTCTAATTTCCAGTTGTACTGAACACCCACCGCCACTGCCTACTAGTGTATATGGACAGTAGAATGGTGAGGTGTCGAGAAAGTCTGATCCTAGCACTGTATGTATGGCTGTAGCCTGCACTGGCAAGCAACTTGGCTGAGACACAGTTTTTCTGTGGCAGCGGATATCTAGCAGGGCCTGGAAAAGTAGCAGTGTATGCTGGGCAGATGTGCACACAGGAAGGAGGTGTGTGTCTATCCTGGTCTGAACCTAGCATGTCGTGTGGGATGGAAGCTGACACAGAGCCCTGTATGTGCCACTGCAGCAGCCGTGGCCGTAATGTCCATTACGGCCTGACGACCAGCTTTAGGGCCTGATACACAGCACATTTTGAGGCTGGGGGGGCGGACACAGCAAAACCTGAAGCTTGGTGATGTAGGTCGGGTATCACCAGAGGAAGGGTGGCCTGCTGGGCCAATCCCCGGCAATTCTGTGCAGTGCAGCAGGAGGAGACGCTTCCAACACACTCTGATAACAGTTTATGATGGGTGGGGCGTTAAATGGAGCCTGATACCTAGAAGTGGATTTGTGGGGTGTCCAGCAGGCCTGATACCACTGTGTATTATTGGGGAGCAGTAGAGGAAGTAGGAAGTAGGTGTTATAGTATATGTTAGGTGGTGGAGATGAAGGGGTGTCTATCAAGGCCTGATAAGTAATACTGTAGTAGGTTGGGGGTGTTTTCAGGAAAGCCTCATTAACAGTGTTGGGGGACAGTTGAGTATGCCCACCAGGGTCTCAGACACAGCAGCAAGGTGAGGGTGTATGCTGTAGGAACTCGCCTAGCTTTGTACGCTCAGCAGTAGGACTGAGGGAGGGGACGTTCAGCAAGTTTATACAGGTTGGTGTCATGGGGTATCCAGCAGGGCCTGACACAGAGCAGCATCGGTGGGTGACAGGTAAAGGAGTGTCCAGCAAGGCCCGATAACTAACACTGTAGTAGGTCAGTGAGAGCGGCTGATATCCAAGCCGGTCCTGGCAGAGCAGTGAATACACGCTTCAATAGTGTGAGGCTGTCAAGCAGGGCCCACTAAGGACAGTGTGTTGTGGGTACAGTGCAGGGAGTATCCAACATGGGTGGATGCCTACCTGTTAACATGGGATGTTTGCAGGGGTTATTTAGGATCCAATACCCAGAAATACATGTGATGTATAGATTGGGGGCTTGTCCAACAGGGCCCAATACCTACCAGTTAATGTGGAGGTTAGTGGGAAGTCATGAATGGACCAATACTTAGTGGATTTGAGGCAATGGGAGGTTGTTCAGCAGGGCCTGGCACCTAGAAGCACAAGTAAGGTAGCATGGCAGTGGTGTTCAGCAGTGCATCTGCCTGGTGATATATGTCAGAACATGAGGTGTCCAGCAGTAAGCTAGCAGGTTATATGGGTCATGGACAGGAGTGTCCAGCGGGGCTTGAGAACTACCATTGTATCACAGGCAGCATTGGGGCTTGAGGTTATCTAGCAGGATCTGGTACCTTATGTATGGGACAGCAGAAGAGATGCTCTCTACCCAGGCCTTCTATCTAGAAATCTACATAGTGAGTACCCTACACATCCTTAAACTAACATTGTATGTAGGCTGTTAACATGGGGGTGCAAGCACAGCACACACACATTTCTAGGTACCAGGCCCTGCTGCTCACACCCTCCCACTGTAACTGCCAACATAGTGCTATGATCAGATCCAGCTGGATGGCCCATCTCTGTCACACACCACACATCATACCACAACCTTTGAACTCCTGCCCAGGGGTGACTTTGATGGTCAGGCCAAAGTCACATAGTCTGACACTTCCTTTGCCATCCAGCAGGATGCTGTCTGGTTTGATGTCCCTACGTGTAACACTGTTCTCCTGGCAGTAGTTAACGGCACGCACCATCTGTGTGAAGATGCGGTGGGCCTGCTCCTCCTGTAAACAGCCTACCTTCTCAATGTGACTCACCACATCTCCCCAGCAGTATGATGCAGAACAGCCTGATGATGTCTGGGTGGTCCAGCACCTAAGAGTGCTGACTTTAATCCTGTCGTCAGGGTCATGTTTCTCAGTCTGCACCTCTGTAAAGCTGCTATTGCCTTGGGTCCTGAGGAAGATACAATCATCCATAAGAGTCATCTCTAGGAAGACCTGGCCTCCAGGTCCAGCTACATCGTCTCCCCCCTCTTCTTTGGCCTGCAAGTTGCTTGAGAATCTACCCTAACACCAACTGACAAAAGCACACTAAAGACAATGAGAAACAGGGCTAGGAGGAGGCTTATAGCTTTCAATTGCTATATGAAAGAGTGAGAGGGATGTGAGATGGTCTCACAACGCAGGCCACGGTCACAGGAAAATAAGAACTAAATCCCAAAGCAGTAGCTGCTAAAACAAGCTGAAGATGAGAGCTGACCCTAATGCAACAGGTGATAAAGAGCAAAACAAAAGCTTGGTTATTGGAAAGGAAGATCAAAACTGACCCCCAAACTAATCAAATGAGAAGAGACAGAGTCAAACCAGAGACAAATGAAGGTGATATTATAGCATGGCTCTAAGAACCTTTAGGACTGATTTAGAAAACCTATACTGCAATAAATTGTAAAACAGGGAGAAAAAGACAAATTTCTAAATGTGTATAAAATGTCTGAATTGAATAGGTCAATAACAAGCAATGAAACTGAGAGATTTCGACTATCAACAAAAAAGCCAAGGCCAAACATATCCGTGGATGACATCTACCAGACATTTACAGAGGCATTAACAGTAATGTTCCTCAAAGAATTCCATAAAAATAGAAGGGGAGGAACACTTCACAACATGTCCTACGAAGCCCGTGTTACTCTGGAACCAAAACTAGACACAGAGAAAGCAGGCAGCCTCGGTGGGCACGGCTGCTCACTGCCAGACCTGAGGACCCGAGTCTCACTCCTGGAACTCACATGGCGGAAAGAGAGAACTGAGCCCACACTATGTCCTCTGACCATCACATGGATGCAAACAGAATCTTATAAAATCTGAAATACCATGAAACTATTATGCAGCAATATTTTGATGTAATCGACGTGACAAACCTGAGGTTGCTTGATACTTCACACTAGTTCAACAACACATTTAAAGGCCATGTCCATATCAAGAGAAGTTCATTCAAGAACAGCAGCTCAATTTGGAATATACTGATAAAGCATACAAAGAGTATACAAGGCAAAATTGCACCTACTCTTAAGAATGACATTTTTGTCATTTTCCAGAAAAGAGGGGGAACTAAAGGCGATAGTTTTATGTGTGACAAGCCAAGTCTGTAACGACAAATACAGCTTTTTTTTTTTTTCTCTCGTATGCAGAATCTGGAGGCTTGCGGGAGCTTGAACATAAAGGGGGGACCACTAGGGACATGAAAGAGGGCAGGGTCTGTTTCCCTCCGATGGCCTAGAGTGCTGGGCAGGGGCTAGGTGTCTCAGTCAACCGCACAATCCAGAAACGGCTGCACAGAGTCCTGGGTGATTCAGAATCCAGACTCCAGCAGCCCTGAGTTCTCCATTAACCAGGCAGTAGAAAAAGGGTCAATACCTGAAACCCAAACCAAAGCGGTTCGGACATGCAGAGACAGCAAGGTGAGGGCCCCATGAAAGGAAGATTACTGACTGAAGACAGCAGCAGAGCAAACTGTACCCGGGTGTCGAGTAGACCGGGAGCACGTCTCTGGAAATCATGGCGTCACACACCGCCTTGGCGAACCGTTTCTGTAGTCCCTAACAAACCGCCACCAACTGTCTCAACCACCTCGCACCAACTGTTAAGTACTCATCTGTGGACCTGATTGGTCACATGTCCAGAACTAAGCCAATAAGACAGGCTAGCCAACCAGGACCCTCCTGACCGGGCGTGCTGGAATCATGTGACCTCTTTGCAGCGAGGAAGCGCGCCTCTAAGGCAGGTGCGGAACTCCTGCCCTGGCAAGGTTAAGGAAGGAGCAAGGGGTTTTTGCATGCTCTGTGTTTTCTTTCCCAGGATTGCCAGCTAGGGTGCACCTCCCCTACCCACTGCCTTCTGTCCCCTGGAGGACTCATTTCTGAAAGTCAGATTTGGGGTTTGCTCCCAGCTTCTGTTCCTCCCTGAGTAGAAAGGACCATCAGTGTTACTCAGCCAATAAATGTTTACTGCTCACTAGGGATCACCTGCTGAGCCCAAGGGGCCAACAAGACTGATGGTCTGAAACAAACAGATCAAGGAGCCTGCGTCTGTGTCTAGAGTGTCACGACTTCTTTCTCAGCTGTAACAACTTCCCCCAATTATTCATAATTTCTCCTGTAATCTTGGAGAATACTTTCAATCACTTGTTGAACTAGTCCTCATAGTGCACTTTCTGTGCTGCCTCGGTATCACTACCAACCTTCGATTTGGGTTTTTTTTCCTAATTTAATAATTATATATAATTTTGAGAACTTCATACACAGGACCTGCATCTCCATCGCTCATGCGCCTCCCCCTCTTGCACCTCGCCTTCTCCCACACCATGATCTCCTTATTGTTACAAATGTATATGTATATAAGTACAGGGTCTTACCTTCATGTTCTGGGAGGCAACAAAGGGCAGCAGCAATAGCCCATTCTGTTTGGATTTCTCTTGGACTCTTCTAACCAACGCCACAAAGGAAGATTTCCCTGGCACCAGGATTTCTTTAATCTATGGCTCTTGGGAGGATCATTATCATGCCAAGTGGCATAACTTCATTTAAATTATGTATGCACTTGCACACACAAATGTGTATGTGTTTTGTCAATAATCTGTTTCCTTTCAAAGGCCCCTGTCTCTCTGAAGGGTGAGCTGTGCACCTGCCAGAGATACTCACTTAAGATCTTGCCTTGATTGAAGGCTTTGCCCACATTCTGGGAAAAGGACCAGGCTCCACTTTTTGTTCTGTATATGATCATAGCCCACACGCCAACCCATACTCAGCAGAAAGGCAACCTCTCACCCTTGGAAGACTCACACCCCAGAAGTGGAGCTGCTGGAGGTGGTGGCCGAGAGGAAAACCCTGGCAAAGGCATTCTTCCCAGCTTCTCCAATTGCTCGGGCCCTCCAGTGACAAAGCTGCAACTCGTGAAGGCCCAGAAAATGCTTCAGAAGGGCAGTAGTGAGCTACCACGGGGACCAGTCGTCCTTATCAAAGATGGCAGTGCCATAGAGAGGGTGACTTCATGGGAGTGCTTGCACTTAAACTCACCAACACAAAGTTCACTTGGGCAGGAGCGTGAAGGAGGCCTCGGGCTCAGCAGCCTGTGCCTGCTAACAGTTGCCCATCTTCTCGGGAGCTGGGAAGGTGGCCCTTTCCCCCCCAGCCTGGGACTTCAGCTTTTCTTCTTTTGAACCTCCCTCTTTACATGGCTATCCATGTTAACATGGCTCTCTGCCAGCTTCTTAGCTTCAAGCTGGGCCATCTTCTCACAGCTTCACTGATCCCAGGGCATCTTGAACAGGGGCTGGTGAATGCAGGCGAGGAGCCAGCAGTTGGTACTGTGGAAGGCCTGGAAAGAAGAAGAAGACTCGAAGACTCAAAAAGAAGGGTCATAGAACCACAATGAGATGCAGAGAATCATGAAGCCAGCTAGAGTCACCTGTTTGTGCACCAGAAAGGTCCTGGGCTTCAAGTGAGTGACCAGCAGCCAAAGGATTGCCCTCAGCTCCTCCTCTGCCCCTTCAGTGGACTGTATTATGTAGCGCGATGCTCAAGGTGGAGACACCGAGGTGTTGACTGGACGAATAATGGCACATCAGCAGCGCCCACCCACTGTACATCTGAGCTGCTGCCTGCTGCTCCCTCTGCTCAGGTAATGGGTGATGACATTGCTCTCAGGCACACAGAGTTCATTATCATCCTTAAGATCCTTAATCTTGCCTACAGAAAATTTGTGAAAAATATAAGGGCTTCTGTTGGCTGGCCAAAGTGGAAGGGGGTGGTGTGGAGAACACATGGAACCCTGCTATTCTGAGCAGCAATGAGGACCATGACAGCTGTGAGTTTCAGAATGTGTGTGCAGGGTGCACAGAGAGAGGGGCGGGGCTGACTGTGCTTCCGGAAAGTTATCTATGTCTCCATAAGTAAACATAGAATAATGTTTCCCTGTAGCTTTTTCTATCATCTTTGTGGTGTTCTCCCCCAGTGTTCCCCTCCCTCCCCATACCCAGAAAATGTAACTTCCCCCTCCATATTTTTTTTTCTATTTCCCCTTTTAGGTACCTGTGTCCTACTATCCTCCTTCCCCCCACTCCCAGTCCTTGTTACTTTTTTGTCTTCTGTGGTTATTCCACGTTGATTTCTGTCGTTACTCCACGCTGTTTTCTGTGGTTACTCTACATTGTTTTCTGTGGTTACTCTACTTGATTTCTGTGGTTACTCCACGTTGTTTTCTGTGGTTACTGTGTGTTGATTTCTGTGGTTACTCCACGCTGATTTCTGTGGTTACTCCACGTAATATTCCCACACCTGGAATTCTGGAAGAAGGATTGACAAATACAGAGAACATACAGTGATTGCCTTTCTGAACTTGAATCAACTGACTCGGGATCATATCTGCCAGTTCCACCATTTACTTGAAACGTCACCATTCCATTCTTCTTTACAGCTATACAGAACTCCATTGTAGCCAGGTTTTCCTTATCCATTCATCAGTTGAAGGATATTTCTTTTCCCCCCATAGGGTGACAATGAAAATGACATGGCAAATATCTGTGAAGTAGATGGCCACTCTATGGGCATATATCAGTGAGTGGTTATAGCTTTGTCATATGTAGGGTTAGTTTTAGCTTTTTGAAAGTTCTCCACATTGACTTGTAGGGTTACTGCACTTTGGCATCTATTTTGTTTTGTTCAAGAAGGATTTCATGTACCCCAGGCTGGCCTCCAGCCTGCTTTGTGGCTGAAGCTGGCCTTGAACTCTGGTCATCCTGCTGCTGCCTCTCAAGTGCTAGGATTTTAAGGGAAGCACCACTATTCCCTACCACCATATGCTATTAAATGTGATTGTTTCAGAGAGGAGGAATTCAGCGGTGGGCAGAAGGGTTAGAGGGTAGCCTGGGCACAAAAGGACACTCAAAACAAAAACAACATTCCAGGCTGAAGTACCTCCAACGGTTGCCAACAGACATGAAGCCATGTATTTCATTCTGTGCACCACACATATCATGCTTGGCAGCACCTGTAAGCCCAGTTCTCACAGGAGACAGGAAGAACAGAAGTTCAAGGTCATCTTCAACTACATAGAGAGTTTAAGGTCAGCCTGTGGTACATGGAGCCCTGTCTCTAAATAAATGTCCTTACACAAGTATATAAAATCATTGAGGATGACTGTGTCAGATTAGTCTGAGCACCCTTCTCTGAGGTAATGGGGCAACTCACTGGCACAACTCCTACCTATTGTGAATGAGATGACACCTTAGATTTCCCAACATCTAGGAGAGAGGGCTGGGTAGACAGTGATAAAGGGAGGCCTTCATATGGCAATTGTTGTGGTTACTTTTAGCACCGTGGATTACTCATTTAATACATTTATAAAATTAAACAAAGGATATCATTAAACAGTCCTTTAACAATGAACCTGCAAAATACGTGAACATTTAATGTAACTACGTGTCAAGTTGGTTCCATTTTGGAATTAAGGAGAATGTAGCACTAGCGTCCATGACTGAGACTCTATTTTAATTTTATATCTGAGGCTGAGGCTGTAGCTTGTGGTAGAGCACTACTTAACACACATGGAATCCGGGGTCCAATCCTTGTACCAAAACAGAACAACAACAAGAGTGGTGTTTGTGTATCCTGCTGCTGAATGTACTGTGTGTTCATGGCTTAGCAGGTGGCAAGCTCACCTTCTGTCCTCTCAGCGGAAGCTCCTTCCTCCCACTTCTTCAGGGGGTTGCTACCACTCCACCTGGGTTCACAGAACGTAAAGCAAACTGTCACATGATCCCCAGGGCACTCAAACTCTGTTCCTCCAGTGAGAAAAGCCTCCCAACTGCCTGGGATACTTCTGGCTGCAGAGGTCACAGCCTTTTCATTTCCAAACACTGTTATGAGGAAGGACTCTGTCCCTGCAGCAGCTCAAGTGGTTGAGCCGAGTAAAGCTATCCTCACAGAAGACTTCCCAGGTGCCTGCCTTACCCTCCTCGCTCCCAGCATCCCTAGAGGTTTTCCTGAAGTTTCTTTCCTCTTTTTATTGCCTTATGTCCATCTCCCTTATATCAGCACCAGGTCTGAACCTCACTGGCATCTTTGGAGGGTGTCCCTCTAACTCTCAGCGCCTCCTGCTGCTTGGCAGGAAGTAGTGCATCTTGAAACGATTAAAAACAAAAAACAAAAAAAAAACAAAAACAAAAACAAAAAACTCGAACAAGACAAAAGGGGCTAGAAAGCCTCACCAGAGGCACTATAGATGGCAGACACATCGTCCTCTCGGAAATGCGCTGGTAGAGGCAGAAGTGCTCCATTCTCCCTCCCCCCCACTATAGGTCTCTAGATGTGATGACAGTAGCCGGGCAGGAGCCATGAACATTTCATTCCTGTTGGATGCATCTGGAGCTCCCATTGCCGGCAGACCTTTTTGCATGACCCTTAGGCCTGACACACAGTAGAGTCAACCAACATGTATGAACTATCAAAGGCAGCAGGAACTGTCACTGTGTCCCCAGGATTTTCTGATACCTCATTATAAACCTGGGGTCACTCAATGTAATGAAAGACTGCTCCCAGTAGGTTTGGCCCTCATTTTTAGAAAGATCCATATACAGAATTCCTTTCCAGGCAAGGTGTAGCCTCAGAACTCTGAGGAAAGAATCTCTAACAGGTCTGGTTCTCAGTCAAGGGTTCTAAGTGTTGGATCTTCAGACTATCATGGTCTCAGATTGCCTTCTTCAGAGCTTAAGGAAGGCTGAGAGAGTGGTGGCGGGGTGGGGAGATGCTTGGAGACTCATTCTCCCTATCTTTCTCTTTGATTGGCAGGTAGTAGGGATATGTACTCTTGGTACCCCTAGCAGGCAGAGCTCTGGCATCATCAGCGCTGGCTGTTAGTTTGGGATTCTTAGTCACACTCTCTAGGCCAGAAAGTCAGAGGCCAAATGAGTCTGCTGTAAGGGGCTAGATGCGGAGCTATAATTCAAGAGGCCTGAGGTGAATCTTTCCCCTACTCTGGACCTGATTTCTCTTGATAAATGTGGCATAGAAAGGAAGACCAGAATCTTCTAGAGCATCAGTGCTCTTGCCCAGGACTGCCCTGGCCCTGGCCAACCCAAGGCAGAGAGCTGGGGTCCTCCAGGGCTATGCTAATACTTAGGCTCAGAACACTGCTGGAACTCTCTGAGGGTGACCAGAGGCATGGCGCTCCCTACACTAGGACACCTCCAGGCCTCTTCTTCATATCTCAGTTCATGAAGAGAGATCTCTGTGCATTGACATGGAACCCAAAGGGTCCAGAATTTTGTTCAGAAGAGCAAAAGAGTGCATTTAGCAGAGGTGGGGTCAGGAAAATATTGCTGTATATCTAGAGGTTATAATCAAGAAGGCTCTTTACTTTCCTGACATCTGAGGACAACTGGTAACCTGGGGTAGTCCATGAAGGGTGACACCTTTTCCACATGTGTGGATGCACTTCCTGTTCTCGTCGGCAGGCATTGGTCCCTCTAAGACTAGAGAGCAGATCTTTGATGTGGGAAGTCCTTATGTATATGTGTTGCTTTTATTGGTTAACAAATAAACTGCTTTGAGCCTATATAGCAGGGCAGAACAGAGCTAGGTGGGGAAAACTAAACTGAATGCTGGGAGAAAGAAGGCAGAGTAGAGAGAAGTCATGTAGCCCCACCAGAGACAGACGCTAGACAGAGCCTTGCCCGTAGGCCACAAGTCTCATGGTAAATATAAACTAATAGAAATGAGTTAATTTAATATATAAGAGTAAGCCAGAAATATGCTTAAATGATTGGCCAAGCAGTGATTTAAATAATACAGTTTCTGAGTGGTTATTTCGAGTCTGGATAGCTGGGAACAAATGAGCAGCCTCCAACAACAAATCCTATCTCCTGGCCTGTCCCATGCTCAGTCCACAGTGCTCTGGAAGAAGCTCCAGCTACACAACAGCCTATGGATTCACCAGACTCTGATGGACACCTCCATATCACCACCACATACAAACCTCTAGGTTTCAGGCCTTCACCGCTCATACCCTGACTTCTAGAGGTGTGGTGAAATAGAAGCAGCGTGGTAGGATTCAGGGGGGCCTCCTACCTAACAGAGTATGTGGGCTATAGTGTGACTCAGTGTGCAGTGTATCGGCACCAGCTGGAACCCCACTGCAACCCACATAAAATGCTGGCTATCGGGCACCATTACACTCCTTGCCACCATGTAAACTTCTAGATATCAGGCCCTCTGTCCTTCTACCCCATTCTACAGTCACTGCTAGATCTCAGCTTATTAGATAACCACCTCCTCTTCTGCTGAAAGCTCACATGCCGTTACGTATCAGGCCCTGTGCTACCCCAACCCCCAGCCTGTACTCACTGCTATTTTTTTGTACAACCTCACAGAGCCACCTGGGCATCAGTTCCTCTAGCATATTCCATCACCACCACCACACCTCTAGAACTCATTCCCTGCTGGACATTCCCACCCACGCTGTCCAGTCCCACATACACTGCTAGGTCCAGGTATGAGATCTTGATGGGCAATCCCCTGGAGCCCTACATATACTGCTGTGGTATGAGAGGTCCTTTTGTCTATGTGTTGCTTTCATTGGTTAATGAATAAAGAAACTGGCTTGGCCTGATAGGGTAAAACAGAGTTAGGTGGGGAGAAGCTAGGCTGAATGCTGGGAGAAAGAGTCAGAGAGAAGATGTGGAGCTGCATGGGCAAGAACATGCTCGCCAGAGATAAATGTGCTGAAACTTTGCTGGTAGGCCACAACCTCACAGTGATGCACAGATTAATGGAGATGGGTTAAATTAAGATGTAAGAGTTAGCCAATAAGAAGCTAGAGCAAATGGGCCAAGCAGGGATTTAAATAATACAGTTTTCGTGTGAGTATTTCGGGTCTGGGTGGCCAGGATAAACAAGCGGCCCTCCTCCAACACTGCTACATGTGTCAGGTCCCACAGAACTATCCCCTTTCCCTCCATCACATACATTGTATTTTGTATTAGTCCCTCACCATTGCTAGCCAAGCTACAGTGACATTATTTAAGCCATGTTGGAGTCCCATTTGCTAACCTCCCATTGAAACTTACAGATATCAGGCTTTGCTGAACAGCACCCCAGGCTTCCATATCACATACAGTGCTACATATCAGAACCACCTAGAAACTGTCACCCCTTTTACCACCCCACAAAGACTACTAGGAATCATTCCCTACTGGACACACATGGGCCATTGTCATATATGCACATCTAGGCATCAGGCCACGTTGCTCCTGATGCCAAAACGACATGTGTGCTGCTGTGTATCAGGCCTTGCAGGGCACACCTTCCCTGGAATCTGCAAATCCAAACACTGCTTGGTAACAGGTCACACTGCACCTCCATCCCTGGCCAGCATTCAGTGTCACATGGACTCAAAGGATGATGTTCACACCCTGCCAAGGAGATACACATATATCCATGATGACTGTGGAACTATTCACAATAGCAAGACAATTAGGTAAGAAAATCATTTACCTAAATGATTCTGTTAGTTTGCTAATTTAAAATTTTAACATGAAAAGAAGCAAGCCTGATGGTGGTGGCACACACCTTTAATTCTGGCACTAAGGGGGCAAAGGCAGGTAGATCACTGAGTTCGAGGGCAATCTGATCTACAGAGCAAGTTCCAGGACAGTTAGGGCTACACATATTTGATGGAGGAGGGCTAACTGTCTATGTGTTACTTTCATTGGTTAATAAAGAAACTGCCTTGGCTTTTGATAGGACAGCAGCTTAGATAGGCGGAGTAGACAGAACAGAATTGTGGGAGAAAGAAAGGAAGAAGGGAATGAAGCAGTCGCCATGACTCTCCTCTCTGAGACAGCTGCAGGTTAGAATCCTCCTGGTAAGCCACCACCTCGTGGTGCTACACAGATTATTAGAAATGGGTTAGATCAATATGTAAGAGTTAGCTAATAAGAGGCTACAGATAATGGGCCAAGCAGTGTTTAAAAGAATACAGTTTCCGTGTAATTATTTCGGGTAAAGCTAGCCGGGTGGCTGGTGGTGGGAAGCAGCCCGCAGTTCCTTTTACACATATTAAAAAAAGAAAGAGGAGGAAGAAGAAAAGGAAGAGGAGGAGAAGAGGAGGAAGAGGAAGAGGGGAAGCAAAATACTGCTAAGCACTCAAATTATCCTTGAAGGTTTAATTCATATTAGTCACCTGCATTCGTATGAAAAGGTATTGAATTTCATTTTTCATTAGCCTTCTATAGATGAATAAGAATTATCTTATTCTAGATTTTACTGAAAATTGATACTGTTAAATAACAGCAAAACAAATGAAATTTTCATGTCTGAATTGAAGAAAGGTGTGATCATTTTAGTAGTAAATATGAATCTGCAGAAAGAAGATACCCTGAGAGCAACAATCCCTGAGACACAACTCTAGCTCCACAGAGAAGCCCACTGTGATAAAAACTATAAACGTGATGGACTCAAGCAGACATCTTTCAGGAGACAGAGAAATTCTGGGCTCAGGAGCAAGGAACAAAACATGGAGAAATGTTTGTCTCAGACTGTTTCAGCAGGAGGACTTGGAAGGAGGGAGCAGGAAAACCAGGAGGCAGGAGGGTCTGCTGGACTTGAGTCTGGGGCTGTGGCTCCCTCCCTCCTGCCAGGAGCCCTTTGTGATGAGGAGGCCACAGCTGTGTGAGGTGATGGCCTGACAAGCCTGTTGGACTCCCAGGACTCAGTGGCTTGAGAGCCACAGTGCGATTCAGAAGATGGAGAGTTCTCTCCTTCAGCTGAGCAGCATTAGTGACTACTGGATGAGCCCCACCTCCACTATAATGGCCAAGGACATGATCATTGGTGTTATGTGTGGAATGGGGCTCTTCTTCCTACTGATCCCCTTCCTGAAGAAGTACCCAGCATCACCACCACCTGGGAGCAGAAAGAACCCCCCAAAGGTGAGGAAAGCCTTGGTGGAAACACAATGGAGTGTGTTCAATCTGTTGCTCACTACTGTTACTTCCTCATTTCCTAGTCAAGCAGAGAGATATCTGAGAGGAACTCTCCAGAAACAGCAGCACCTCATCTGCAGGGGCTGGGAAGTAGGGTGCAGGGGAGAGTGGCCTTGAGGTGTGTGCCTGAAGCTCTCAGACCGGCTGTGTGGAGTGGCTGAGAGGAAACTAAGGAAGACTGGATCCGTGGGCAGACTGCATTTCTGAGATGGAAGGGACCTTAGGGATAGGACAGGCTCTGAGAAAGAAGTCATTTGTCCTCTGTTCAAGCCCATGGTTTGTGTGTGTTGAGCTGATATGAAGGGGGTGGTGAGACCAAGGGCCTCAGACCAGGGTTCAAGTCACCTCAGGTCTGAGGAAGCGACCTTACCCAACAGCCCAAAGGCAGCAGCAGAGCTCAGCCTTGGGTAGGATTGTACCTGAGGAACACTAACTGAAGACATCCATGCAAGTGTAGCATAGAAAGCCCTGTCTTGTGTTTTCCAACAAGGCCAAAAGGAAGTGTGTTTATGTATAGAACAACTGAGTCAAGGATGGATAAGAGAAAGCTCTCCAGGAAATGTGGATTTCGTGTTATCCACCAGCACACAGGCCAGGCAGCTTGGCCACCAGAGAGAGAAAGAATGGGCCCAGCTCATTTCTGTCCTTTCTCACTGTCAGGTGGTGAGGAGGGGGCGGAGCAGGACCAGGAAGAAAATTGATTCTGCAAAAGGTAGGCTTCTGTTTCCCTCTGGAGAGGCAATTCCTTCTGCCCTGTCCTCAGTGATGAGAGCCATGGTGACAGCCATGCTTCTGAGATACAGGATGCAGAGCACTAAGAAGAGGAGACTGCTGGGAAGGAAATCAGAATCAGGGAAACTCCCCAGGTTCTGTGAAAGAAGCAAGCTTGGCCTGGTGAGGGGTGTGGTTCAAGACAGCTGTATGCTGTGTCCCTGTAGGGGGAACTCTCAGGTCCACCCAAGAGCAGGTAGCTGCAATTCCCTCAGGCCCACTTCTCTTTCAGATGACTCATCCTGTGTCCTCACAGTGTCATAGGGGGAACGCCAGGGGCTGAGGAGGAGCAAGGAAAGTGTAAATGAAGAGATGTGGTCCCTCCATGCCACTTGCTCGTTCTCAGTGTTCTCTGTGCTTGGCCTCTGGAGGTTGGGCAGTAGAGTCCTAGCATGGGAGGTCTGTAAGAGGGGTGCCGCACTCTCCTGGGAGATCTCGGTCCTCTCCTTCATCCTGTATAACCACTTCCAGGTGGCAGAGATGGCAGAAAGAATGTGGAAGAGACCCAGAATGCATCACGACCTGTGGAAATGTAAGAAATCTGCCTCTTGAGAAATAATTTATACCAACCAGGATGTGAGTTCAGGGTCTGGGGTTTTTCATACAGGAGATACCATGCAGGGTGGGATTGGAATACAGCTCTGTTGGATGTGACCATAAGGGATATGGGATGTGGAGGCAGTAGAGTGACTACGGGCTACAGTGCTGTATTTATGCAGACTGACTGGCATCTGTACCCTCTGCTTGGAGCTGATGCTCTTGCTTCCTGTCTTCTGCAGCCCCACCAAGGATCCTTTATTGGACTCCATGCCATGCCTGCCTTGGAACACTCATGAGAAACTGGATCAGCTTCCCCTCTCTCAGCTGCTGTCTGACCTCAAGGTCTTGGAGGATCTTATACAGAGGAAATGTAGCCAGATGTTCTGGGGCGTGTCCTCCGTGCTCTCTGAGTCAGTGGTGGCTTCTGCCTGGGGGTCCAAGAGATCTTCCTCTGCAGGACCTAAAACAGTGAGGTGCAGCGATGCACGTAGTGCTCTCCCAGCTCTACCCATGACTCAAGGACCTCCACAGATTTCCCAGACCCAGCCTTTGCCCCACAAACTTGTGACACCCAGTTTGGTAGGTGTGACAGAGACCCAGGCACTGGACAATCTCCTAAGCTCTACAGCAAACCAAACACTTTCTTCATCCACAAATAGAATCAGTGCAAAACCATGTTCTACCTGTGAGACAAAGATACAGGTATCCCTCCCGATTGAAAATCAGCCATGGCAGCAGGGTCTGGAGCAGAAAGACACCATAGACTCTAATGTACAAAATCAGCAAGCAGGCTTTAGCTGGGCCACTTACAACTTGCCCAGGGGCACCCTGCTCACTGAAGCTGTCAGGTCAGCCTCCATCCTTCCTGAGCATTGTCAGTTCCTCCAGCACCATGAGGAGACACAGAGTGAAGACAGGGTGACTAAGGTGAGAGAAATACGAGGCACCCCCTCCAGGGTCCTCTCATCCCCAGAACTGACACAGCTGTTGGGACATTTCCCAGCCAATAGTCCTTGCCAGCCCAAGAACAAGCCTGAACTCCCTCAGCCTGCCCAGCCCTCCATCCTCGACTCCAAAAGCTGTAAGTTGAGCCAGATGATGGGGTCTGTGCCCTCGGCAATGCCCTTAAAGAAGTCAGAAGCATGTGACATACACGACCCCATCAAGGAGGGCCCCAGTTTAAGGGCCAGTGACTTTCCTTGCACTTCAAGCAGCAGCCCTGGGAAAGGCCTGGAACCCAGAAACCCTGCGCTGAGGACAGATCAGCAGTCCGACGTGAACACCGCCCAGGACCTTTCCTTCCTCGATCCAAAGATTCAAATGAAGCTGGAATTAAACATCATGCAGCTTCCTGTGAAACGCAGATGGAGATCATATCTACAGACTCTTGAGTCAGAGTATCTCACCCCGCCGGGGGTTCCAGCCTCATCCCTTCCTCAGCCTGTGTATCCCTCCTCACCCACCTCAGTTTCTAAGGCTGAATACTATTCCAAGGCTGCCATGATCTTAGAAAAATTGCATCACCGAGATCCAGGAGGGACAAGGGTAGAACCTGTGTCAACTGACAGGCTGCGGAGTCCTCTGTTTGCACACTCACCTTCACAGGTTCAGGTGAAGCAGAGAGCCACTCCACCAGCTGCCAGCCATGGGCTGTCCAAGGCCCATCCAGATACACGCAAGAACGACCTGAGCACTAAGATCCGGGCTTTCTGCTTCCAGGCAAGAGCCCAGCAGAGCAGGGCTCTCCAAGGGACTGGAAAAGGCAACCTGCAACCAAGGACCAGCCCAAGAATGTCCAAGCATGCAGCACGGATGAGGTTTGAGAATATGGCCTCAGGACATCCCTGCTGGAGTGGGACAACGCTGGGCCCTCAAGAAAGGATCCCACCTTCAGTGGTCAAACAAATCAATAGGTCGAAGGAAAAAGAAGGGACCCCTCCTGCATGGAAAGTGTGTCTGGGATCCACAGAGATTCCCAGTGACCAAGTCACCAATATCCATGTCAGGGACTTTGAATCTACAGAGGCCAATAGAAGTCCAGGCCATTTCCAAACACCCACCCCAAGGCACTCGGGAGACTCAGCTCTAAAAACACAAGTATGTAGTGAGATTGACTTCAGATCAAGCAAGCAACCACAGTCCTGGTCTGTGGGTCATCGTCCAGACAGCTCCCGTTCAGTGAGCTTGCCGTCAGAGCACCTGCTTCCCAGCTTCCAGAATAGAACCAAAAAACCCAAGACTTCCCAGACACTGGATGATGTCTTCGTGAGGAGGGATCGCAGCCAGAAGACCCAGGACTTCAGAGTTCTCAAGGATAAAATTCAAGCAAAGGATCACAAGGTGTTTCATCCCAATGAAGAGAGGAAGGAATTTATGAGATCCAGAGCCACAAGCCAGGGAGAAAGGCTTGGGGAAGGGCAGTCCTCCCAAGCCGAGGGCCTTAATCCCTCTACCCAGATCAAGGATACAGCCATAACTGAGTGTCAGCCCTCCCTTGATAATCTAGGAAAGGGACAGTCTCTGTCAGAAAGTTATCTGAAGAATATCATAAGAATTATTCTACAACATCTCGACCTCAGCACAAAAGACAAGGGGCAGGAGGATTCTCTGAAGAAAGAAAGCTTCCCGCCATCATCTATGATGACCCAGGAAAAGCTCATCTACAGCGTGGCAACTGAAGTACAATCTCTCATGAATATTGTGGTTCAGATCCTGGTGAACTGGCTGGGCCTTAAGGTAGGGCACCCATCAGAGGAACAATGGTGTAAAGTGGAACCACTGATAGCCCAGCTGAGAGACTCTTTTTTTCATTTTCCTGAGGGCGTCTATGAACCAAAGAACAGCAGAGCAGAGCAAATAAGCTCTGGTCCCCACACCAGCCCCACTGCTCAGAGTCACACATTCATGAACAAGGTGATCGGGGACAAACAGCAGTCAGGTATTGCTGCCCAGGAAACCTGTGTTCCACATCAGAACAGTGTGAAAAGAGGAATGGGCTGTGAACAACCACGCAGTCTCGGTGGAAACACGTATAGGGGAATTGGAGACGGACCACCATCAGGCATTGCTCCTGAAACTGCCTGTGATCCAGGCCATAATAGAATGGACTGTGGTTCCCATACCATCTCCAAGGAGTACAACCATCCATTTACATACAGAGAAACTGGCGAGAAATGGCTGTCAGGCATTGCTTCCCAGGAAGCTGGTCATCCCAAATGGCCCAAGGAGCAGGTGCCTCAGGCCACCTTGGCCTTTGCCCACCAGTAAATCTTTCAAAAGCTATCTCATCTCCCAGCCATTGTTTCCCCCCATGCTTTCCTGGTAATAAATGTTTTTTTCTTGCAAAGAAAATCTTCCTGGTGAAGCTCATCCTCTGTTGCTGGTGGCTCCTTCCCACACAGGAGCCGCTTGCTAGTTCATGATCCTGTCTTTCTTCTTTCTTCCCTCTCCACCTCCACCCCCAATTGAAAACAGACTCTCCTCTCACACAGTATATCCCGTTACAGTTTCCACTCACACTATTCCTCCCATAAGCCCCACCTGCCCAAGGACAAGGTAACTTCCTGGAATGCTGGGAGTTGTAGTTCCTGGGAAATACAAATCACGTGTTTTCACTCCCCTCAACAAGTTTGTTTGACCCAGCTACCCCATGGGTGGGAGGTATGTAGGCAGGAAATATGTCTATACTTGCCCCTGATTAGACCTGATAGGAAATGCAATAATTTGTGGGTTTTGCCTTTTTAAGCCCCTGCAAAATGTGAATCATTTTGCTGGGATCCCAGAGTGGACTTTTCCAGCATCCATCCTGGTCAGTATTTAATTAAAGCTTGCTTCACATTTAGCTGAAAACTGTGGAACTGGTTTTTCTCTTAAGGATCTGGGGATTAACACTCCCCACGTTCCCTCCCATCTGGATCTCTTCAGAAAAGAACAGACTTCTGTTCTATTCTAAGATATAACAACCAAACATAACAAAATAAAATATAAAACAAAACCCATCACCTCTAAGCTGAACAAGGCAACCCAACAGAAGGAAAAGAGCCCCAAGAGCAGACACAAGAACAGAGACACACACTCAGGAGTCCCATAAAAATACTAAGCTGAAAGCTATAACACAGAGGACCTAATGCAGACCCATGTGGGCTCTGTGTTTGCCGCTTCAGTCTCTGTGAGTTTATAATGAACCTTGCTCAGTTATCAGAGGGCCTTGTTCTCCTAGTGTCCTCTCTGACTCTTAAACGCTTTACACCTCTTCTTCTGTGGGGTTCCCTAAGCTCTGAGGGGGAGGGATTTGGTAGAGACATCCCATTTAGAGCTGTATGTTCCAAGGGTTTTCTCTCTGTGTGCATAGTATCCAGCCATGGGTCTCTGCATCTGTTCCTGTCTGCTGCAGGAGGAAGCTTCTCTGGTGCTGACTGGATAAGACACTGATCTATGAGTATAGCAGAATATCATTAGGAATCATTGTCTTTGTCTTGTTTTTCAGTGCTGTTGTTTCTGTCTTGCAATGGTGGAGGAGGGGGGATGTCAGGATTCTGTCTGCCTCAGTATAACTTCTAGAAAGAACAGCATGCTGGGAAGGAACAAGAACAAAGGCAGCCTAGTTATTATTAGCTCATGTGCCTTTCTTGCTAGGATAGGTGGGTGATCAAAGGTGATGATTAGTTCCTTGTACCCATTTCTACCCTCAGCTTCCTGCTATGATTTAATAAAAACTGTTGAGTGGATATGCACTCTGAGGATTCAAAGTGGAAATTACTGATTGTTTTTCATATATAAAAAAATCTAGATTTGTGATTATTTTAAGATCTTTTTCATAAGAATACCCTTTGAAATAAACAATAAAATGATTTATCCTTTCTTTGTAAACACAAAATGCAGTCTGCCAATAAAAGAATGGCTGAGAAAAGTACCTTGCTTGCTTACACTCCGTTAATCTATAACAAGTTGCTTAGACATGAATATATGTGGGTCTTTGGGAATAATTTGTTTTCACCTGTAATATGAAAAATGTTTAATCATGTAAGGAAAATGAGAAGCATGCTGTTTTTACTTGTATTAATTATAATCATTCACTTGAAAAATAGACTGTAAGCATGTTATAATTTTTATACTGCTTGAAAGAGTCTGCTGGGTATAGACGGTGTGAGGAAGCAGCTGTAAGGAAAAAGTAAAGACTGAGGACCGAAAGAAAATAGAGAGCCCCGAATGACGATGGCGACGACCATGATGATGTGTTGTGTGTGTGTTTTCCCTTTCCACTGGCCCCAGAGAATTAGGTTTTAATCCCTCAGATAAAAAAGCCAATTGAGTGACTAGTCTCCCAACTCCACACCTCCCGTCCAGTTCCTGAGTTCCGACAGCAGGCTTTACAGCAGTGGTCTTTCTCTGGGACGTGGAGCTCATCAATTAGGCTCTGCTGTCAGGGCTAGTGACCACCTGCACTCACTGCTCCAGCGTCAATATTACAAACCTATACTGTCACGTGCCTGGCTTTTTACATGACTTCTGAGGATTGAACTCACATCTTTACGCTTGAGTGGCAATCGCTTTATTGATTGTCCATCTCCATGGCCCACCAAAACAGGAGTTTCTAAGTGCTGTGAAATGCTGAAAAAGTATATCCAACAATATATGTGATAAACATGCATGTTATGTGAAATTAAATAAAAATATATGTTTGAGAAAGTAGGACAAAGGTTCACTGGAGAAATTTTAAGATTTTAAGATAAATAATGATTAGAAACACAGTCTACCTGACTAATTTGGTAGGGAAAGTGGATTAAATCCACTATGATGCCCCATTTCCTGAACATAAAATAAGAGTGTTCAGCATGTGAGCTATGTGAGTCAGAGATGTGAATTTTGTTGTGGTGGTGGGGGACAGTGAACCTAGCTGGTCTAACCCTAGTACTGTAGCTCTAGACGCACGAGCCAAAGCTGGAGCATGAAGACTCAACTCGTGGCAAGTCCTTGAGAAGCTGGGTCGTTTACACTCCCTCTGCTGACTCTTATTTCCCAGCACCTTCGAGAGCACCTCCCTGTGTACTCCAGGCCCTCGCTTTCTTTAGGGCTGCAACCTGAGAGGGTCCTGAGCACTGGCTTCCAATCGTGAGCATTAGAGGCTTTAGAGACATGGCAGTGTGCACTGCCACCTACCCAGCCTGGCCATTTTAGCTCACTGAGAGATGGGACCCCAGAATCAACCTCTTCCCCACAGGATACTACAGCCTAAGAAACTTCTGGCTTAACCAAAGTGATGGTGTTCAAGAGAGGTCTTAACAAGACCCTGAGTGCAGCTGAGACTGCAGGTACTGATTCCCTCCCTTCCCTGCAGCCTCCCAGTTTAAAATCCTGTGCCATTCCCTGCTTCCTGTGTTGATGCCATCTTCACTTTTTGTCCTTTTTATATGTATTTATCATGTGTGTGCACATGCATGACATTGCACATGAAGAGGCCAGGAGGCTTTCTGAGTCAGTTCTACCGTTTAGATTTCCAGGATGGAACTCAGGTCGTCAGGCTTGGCAGCAGGTGCCTTCATCCACTGAGCCATCTTGCAAACACTTTATTGCTTTTAAGGTGTAGTTCAAATTGGTCTTGAACTTCAGATCCTCCTGCCTCATCCTCTCCAGCATTTGTCAACTGGCATGTGACACCACAATTGGAAATCTTTTTAAAATCTTTGTAATTTTCAGTATTTTAATTTTAATGCATGTTGTACTTTAATTTTATTTTTTAAATTTGTGTGTGTGTGTGCATACATGCATGTGGTAACAGAGCTTTATCTCATGGCCTGGAGCATGCTGGGCAGCATCTGCTACTTGGGTATTATACCCAGTCCTCTTTTTTTGTCTTTTGTCTTGAGGCAGGTCTAAGTCAGTGGCTCTCAACATTCATAATGCCAAGCAAGACCCTTTAAGACAGTTCTTCATGTTGTGGTGACCCCCAACAATAAGATTATTTTATTGCTCCTTCATAACTGTAATTTTGATACTGTTAGTAATTGTAACATAAATATCTCTGGTTTTTTGATGGTCTAAGGTGAGCCCTGTGAAAGAGTCATTCAAGTTACCCCCACAAAAAGGTTGTGACCCAGAGACTGAAAGTAGACCAGGTTGGCATTAAGCTTATAACCATCCTGCCTCAGACTCAGCAGCTTCTGATGAACTCCTTAATAGTTAGTTAAGGAAGGAATTAAATCATCAGGGAATTCTACAGTGGAAGGTTAGTAATGGTACATTATTAGATGGTTAGTAAAGAGCTAAAAAGTTTATTTTCAGTTAAATTATAATAGGGCACGGATTGTTAAATCAGCATGCCACTTTTTTTTTTTCTTCCAGCATGCATGGAGGATACCGGGTGACCTGGCAACCCGTGAAAAGAGTAGGGGGAAGATAATGGCTCCTGATCTGATTAGCACGTTTACCAGATGCTGCAGTTTCAACACGTCTTAGTCTCAAGTTTACGCTTATTGCTTATTGCAGTAGAAACAAAGAGGAGACCCAGGCCTCTAAATTATCAGTTTTGGGATATTCTGTTATCAGTCGTTCTGATTGTGGGTGTTGTGGGTCTTTCTCTGGGTTGTGGTTAATTGTCTCTTCTGCTGTCCTTGAGAGCAATACAGGCAGTAAATTTCCTGAACTAAAATCATCAGTAAACTGAGGCGAAGGTGAGCATAAGGAGTTAAGAATCTTTTAGCTTGGGCAGGTAGTAATTCTATATCCTTGGATATCTATGAATATCTTAAATGGAATGCTCTTTTCTGAACAAATAACTACATCATAAATCTCTACTACTGAAAAGAAAGTCCCCACATTTCCCTGTGAAAATGTACAATCTCACCCTCCATCAAATATACACACATCCTGACTTCCCATTTGTACACGAATTACTCCCTATTTACAACATAGGGAGCTACAGAAAACATCCAAACAGCCATATCCCTTTAGTAAACAAAATGTCACCTAAATATTTTTCACACAAACATCTGGAGCAAACACACACACACACACACACACACACACACCACAAGTAAATACAAACTCCACATCCATGAAATTATCCACAAATACCAAACATCCATATAAATGCACAGAACATTTCAAATATGCAACTGCCACCCCCCAAGCACACAATCCCAGCACCTGCATAAACGAGACGACAAAGAAATAACTCCTTCATCTTCCAAATGTAGACTCATATGAACTCCATACCATGATGTGCACACCCATTCTACCAGTCCCCAGTTGATCATACACATTTTCATACTACTAATTTTCAATAACATGAGCTATTTATTTTTCTGAACTAGGTAATGATATGCAAACACTTAGGAAGCTTAGGAGCATAAGGGACACAGAACGAACACACTTTCAGAATTTACACTGCATTTATTAAATTCTCAGACACAGGTCAAATACCAAGCCACCTACAGAATAGTGGGAGAAAGCCCTGGTCTGAACACTTGCCAATGCCAATGGTGTAAAAACTCCCAGGCTTTAGGCCCGCCTCCAGAAGGCATTCATTCAGGTCAGCACTGCCACAAGACATAAGGAGTGAAACGTCCAAGGACATTGATAGCCATGTATGCATTCTTAGGAAATTAGGCCTAAGTTCATCTTATCTCATTCTCTGCAATGGACTCTGTCATGGACACCATCTTGTCACCAGAATAACCACCAAGTCAAGAACTCCACGCTCAGGTCGTGGATGCACCTGCATCCTCTACCCTGACTTCTGCATCCTCCATGCACATGCTCACATGCATGTCTCCCTGATCTGGTGTTTAGCAGACTCTGGGAACATGGAAGGACATGGAGAATGAATCCAGAGCTCAGAGCCAAGAGCACGACATGCAGCACACATATGAACTACAGTTGTGAGGAGAGTAAAGAGAGCACAGGTGGAGTGCCGACCCCTCCTCATAGAACCTGTGAGGCCATCCCGCCTTAAAACCAGGGATTACAGGCCTTCCGCCCGTGCACTCCGTACCCTTACAGAAAACCACTGAAGAGGCCTGGCCCAAAGCGGTCTCCTCCCACTGAGCCAACTGCTTTGGATGGCATTTGGCTCCTTCACTCCTTTCAGAGAACAGCACTTCCTCTCATGGACCATCTGAAAGTTCCATAGAGGAACACTTCCAGTAAAGAATTTCAGACACTGGAAACACAGAGATGTGGTTTGCTACGTCCTCTGCATATAGTTTATGGTTGTATAGCTTGGTATTTCATGGGGCTCACAACAATGGAAGTGGAAGTGTCTCTGACTCTTTTGTCTGTTCTTGGCACCTTTTCCTCATCCAGCCTTGATATACGGGTTTATGTCTAGTTTTATTGTATCTTATTAAGCCATGTTCGGTGGATATCCCTGGAAGGCCTGCTCTTTTATTTAGAGAGAAATGGAGGAGGAGTGGGTTTGTAGAAGAGGAGAGGTGGGAAGGGACTGGGAGGACTGGAGGGAGAGGAAGCTGAGGTAGAGATGTAATGTATGAGAGAAAAATAAAAGTTTTTTAAAGACAGGACTAACATACATCTGAACTCACAGAGACAGCGGACACAGGGTCTGCACAGGTCTAAGCCAGATGGGGTTCCAGTGCTGAGAAGGAACATGGACACGAAGCCCCATCCCTAACCCAGAGGCTATCTCCAATTGATAACTGCTCACAAAAGGAAAAAAAAATAGTTTTCTCCAACAGAGTCTCATTGAGTATAAACAACACTAAAGGACAGGCTCCATGCCCAGTAGTAGATGACCATCACAAAACAAACTCAACAATATTTTGGGGGTTTCTTGTTGTTGCTGCTGTTTCATAATGCTTTTTGGGGGTATGTTTTACCATATAGGTCTTTTAAAATACGTTTTCCAATTTTGTTTTTATTATTTTCTGTATTTGCAAATGTGTGGGTGTTTGCATCTATGTATGTTTCTTGGGCTTTTTCTTTGGCTCTTTTTTGTGTCTGTTTGTTTTATACTATTCCAGTTTGCTTTTATTTTATCTTACTTTATGTAACATGAGGGGGCCGGCTTGTTGGGGTATCTGTCCTGCCCAGTACCCCACAGCCGGCAAGCCCCAAAGAAAAATCAATCATATAGAGATCCCCACAGCCGGCAACTCCCAAGGAAAATCACATACAAGATTGTATAAGATTATAAACTGATTGGCCCATTAGGTCAGGCTTTTTATTAGTTCTTGTAACTTATATTAATCCATTACCATTATCTATGTATCTTTTTCAGTGTGACAGCTTATATGTTGTCTCTTTAGTGGTCTGTGTAGGAGTGTCAAAGGAACCTCTCTGCTTTTTAGAATTTTTTTGCTTTCATTGGATCACCTCTACTTTCTGTCTGGTTTTCCCGCCTATATTGCCTGCCTGGCCAATCAGCGTTTTATTAAAATATGATTGTCAGAATATAGACAGGCCAGGCAGGCAATATAGGCAGGAAAACCAGACAGAAAGTAGAGGTGATCCAATGAAAACAAAAAAATTCTAAAAAGCAGAGAGGTTCCTCTGCCACTCCTATGCAAACCACCAAAGAGGCAGCATGTAACCTGACCAGCTGAAAAAGATACTGAGCTATATGGTTAACATAGATAAGGATAATGGGGTAACATAAGTCATAAGAATTAACAAAAAACCTGACCTAATGGGCCAATCAGTTTATAATCTTATGGAGTCCTATGTATGATTTTCTTTGTTGCTTGCCGGCTGTTGGGATACTGGGAGGGACAAAAACCCCAACAAGCCGGCCCTCATGCTACAACTTTATTTTTTAGACACCTGTTTGTGTTCTACTGAGAGAGAGAGAAAGGATGTAGATTAGAGTAGGTAGGGCACTGGGGAGGACCTGTGGGGAGCTGGAGAAGAGGAAATCATAATCAGAACATATTATCTGAAAAAACCTATTTTCAATTTTTAAAAGAAAAAGCACAGATGCTTGAGAAGCACTTAAATAATGCTCAATATCTGTGGTGGTTTGAATGAGAATGACCCCCATAGGTGCATACATTTGCATGCTTGGTCCCCAATTGGTGAAACTGCTTAAGAAGGATTAGGAGGGGTGGTCTAGGGATGGGCTTTGAGATTTCAAAAGCTCACTCCAGACCTAGTCTCTCTCTCTCTCTCTCTCTCTCTCTCTCTCTCTCTCTCTCCTCCTCTCTCTCTCTCTCTGCTACTACCATGTTCCCCACCATGATGATAATGGACTACACCTTTGAAATTGTAAGAAGCTCCCAATTAAATGCTTTCTTTTATAAGAGTTTCCTTGGTTATGGTGTCTCTTCACAGCAATAGAACAGTGACTGAGAAGTTGGTTCCAGAGACTGGGATATTATTGTGAATAGACCTGACCATGCTATTTGTTAGAGAAATAGGGAAGACTTTGGAACTCTGGACTATAGAAGTAGTTGAATTCTTTAAGCAGGGATTAATGAGCCATCCTAGTAGGAACACGGACAGCAGTAGTGTTGAAGGTGATATGGATTGTGGAGGCCCAGGTCAAGAGTTTTCATAAGGCAATAATATTGTCAATTGGGCTAGAGATCATTCTTGCAATATTTTGGTAAAGAATGTGTCTGTTCTTTGCCCTTTTCCTAAAAACCTGATGGAGGATAAATTGAAGAGTTCTGGATTGATATCATTGGCTAAAGAAATTACAAAACAGCCTAATATTGACCGTGTCGTATGGTTACTGGTGATCACTGTTATGCAGTGTATGTTATGTTATGTAATACAAAGGTGCAAGCTGGACAAAGAGAAATACATAAATGTACAGTTTGAGGAGAAAAGAGCACCAAAAAATGTAATGTTGGAGCCAAGTCATTTGCTCAAAAAGATAGAAAGTTTAAAGAAGGGCCTGACTCAAAATTGAACACAGGGAGTGGTACCTTCAGGGCAAGACTAAGCTCCCAACTTGTGAAAAGGAATTAAAGCAAAAAAGCAGCAAAAGAAACCATCAACAATGGAAAGCTTATGCTTATGCGAGGTAATTCAAGGAAGGGGCTAGGTTCCAGTCCCAGCAAACAGAAGCACTTGACAGTTTTGGCCAGTGGTTCTGAATTGAGAGTCAAGAAAGATATAGAAATGGGTGTTCGAATTTTCCTCTATCCTTAAGGAAAGCCTCTGAGGCCAGGCACGTGACAGAGGAGTCCCTGCAGGGAGGCCTGGAAAAGCCATTTTGTGAAGCTGTGAAGGTGAAGCCTGGACTGCCTTGGAGATCCAAGATGTTAGAGATGGCAGATCCACGGGGCGCCTGCTAAGGATTGCTGCTGACAGGTCATGGAGCCGGTCCATGAGAGAGAAATGATTTGCAGTCAGCCAACCAATGAGAGAGCTGAAGAGTGCTCTGACATCAGACTTGGAGATGTAAAATCTGGAGTTTGTCCTGCTGGTTTTCAGCCTTGTTTTTGTTCCGTATTCCTTCACTATGCTCCCTTTCCTCCCTTTTGGAACAGCGATGTATATTTTGTGCCGTTATATATTGGAAGAATGTGATTGATTTGGTTTTTATTTTGATTTTTATGGAGTGTTACAGTCAAGAGATTGCCTTGAGTCTGACAAGAAATTTTCATCTTTGAATCTTTAAACAGTGCTGAGTCTGTAAAATACCAAAGGAATTTGAAGTTGGATTAATGCATTTTGCATAATGATGTAGCTCTATAGACCTACAGGTGTCAGGGAGTGGAATGTGGTGGTTTGAATGAAAATGATTCCCATAGGCTCATGTATTTGCATGCTTAGTCCCCAGTTAGTGGAAATATTTAGAAAGATTAGAAGGTGTAGCCATCTTGGAGGTGTCTCAGTGGGGGGTGGGCTTTGAGGTTTCAAAAGCCCAAACTAGGTCCAATTTCAATCTCTCTCTCCCTCTCTTTTTTTCTCTCTCTCCTCCCTGCCTCCCCTTCCTCCTTCTCTGCCTGCCTGCCTGGCTGTGGAAAAGGATGTAAGCTCTCAGCCCCATACCTACCTGTCTGGTGCCATGCTTCCTGCCATGAGGATGGACTACTACTAAGGAAAGGTTTTCTTTTATAAGTTTTGCTTTGATCGTGGTGTCTCTTTACAGCAACAGAACAGTAACCACAACAGCATTCAAAGCCATCAGAAAAATGCAAATTCAAACTACTCTGAGATTTCATCTTACCCTATTTAGAACAACCAAGATCAATAAAACAAATGACAGCAGATGCTGGGGAGGGTGCAGGGAAAGGGAAACACTATTCATTGCTGGTGGGAGTGTAAACTGGTACAGTCACTATGGAAACCAGTGTGGAGGGTCATCAGAAAAGTGAAAACAGATCTACCATAAGATCCAGTTATACTACTCTTGGGCATTTGCCCAGAGGAATCTACTTATTACTATATAGATACTTGTTCACCCATGTTCACTGTTACTCTATTCATAACAGACAGAAATTGGGAACAGCCTAAATGTCCACCAATTAATAAATGGATAATGAAAATGTGGTATATTTATACAATGGAATAATATTATTCTGCTGTTAAAAAAATGAAATTTTGAAATTTTCAGAAAAATGGGTAGAGCTAGAAATAATCCTAAGTGAGGCAACCCAGAAAGAGAAAGACAAACATTTCATGTTTTCTCTTATAGAGATCTTCTTTTTTAAACTTTAGAATTTGGGTGTATTTAGAATGTCCACAGGAATTAGCTAGCTAGACAGAGACTGGCAGACATGATGGTGTAAGGAGTGGCTCTTCCAAGGAAGGGAAAATAGAATAGAATATAGTGTCATAAAGGGTTAAAGGAGAAACTAGAACATGAGAATTAAATGAGGAGAGAGGTGGGAGGGCAGGATAAGTGGGGAATGTGGGGAGGGACAACTAACATCAAAGGACTTTTGAAAATCCATATGGAAAGTTACTACTGTAGTAACAGCATCCTAAAATATATAGATACATAAGGGCAATTTAAATGGGGGAGAGAATGTTCCAACTAGGCATTAAATGCCAACCAAGTAAACTCTCAAAGCCTGTAATGGGTCACATATTTTTGAGTTGTTGGCCAAAGGGGTTCCATATCCAGCGACTGTCAATGCTATTGATTACCTGCATAATCTGGAAGTAAGAACCTATTGCTAAAGCCTCTTAAGCTGTGCCTCCACAGTCCACATAGATCTCAGCTGTCTTCAGGATCCTACCAGGTCAGCCCATTAAGCTCTGCTTACTGTGTTCAATAGCTTCCTAATCCGGGTCTCAAAGTCTTCCACATCCTCCAAAAAAGGCTCATGATCAGGTCTATCACAGCAGTAGCCCACTCTTTGGTACCTTTCTGTTGTTGTGATAAAACACCATGGCCAAGGCAACTTATAGAAAGAAGGGTTTATCTGGCTTATAAATTCCAGAAGGATAAGGGTCCATCATGACGGTGAAGTACAGCAGTGAACAGAGGGCATGGTGGCTAGAACTGAAACCGAGGGCTCACATCTTCAACCACAAACACAAAAAGGAGCTCAACCTAGAAATGACAGGAGTACTGAAACTATCAAAGTCGGCCCCCAGTAACATACTTCCTCCTGCAAAGTCACACCTAAACCTACGCAGAGAAGGCCACCAACTGGGGATCGAGTATTCAAATTCCTGGAGGACATCTCATTCAAGTCACCACACTACGTTATATATTTTTAACTAATTAATTTTTTATCTATTTTCTGTATGTAGGTGTTTTGCTTGCATATATGTCTGTGCATTATTTGTGTGCCTGGTGCACTCAGAGGCCGGAAGAGGATGTCAGGTTCTCTGGAACTAGAGTTACAGACTATTGTGAACTGCCATGTTGGTGCTGGGAATCAAACCCAGGTCCTCCGCAAGAGTAGTCACTACTCTTAACCACTGACCCATTCCTCTAGCCCAACCACGTTGCTTTTTTTTTTTCTGAGAGAAAATCTGATTTTACTACATTTTATATAACTACTGTGGTGTCTTGAAAGAAAATGGCCCCCAAAGGGAGTGGCACTATTAGGAGGTATGACTTTGTTAGAGTGGGTGTGATCTTGTTGAAGAAAGTATGTCACTGTGGAAGTAGTCTTTGAGGACTCAAATATTCTCAAGCCACCCAGTGTCTCAGACCACTTCCTGTTGCCTGCATAAGATATAGAGCCATCAGCTACCTCTCCAGCACCATGTCTGCCTATACACCGCCATGTGCCATCATGATAACAGACTGAACCTCTGAACTGTAAACCACCTAATTAAATGATTTTCTTTATAAGAGTTGTCATGGCCATGGTTTCTCTTCACAACAACTGAAACCCTAATTAAGCCAGATACTTTTGAAAAAACCCAATGATTTAAACATGTGACTTCCAGGAAGCAATTGCAATATATTTCCCTTAAAAGGTAACATGACAGTTTTATTGAAGATGTTACTGTTGGGATAATCTTTTTGTACACTGTGTGAAGATATGGGTCTGTTTTACCTCACTTGCCTTAAGGTTCCTTTGGATAGGTTTAATAAAGAGTGGAATGGCCAATAGCCAGTGAGGAGAGGTTAGGCAGGACTCCCGGGCAGATATAGGAACTGTGAGAAAGAATCTGAGGTGGGAGATGGGCCGGCCAGGTGTGGAGAAAGTCAGCTGTACAGTACTGAGGAGCGGTAACATGGCATGGGACAGAATGCAGATGGATAGAGATGGGCTAATTTAAGTTTTAAGAGCTAGTTGGAAATAAGCCCAAGCTAAGGCCAAGCTTAATAATCAGTAAAAAGTCTCACCAGGTGGTGGAGTAAAAAGTCTCACATGCCTTTAATCCCAGCACTTGGGAGGCAGAGACAAGCAGATCTCTGTGAGTTCAAGGCCAGTCTGGTCTACAGAGCCAGTTCCAGGACAGCCAGAGCTGAACCCTGTCTCCAAAAAAAAAAAACTGAAAAATAAATAGATAGACAGATAAATAAATAAATAGATAGATAGATACATAGATAGATAAATAAATAAAAAGTTTCTCTTTGTCACAGCTGACCCAAGCTGGTGGGAGCTCATGGACTCTGGACTGACAGCTGGGGATCCTGCTTGGGACTGAACTATGTGGGTTGCACATATGAATGTGAGTGGCAGTTATGTGGTTTGACCTGTGTGGTGGTGGTGGGGGGGGTTAGCAATGGAACCAAGACTTATCCTGGGTGCATGAACTGACGTTTTGGAGCCCGTGTCCTATGGTGGATACCCTGCTCAACCTTGATACCGGGTGTGTGGGGGAGCTTGGTCCTGCTTCAACTTGGTATACCAGATTTTGTTGACTCCCCAAGGGAGGCCTTACCTTCTCTGAGGAGAGGATAAGAGGTGGGATGGAGGGAGGTGAGGGGTGGGTGGGGAGAGGGAGGGAGGGAGGGAGGGAGGAGGGAAGGAGGGAAACTCGGGCTTGTATGTAAAATTAAATATTTTTTAAACTAAAATGTCTCTGCATCATTATCAGAGATCTAGCAATATAAAGAAACACCTGTTGCATATCACCATAAATAATAGGGCAGAAAATGGTTCTTTGAGAATGTTTGCAGCACAGATAATTTTATGACTGAAACTAACCTTACTAAAGAGACCGGAGACAGTTTCACTAATTCAGTCCCTTAAGCTTGATTCTGAAACACTGTGCTGGGTTTGTAAGCCATACTCAATTCACACAGAACACATCAGTCACCTGATATCTCAGAACTGACAATTATAAAAAACCAACCTATCAGTCAACTCTGAAAAACATGTATCTTCGTTAGGGTTTTATAGCTGTGAAGAGACACCATGACAACGGCAGCGCTTATAAAAGAAAACATTTCACTGGAGCTGGTTTACAGTTCAGAGGTTTAGTCCATTATCTCCATGGTGGGAAGCAGCGCACAGCCAGACCTGTGCTGCTGGAGAGGAAACTCAGAGTTCTGCACCCTGATCAGCAGGCAGCAGGAACAGAGGGACACCGGGCAAGGCTTGAGCATTTAAAACCCCAAAGCCCACGCTCAGGGGACACACACTTCCTCCAAGAAGGCCCCTCCTACTCAAAGAAGACCACACACACCTCCTAATCCCTATCAAGTAGAGCCTATGGGGCCCGTTTTCACTCAAACCATCACAACATGGAACAGGCTCCACATCCTGCAGCATCAGTTCAACCATGATCTAAGTTTTAATATAAAAATTAATACACACACTGTTCTAGATTCATTTCTGTTGCTGTGATAAAATTCCCCGACAACAACAACAACAACAAAAATACAACAGAGAAGGGTTTGTTTCATCTTACAATTCCAGGTTACAGACAGTCACTGGTGGGAAGTCGCTGCAGGAACCTCAAACAGCTGTTCACATCATGTCCATATTCAGGAGCAGAGAGGAGCCCCTTGCATGCCCAGTTCCTGACTGCTTATCCTCAGACCTATTTTTTTGCTCTTTCCCAGTTCGGGACCTCCTGCCTAGAGAATGGTGCTCTCCAAAGTGGACTGAACCTTCCTACATCAATTAACTTCAGATAGCGCCCCACAGATATGCCCGCAGAGCAGACCAATGCCTTTCCAGATGATTGTAGACTATGTCAAGTAAACATCTGTCTCATTAGTTTTTCTTTCACCTTAACACATGGTAGTATGTATACCCTTTTATATATACAAAAGGTGGGAGGTTTTGACGTATGGTCTATTGCCAGTAAACAGTTCATCCATGTACTTGTATAAGTACACAGATACACCTCGGTGACGTGAAAGGTTCTTGGTTGTAAAGGGGAACATCAATGGACAAAGTTTAAGCATCCCTGCTCGTGATCAAATGTAGAAGCCTGCTGCTATGTGTGTCTCACAAATGCCTGATGACCCTGCTGTCAACCCCCAGGCCCTAGGGGGGAGGTGGGCATGGGCACTGGGCTCCCAAGCTCCCCAAGGTCAAAATGTGCTACTAAGAAAATGTCCCATGAAGCAAACACATCTGTGCCCACTCAGCCATGGGCCATGAGCTATCCTGTGTCCAGTGGAGCCTGGTATGGCAATGTATACGGGGCAGCAGTAGTAGGGTATCCACGGGGTATCCTGATACTTATCTTACACACATGCACACACATGCATACACACACACGCGGGTGCACGCACACACACACACACACACACACACACACGTGCATGCACGCACCTCACGTATGTGTCAGGTCCAGCTAAACAGCCATCCATCCCGAATAAAGGATCTGCTGAGTATCGGGCCATGGTAGACACCAAACATACTTGGCTTCATTAAAGTAGAAACAAGAGCCAGGCTTCGTTGTTATAAATGGACACAGATTCTCCTGCTCATGAGCAAGCTGCTCAGAAAACAAGACCTGAACTGAAACACTGAAGCTGCTATGGGAAGAGAAAGGGCAAGCACTTCATACATGGGCACAGGCAAGAACTGTCTGAATGTACACCAACGGCACAGAAAAGAGCCCCATAAACTGGCAAATAAGATTACACAAAATTAAAAGGCTTCTGTGCAGCAAAAGCTGCTGTCATTAGAAGGAACAGACAGCCCAGTGCACGGGAGAACAGTGCATGTCACGCTTGGGGGGTGGTGCACTTAAGATATAAAACGTACAAAAAACTGAAAATATAAAGCATCCAAAACCAGCTTTTCAAAAAGTGGACTAATGGATGGAACAGTTTTCAAAAGGAAACACAGAGAGGTGAATACATAGTTTGCAAAGATTTCAACATCGTTAGCCTTCAGGAAATTCAAGTTAAGGCCACTTTGAGATTCCATCTCATCCAAACCACAGTGACTGAGATCAAGACAATGAAAATGAAAAATTCTGGCAAAGATGTGGGGAAAGGACTCTCAGCAACTCCTACTGGGCTTGTAAACTGCAGCAACATGGTGGAAACCAGGATAGGGGTTCCTAAAGAACAGAACTGCCATAGTCCCAGGTCTATCATTCCTGAGCACAGACTCAAAGAAGGCTGTCCATATCCTGCCAAGGAGATGCCCACACATCCATGATGAATGTGGCACTACTTACTATAACAGGACAATTAGCAAAAAATGCAATAGTGAAATATATTAAAATTTGCTAATTAAAAAAATAACCTATAAAGAAAGGAAGCAAACACTAAACATTCAAATTTTCACGAAAGATTTGTTTGACGATACTTATTCACATGCATTCTTATGATTGAGTCCAGACTTCAGTTTTCCTCAATATTCTATTGCTAAAGAAGATAAACTAAGATTATATTTTATGGTAAATTGACAAAGCTAAATAAATGAATTGAAGCAAGATATGACTGCATAATGAACAGATGTGGATCTTCAGACAGAAGACATCCTGAAAGCAAGAATCCTTAAGATACAATTTAAGTTCCACAGAGAAGCACAATCTGTCAAAAACTGTGAACCTGATGAACTCAAGCAGACATCTGCCAGGAGACAGAGAAATTCTGGGGCTCAGGGGGCAAGGAACAAACTACGGAGAAAGGTCTGTCTCAGACTGTTACAGCAAGAGGACTTGTTAGGAGAGAATAGGGAAACCAGGAGGCATGAGGGTCTGCTGGGCTTGAGACTGGGGAGCAGCTGTGGCTCCCTCCCTCCTGCCAGGAGCCCTTTGTGATGAGGAGGCCACAGCTGTGTGAGGTGATGGCCTGACAAGCCTGCTGGACTCCCAGGACTCAGTGGCTTGGGGACAGCAGGGCAAATCAGAAGATGAAGAGTTTTCTCCTTCAGCTGAGCAGCATTAGTGACTACTGGATGAGCCTCAGCTCCATTGTCATGGAAATGATCGTTGGTATTATATGTGGAGCAGGGCTCTTCTTCCTACTGATCCCCTTCCTGAAGAAGTACCCAGCATCACCACCACCTGGGAGCAGAAAGAACCCCCCAAAGGTGAGGAAAGCCTTGGTGGAAACACAATGGAGTGTGTTCAATCTGTTGCTCACTACTGTTACTTCCTCATTTCCTAGTCAAGCAGAGAGATATCTGAGAGGAACTCTCCAGAAACAGCAGCACCTCATCTGCAGGGGCTGGGAAGTAGGGTGCAGGGGAGAGTGGCCTTGAGGTGTGTGCCTGAAGCTCTCAGACCGGCTGTGTGGAGTGGCTGAGAGGAAACTAAGGAAGACTGGATCCGTGGGCAGACTGCATTTCTGAGATGGAAGGGACCTTAGGGATAGGACAGGCTCTGAGAAAGAAGTCATTTGTCCTCTGTTCAAGCCCATGGTTTGTGTGTGTTGAGCTGATATGAAGGGGGTGGTGAGACCAAGGGCCTCAGACCAGGGTTCAAGTCACCTCAGGTCTGAGGAAGCGACCTTACCCAACAGCCCAAAGGCAGCAGCAGAGCTCAGCCTTGGGTAGGATTGTACCTGAGGAACACTAACTGAAGACATCCATGCAAGTGTAGCATAGAAAGCCCTGTCTTGTGTTTTCCAACAAGGCCAAAAGGAAGTGTGTTTATGTATAGAACAACTGAGTCAAGGATGGATAAGAGAAAGCTCTCCAGGAAATGTGGATTTCGTGTTATCCACCAGCACACAGGCCAGGCAGCTTGGCCACCAGAGAGAGAAAGAATGGGCCCAGCTCATTTCTGTCCTTTCTCACTGTCAGGTGGTGAGGAGGGGGCGGAGCAGGACCAGGAAGAAAATTGATTCTGCAAAAGGTAGGCTTCTGTTTCCCTCTGGAGAGGCAATTCCTTCTGCCCTGTCCTCAGTGATGAGAGCCATGGTGACAGCCATGCTTCTGAGATACAGGATGCAGAGCACTAAGAAGAGGAGACTGCTGGGAAGGAAATCAGAATCAGGGAAACTCCCCAGGTTCTGTGAAAGAAGCAAGCTTGGCCTGGTGAGGGGTGTGGTTCAAGACAGCTGTATGCTGTGTCCCTGTAGGGGGAACTCTCAGGTCCACCCAAGAGCAGGTAGCTGCAATTCCCTCAGGCCCACTTCTCTTTCAGATGACTCATCCTGTGTCCTCACAGTGTCATAGGGGGAACGCCAGGGGCTGAGGAGGAGCAAGGAAAGTGTAAATGAAGAGATGTGGTCCCTCCATGCCACTTGCTCGTTCTCAGTGTTCTCTGTGCTTGGCCTCTGGAGGTTGGGCAGTAGAGTCCTAGCATGGGAGGTCTGTAAGAGGGGTGCCGCACTCTCCTGGGAGATCTCGGTCCTCTCCTTCATCCTGTATAACCACTTCCAGGTGGCAGAGATGGCAGAAAGAATGTGGAAGAGACCCAGAATGCATCACGACCTGTGGAAATGTAAGAAATCTGCCTCTTGAGAAATAATTTATACCAACCAGGATGTGAGTTCAGGGTCTGGGGTTTTTCATACAGGAGATACCATGCAGGGTGGGATTGGAATACAGCTCTGTTGGATGTGACCATAAGGGATATGGGATGTGGAGGCAGTAGAGTGACTACAGGCTACAGTGCTGTATTTATGCAGACTGACTGGCATCTGTACCCTCTGCTTGGAGCTGATGCTCTTGCTTCCTGTCTTCTGCAGCCCCATCAAGGATCCTTTATTGGACTCCATGCCATGCCCGCCTTGGAACACTCATGAGAAACTGGATCAGCTTCCCCTCTCTCAGCTGCTGTCTGACCTCAAGGTCTTAGAGAATCTTATACAGCAGAGATTTAGCAGGGTTTTCTGGGGCGTGTCCTCTGTGCTCTCTGAGTCAGTGGTGGCTTCTGCCTGGGTCTCCAGACTTTCCTCTGCAGCAACTAGATCTTCATCATTATGTAATACGTATGGCCCTTTCCCAGCTCTACCCATGGCTCAAGGACTTCTACCAATTTCCCATGCTCAGCCAGTGCCCCATCAACTTGTGACACCCAGTTTGGTAGGTGTGACACAGGTCCAGACACTGGGCAACCTCCCAAGCTCTACACCAAACCCAACACCCTCTTCATCCAAGAGCAGGCCCTATGGAACAACATGCCATAACACTGGGGTGAAGGCATCTGTGTTCCTCCTGACTGAAAATCAGTCCTGGCAGCAGGGTCTGGAACGGAAAGACACCATAGACTCTAATGTACAAAATCAGCAAGCAGGCATTAGCTGGACCATTCACAACTCCCCAGGGGATACCCTGTCTGATGAAGCTGTCAGGTCAGCCTCCATCCTTCCTGAGCATTGTCAGTTCCTCCAGCACCATGAGGAGACACAGAGTGAAGACAAGGTGACTAAGGTGAGAGAAATACAAGACGCCCCCTCCAGGGTCCACTCATCCTCGGAACTGACACAGCTGTGGGGACATTTCCCAGCCAATAGTCCTTGCCAGCCCAAGAACAAGCCTGAACTCCCTCAGCCTGCCCAGCCCTCCATCCTCGACTCCAAAAGCTGTAAGTTGAGCCAGATGATGGGGTCTGTGCCCTCGGCGATGCCCTTAAAGAAGTCAGAAGCATGTGACATACACGACCCCATCAAGGAGGGCCCCAGTTTAAGGGTCAATGACTTTCCTTGCACTTCAAGCAGTAGCCCTGGGAAAGGCCTGGAACCCAGAAACCCTGTGCTGAGGACAGATCAGCGGTCCTATGTGAACACTGCCCAGGACCTTTCCTTCCTCGACCCAGAGACTCAAATGAAGCTGGACTCAAACATCATGCAGCTTCCTGTGAAACACAGATGGAGATCATATCTACAGACTCTTGAGTCAAGGGATCTCACCCCGCCGGGGGTTCCAGCCTCATCTCTTCCCCAGCCTGTGTATCCCTCCTCACCCACCTCTGTTTCTAAGTCAGAGTACTGTCCCAAGGCTGTCGTGATCCTGGAGAAATTGCATCACCAAGACCCAGGAGGGACAAGGTTAGAAACTCTATCAGTTGCCAGCCTACGGAGTCCTCTATTTGCATACTTGCCTTCAGAGGTTCAGGTGCTGCAAAGTGCCACTCCATCTGCTGCCAGCCATGGACCCTCCAAGGCCCATCCAGATAGAAAGCACAACAACTTAAGCAGTCGAGCCCATGATTACTGCCTCCTGGCAAGGACCCAGCAGAACAGGACTGTCCAAGGGACTGGAAGAGGCAACCTGCAACCAAGGACCAGCCCAAGAATTGGCAGGCATGAACCATGGAAGATGTTTAACAATGTGACCTCAATAAGTTCCTGTCTGAGTGGGACAATGGTTGATCCTGAAGTAAGAATCCCATCTTTAGTGGCCAAACAGACCAACAGAATAGCCAAGGTGAAAAAAGAGACACATCCTCCAGGGAAAGTGATCCTTGGGTCCAGGAAGATTCCCAATGGCCAAAAAATCAATACCAATCCCAGAGAATTTAAATCTGTAGCAGGCAATAGAAACCCAGGCCATTTCCAAACAAGTCCACAGTACTCAAGAGGTTCAGCTCTACAATCACAGGTGCTTAATAAGGTTGACTTCAAATCAAACAAGCAGCCACAGCCATGGCCTACGGAGCTTCTTCTAGACTGTCAAAGTGATGTGTGCCCCTTCACAGTCAGCTTGCCTTCAGGGCACTCACTGCCCAGCTTCCAGAATAGATCCAAAAATCCCAAGACTTCTCAGGGCCTAGGTGATCCGTTCCTGAGGAAACATCACAGCCAGGAGACTCAGAAACTCAGGGTCCCCAAGGATAAGATTCCAGCAAGTAATCACAAAATATTTCATTCCAGTGAAGAGAGGAAGGATGTTATGAGATCTAGAGCCAAAAGCCAGGGAGAAAAGTTGAGGAGAATGGGGCTCTCCCAAGCCTCAGGCCTCACTCAACTCAAGGATACAGACATCACTGAGCATCAGCCTTCCTTTGATGTGCCAGCAAAGGAGCAGGCTCCTGCAGGAAGCTTTCTGAAGAAAACAGTAAGGAATATTCTACAATATCTCAACCTCAGTGCAAAAGACAAAGAGCAGGGGGGTTCTCTGAAGAATGAAAGCCCCCCACCATCTCCTATACAGACTCAGGAGGTAGCCACAAAGGAGAAGCTCATCTACAATATGGCAGCTGAAGCACAATCTCTCGTGGATGTTGTGGTACAGATCCTGATGGACAGGCTGGGCCTTGATCTAGAGGACTCATCAAAGGTACCATGGTGTAGAGTGGAACCCATGGCATCCCCACTGGGTGTCTCTTCCCATTCTTCTAAGGATCTCTATGCCACAAAGAAAAGCAAACCAGTGAGAAGAATGAGCTCTGGTCCCCACACCAGTCCCAAAGGACACAACCATCCATTCATACACAGGGGAATCGGGGACAAACAACAGTGGAGCGTTGATGTCCAGCAAGCCTGTGACCAACATCAGAACAGAGTGAAGAGGGGAATGGGCTTCGACTCACTCCCCACCCTCAAGGGGAAGACCCAACCATTCCCGTACAGGAGAACTGGAGACAAGCAACAGTCAGGCGTGGCCACCAAAACAGCCTGTGACCCATATCAAATTAAAGTGAAGAGAGAAATGGGCCATCGTCTGTCTAGCAGCCGCAAAGGGCACAACCATCTATCCTTACACAGAGTAACTGGAACCAAACAACAGTCGGATGTTATCCATAGAGCCTGTAGTCCACATCAAAGTACAAAGAAAGGAATGGGTTATGGTCATCTCAACAGCTTCAAGAACAACTATCCGGTCACACACAGGGGAACTGGAGACAAAGAGCAGTCATGTGTTCCTACCAAGGGAGCTGGTCACCCCAAACAGACCTTACCAGCAAAGGCAAAGGAGCAGGTGCCTCGGGCCACTTTGGCCTTTGCCCACCAGTAAGTCTCCCAGCAGCCATCTCATCGCACAGCCATTGTCTCCCCCAGTGCTCTCCTGGTAATAAACATTGGCTTTTTTCCTACAAAGCGAATCTTCTTCCTACTGAAGCTCGTCTACTGTTGCTAATGGCTCCTTCCCAGATGGGAGGTGCTTCCTAGTTCATCCTCATGCCTTTCAGTGCAGTGGTTTCTGTCTTGCAGTGATGGGGTGGGAAAGGTCAGCATCCTTCTGCCCCACGACAGTCTCCGGCAGGGATGGGGGCAAGGAGGGGTGGGGTAGTCTGTCTTCCTTTCTGACTAGAGCAGGAGCCAGACTAGAACTTACAGTGTGAGACCACAGTTGGCTACTGAGGGCTGAGTCACACAGGCCTGCCCAGTAACACAGGAAGTGCTCTCAAAGGGCCACAAGCATCTCTTTGGGGTCACTCAGTCCCCTCTCTGGGGACTGGTATCCATCTTGCCCATGTCATGGACCAGACCCAGAACCCGAGACTCTCAGTCATCATAGTCCCCAAGTGGGGTTCTCTACTTGGGCTAAAGCTTCCGAATGCTCATCCTAGGTAATATGATTACCTCTCCATCTTTCACAAAACTAAACGCTGTAAACAATAAATGGTGTTCACCTCCAATGAAAGAATATATCCTGATTTTGTGCAGTTTTAGGTGACATCTAAAACTGGCCAAACGGTTAAACGGCCTGTTTTTCTAGTGCAGACAATATCTTCCTATATTAATGCACGTTGCCACTGTGCGGGCATCTAATATGCAGTTCCTGTGATATTACATCGATGCTATAGAGAATTTCTAAGTAATTTTTAGATTCATCTCTGGTGTTATATTTCTTGTGGTTAAGGTACAAATCCACAATCCTTAAAAAGTAATGAAAGTTAAATGGCATCATAAATTAAATGGCCCTAACAGAACATCCTGGCAAACACTAAAGAATACATGCTCTCCCCAGCAGTTCACGGGACTTTCTCCAAACTAGACCAAACATTAGGACAAAAAGAAAGTCTCAGTCAATACAGGTAACTGAAATCACATGCTGCATCCTATATGACCTCTATGCACTAAAGAAAATACCAAACATACACAAGTTCATGGCTACTAAGCAACACACCATTAGAATAAAATTGTATGAGAAATCAATAATAATTTTAATTCTGAGACTTAAATGAAAGAAAAATGAAAATATGACATATCAAAATCTGTAGAACACAATGAATGACAGGCAGTCATAAGAGGAATATTTATAGCACTATGTACCTACACCAGAGTCTGAAAGATCTCAAATAAACACTCCAAAGATGCACCTGAATGCCCTAGAAAAACAAGAATAAGCAACAGCCAAAAAATTTAGGAGGAAAGAGAGAATTAAAATCAGGAATGAAATTAATGAAATAGAAACTTAAAAAACACAAAATATCAACAAACCAAAGACTTGGCTCTTTGAAAGGATTAATACAGACAAGTCTTTGACCAAATGAATCAGAAGAAAGAGGGGGTAAACACCCAAAATAACAAACTTAGAGATAAACAAACAAACACTTGGAAAACTCAATCATTGGAACATATTTTAAAACGATATATTCCGCCAAGGAGGGAAATCTAAAAGAAATAGATGGATTTCTAGATCTATACAACCTAAGTAAGATGAGATAAATAAATAGATTCACAACGCCCATTGAAACAGAAGTATATAATACACAAGGATGTGGAGGCCAGAGGGCCACTTTTGGGGTAGGTTCTTTCCTTCTGTCATGGGATTTGGAGATTGAACTCAGGTCATCAGCAAGCAGTTTTACCTGCAGATCCATCTGACTGGACCTCTCCTTTTTATTCTTTCTTTTAAATGTTTTATTGACTCTCTCTTTCTCCTACCTCCCTACCCCCCATGTGTGTCTGTGTACATACATGTGACACAAACTTTAAAATCAACTAAGAAAAATTCCAGGACCAGGTAAACTCAGTGAAGGACTAGCATCAATGATCCTAAACTTCTAAATCCTAACTTTGTGGGGGTGGGGGGATAAAATATTCCAAGACTTGAATTACAAATGCCTAAACCCCAACTCCAGAGTTACAAGCATGATATTTCACATTCACCAAATATAACCAACTCTAAACACTATCAAAAACAACTTAATTCCTAACATTTGAACAGACACTGTCGCCTACATAAGAATACACATATTAGATTCTCAACACTCAGCACAAGACATGACTATATTCAATAAATTACACATTGCATTGTTAGCCTATGCTCTAAAGCACATGTAACAAATCGCACACTCAGTTTCCTCACAGCCCATGAAACCAGCAAGCACTCCATCATATTTCCATGAGAATGATCACGCCAAAATTCTCATGCCCTCCAAAATCAAAATGCATACTTCCTTACATTCGCAAACACACAGACTCCTAACTTCCTATCAACACACACCCATATGCTCTCTCTCTCTTTCTCGCTCTCTCTCACACACACGTGTGCCCACACAACACCCTATGTGATTTTACTCATATAATAGACACAAATTTAATAAAAAAAAATCTTCACTGTAAATTCCTTTTACTCATCTAATTCTCACATAATGCTTTTCTTGATTCTTGCCATTTTTACATGCATGGGAAGATACAAAATGGACAAAAACCTAAGCTTTTTGATTGTGCGTGTCCCTAACATTGCCGTGTAAGTGTTGCAGCTGGGACGGACATGTATCCTGGCAGTCAGGAGCCAGGGAATACTACAAAGTCACTTTAAGCATTGCAGCTCTGCTCTGGCAGAAGTGTTACAGCTCTTCTCCTGGGAATGGTTTCGGGGGGGGCGGGCAGTATTTTCCAGGGTGACTTGAGATTGATGGAGGTTTGTGGCCTGATTCTGGGGCAAGCTCAAGGAATGGTGGAATTCTGTGGCCTGACTAGAAGGCACTAGAGCCCATGATTCACTTGGACTGTGCTTCCTGGGAGCCTGTCACATGACTGGGAGTCATAGCACATGATTCCCCTTTTTCCAGGCCCGGGCATCATGAGAGTGCAGGAGGACCAAAGGCCTGCCTCAATAGTCACCTGCAACCTGGACCGGTGCTGATCCCATTAGCAAGCTATTCAGTATTTCTGGGCCTGCTTCCAGTGCTAGGCATGAGGCTTGCCTGTGTTCACATGGTTATGGAATCCAAATTAGATGGAGTTGGTGGCCAATGACCAGATGACTGTCATGCAAATACAAGTGCAAAGGGAGGTTGTCTACCCTTGTCAATATAAGCTGCTCCTCCACAATGGTCTGGGGTCAGGATCAGAGAGGAGATATGCTACCTGCTACCCTCCAAAGGCACAGAACTGCCTTTTCTCAGTCACCTTTGCTCCTCTCAAAAAGGCAGGGTCAGTGACAGCTGTGCTTGGAACTGAGGCCTCAGCAGCCTCATACGTCCCTGCTCTGCACTCAGGCCAGTGTCAAGGTAAGAGAAGGCCCTGGAAATTTGTCTTCTCCCACAAGTTAGTATTCGGTGGACTCAATGGCATTCTTAGCGATAAACTGCCCACACAATTGCCTCCTGCAACCACACTTCTGTGGGAAGCTGCTCTTCATTGCACTAGGAAGGTGTCCAGAACATTATAGGCAATTCACACAAAAGGACACACAAACTGACATGGGCTGGTTGATCAGTGATGATCAAGGTTTCTGTTCAGGCCTAACCCCAAAGGCAGGCACTGGATACAACTTAGTTCGGTAGCTACCAATAATGCCACGTGAGACCACTGTGCACCAGACCTGGCACGGTTCACTCACCTTACTTTTCTGACGTGGGGCACCATCTCAGCAGTCCGGCCAAAGTGACACACATTCTTCTCCAGCTTGCTGGGCACTGTCCTGTCAGACAGAAGACAGACTTGGTTCTGATTAAAAACTCCTCACACAAAGGGTCCCTTCCTTACCCTTCCTAATTTGTTGGACCAGCATACCATGGGGCTAGATAGGTCTCCTGGCCTGGGGGGAAATCAGGGACGTGGAACAGTCAAAGGAAGTTAAGGAGGGAGGGGATGCAGCTGTCCTTGGGGGCTCAGCTGTCCTTGGGATGCTTCCCAAGCTTTGATCTGCTCTAAGTGCCAGGATACAGGAACCATATGACCCCAGAGCCACCGCCATCCTGCCTCCCCATACTCACCCCATCAAGGCTATTCACCAATCTGGGATTACAGGTTCCACTAGTAATAGTCCCACAAAGTCAAAACCACTGCTTTTCTCTTATAAGCAGAGTCTGGGGATTTGAAGGAGCCTACACATAAAGAGAGGGATGTGGAAGAGGACAGTGGCCCAGGATATCGGAAATGGTCCTCAAAGTGCTGTGCAAGGGTCTGGGTCCCCGAGCCACCACGCAGAGTCTACAGTGTGCTGCACGGGGGCTGGGTGGCCCCAAATGACAGTAGGACCAGGGTCGACATGGTAACACCTAATCCAAAGTGGTTTACAGAAGCACACAACACAGGGTGAGGGAACACCATCAAAGCGAGCAATGTCATGGCAGACGGCAGCAGACAAGACTGTGCTGGAGGAGTAAACTAGGCAGAACCTCTCCTGATTTCCTGGCACAGTGCACACACACTCGGGCACCAACACTGCCACTAGTGTCTCCGTAGAGAAAGCTCTGCCTTCAAATCAAGTCAGGCACCAACAGCCTCAGTAACCCTCGCTCACTTCCAACTGTGCCTGACCCAGGGTCTGATTGGTCACAATCCTCAAATTTAGCCAATCAGACTTGCCAGGTAGGATGGGCTCTCCTCATTGGCCAGCTTTAAGTCATGTGATCTGTGGCTCATAGGTACTGAGAAAGTGTTCGCTCTCTGTTAAGGTCAGAACCTGGGAGTGCTGTGTTAAAGAGGCTTGGTGTGTTCAGTGCCCTGTGTCTGGGGAATGTGCCTACCCACGCTGCCTCCCTCACCCCACTGTCTTCTGGCCATAGAAGAGCTCGGGAAGGCATTTCTTCCCTTCCCAGACCCCATCGCACAAGAAATAGCCTGACTTTCTTAAGGTCGGAGTTCGGGTTTGCCTCCAGCTATTAACTCTCTTCCTTGAGGGACGAGGCAGTGGAGAAACTGTTCACTACTGGGTGGTTCTCTGTCGGCTGCTGGATTCAGGGATCAATAGAACTGCAGATACTCATGGCTTCAAGGAACTGCTGATCTAATAAGGGAGAGCACTGAGTGTGTATTGTCCTTTTCCTGAGAGTCCCCATCTCTCCCTTAATGCCTGCACCCAGTCTATGTTAAAAACATTTCTTCGTGATTTCCAAATTTACATCATAAATAGTAATGGCTTATACTTCATTTTCATAACCAATGTCCTGAAGATGAAAATAATTTTTCTCCACTGTGAGTCTTTATCCACTCTTTGCATTGAGTATGTGATTAATCATTTTAATTCTGAAATTTTTGTTTTCTCAGACTTGGAAACTTTCCCTAAATTACTCCATGGTATCTCCTGTTCATTTTGAAAGTACTGCTAATTGAACAAGTCCTTAAAATTATCTGTTTCACATTCTAGATTTCCTCAATATTAGTTCCAGCCCTTCAGTTTTGGTTTTATTCTTTTATCCTATTTTTTAAATGTTATTTCATAGTGTGGTGGTTTAGATAGGAATGGTTCCATAGAGTCATAGATTTGAATGCTTGGTCACTGGGGAGTGGCACTATTAGAAGGCGTGTCCTTGTTGAGGTAGGTGTGGTCTTGTTGGAGGAAATGTGTCATTAGGCTTGGGCTATGGGGTTTCAAATGTTCAAGTCAGGCCCAGTGTCTCTCTCTTCCTGTTGCCTGAGATCCAGATCTAGAAATCTCAGTTCCCTCTCCAGCAAGCACCATGTCTGCCTGTGTGCCGGCATGCTTCCTGCCATGGTGACAATGGACTAAACGTGTGAACCTGGAAGGCAGCTTGAAGCCTTCAGATCCATCTGTGTCCATCAGAGCACAAAGTGAGTTAGAGTACTGTGTTCTGGCCCAGGCTTCTGTTATCTACTGTGCTGAGTCCCACACTACAATCCCTCCACTTTTCAGCATTCTTTGCTTCTCTTCACTTCTTGTATTTTAACCAGCATGTTTGCCAGCATTGTTGGGGACTCAGACTTCATGAAAAAGTCACATATGTGGTGCCTACCAGTCATCACAGCAAGATGCTGGGCGTTTGAGTCTCTGGCCTATAGAGCTACACTCTGTCTCAAAAGTTTCATGTAGACTTCTCTTTAGCAAAACATTTTTTTTTATTTTTGTGGGAGGTGTGTGCATGTGTGTGTGTGTGTGTGTAATTAGCATATGCTGTGTAATATGTAACCACATTAACAATTAAGGTCAGAAAGAAACAACTTGTGTTTGCCAACAGTCAGCTATAAAGGAAATTGGGACAATTTGGTACAGGCAATAAAGCATGTTATAGCTTGTGAATACATTACTCAGTGAAGACATTGTGGAAAGACACAAACCTGTTGTGCACATTTCTGGCATAGAACACTTGGGCATCTTGTTTCTTTTATGATTTGAAATATTAATTGCTTATTAAATTATTTACTGCAGATCATGGAGAACCAACTCCTAGCCTGAAAATGAGAAATCCACGGAGTCAGCGTACACTAAAAACTTTTCCATCTAAGGGCTTTTAGGGAAAAGGGAAAAAGCACACACTTTCCTGACGGCTTCTCTCTGTATTCCCTCACATTGAATTCTGCCCTCTTTGCGCTTCACATCTTATATAGACCCACAAAACCTTTCAGGCATTATACCTGAAGGCCGCATACCATTTCTTAAGTAAATGATGAGAAACAGAGATCTAGTAACTCCAGATAAAGTGTCACAAGGGTAAGGAAGGAGCGCTTTCTCACAGTCAGCTCCCTAATTAGTGGGCTGCAACCTGCAGCTGCAAAAAGAGAAGTCTTTTTGTTATCTTACCTACAGAGATAGTCTTGTAAAACTAATCTATGAAGGAGACTAAGAGAAATAAGGAAATTGAGTGCTATATCCTATACTTCTAAGTGAATAAACATTTTAAACATTTTAATGTTAGTGGTCATAAGAGCCAGGCTTTCTCAGAGTGGAGACTGTTTACAAAGAGCCACGTGTCAGAGAGAGTGCAGTGCTGAGCTGAGAGACAACTACGGAACTGCAGGGCAGAGGGCTGAGGCAGGAGCGCACATAAGCTTGCTCGGCATCCTCCAAGGCACAGTGACATTAAAAGCATTTTAAATCTTAAGATATACTTTTTTCTGTCCTGCGTGTAACCCTTGACCATAAAAATGGGAGACTTGTAACTCTCAGGGCTATAAAGTTAGTTTGTATTTTGTAGCCCTGGCCAATGGTAACTGAACCAAGACCATAAAACTGAGGTTGGGAAGCTGTGCAGTGTTAATCACTGTTCTAGGTTATCAGCCAGACTGGCAGAGACTGGAACAGCAATTTGCTTCACATTTTTTTTTTTTTACTTTGGCTTAACACATCAGACAGGTTGCTAGTATGTCCTTGTAAGATTGTCTTAAAACTCATTAGCAAGGCACCTGGTCTAAAGCTACTTGGAAGTTTTATATCAGTTGATAGTCTTTTTTCTTTTTTTTTCAGTCTAATTATTTTTATTGAGCTGTATACTTTTCTCCACTAAGCTGTGCTCCAAGACAGCTCTTAATGGAAACTTATAACCCCTGACTTGGGCAGCATCTTTTTGTACTTATTTTATCCATTGGAACTCTGTGTAGGCTAACACCATTAATATCAATTGGACTATACAGCTAAGGAGGAGCCACCTTCTTGACAATCCACAGATAAAAATGCCCAGTAGTTCAGGATTGCATTCATGAGATACACACATTAGATACAGAGAGAAAATTCCTCATAGCCACTAGGGAAAGAATGCAATTAGCATATGTAAAATTACAGACAAGTAAAAGATATTCTGGAGTCTGTATTTCTCATAGGCCTTACAAAAACAAGTTTCCTCCATCAGGAAGTTGAACTTCTGGTGGGTTGACACTAGAATATTAATTCCCAGGTACTCCAAGGCCTAGTTCTTTCTTGATGCCAGAGACACCATTAGTGACTTCACATACTATTTCTTCCATAGCTCACAGGGGTTTTCTTTAAATCCATAGTTCCTCTTACACATCACTTCTGGAAAAGGTGAACTATAGGTCAAAGCCAGGCTGTGCACCGTAATTGGAGTCAGTGCCAATAGCAAAGATGGCTCATGCACAAGACAGTAGCTCAGGACTTGGGAATCTGGGTCCTGGGAAATTTAACATCACTTCTGTCAGGGTAGGCCCAGGGACCTCTTGATTTTCAGCCTGAAGAGAGGAGATTAAAAAAAAAAAAAAACAAAAAAAACAGGTTCAGTGGAGTTCAAGTGCATGAATAAAAAGCCCTGGGCAGGAAGCAAGCAAGACCGAATCAAAGCCACCGTCAAGAGGAAGGTCCAAGTAGGGGACCATGGAGGATGCTGTGCTGGGACAGAAGCTCCAGCTGAGACCAGGGGTTTCCAGTGTGGAATCTGCACAATGGGCACCAAAGCAGTTCACACCTAGGCAGTGAGATAAAAGAGAAAATGCAGAGTACGGCTTGCTAGGGAAGGCTGTGGTTGCAAAGCAGGGAGTTATGTGAGTGACGGAGATGCTGATGGTGGGGATAGCAAAGGACCACAGTTCAATAAAGGTTTAATCAGGTCTCTGTGTGTTCTACAGAGAAATCAACATATCTAGGAAGTTAATTGAGTGTCCGGAGTTGCTAACAGTAGACTCACCTGTGGCTACCTTCTCACATCCTGGTAAGTCACGAAGCAGAGTCCAGGGACCAGAAGCAGGCTTGCTTATACTGCTCCAAGGCCTACCCCCCAGGACCCATCTCAGTCAGGCTCCAGTAGCATCATCACCTGTGGGGGCCATTTCAGATCCGAATCATAAGTCGTCTTTTCATAGTGCCTCAGTGGTAAAGAACTCTTTTTTTTTTTTAATATTTATTTATTTATTATGTATACTATATTCTGTCTGTGTGTGTGCCTGAAGGCCAGAAGAGGGCACCAGACCTCATTACAGATGGTTGTGAGCCACCATGTGGTTGCCGGGAATTGAACTCAGGACCTTTGGAAGAGCAGGCAATGCTCTTAACCACTGAGCCATCTCTCCAGCCCCTGGTAAAGAACTCTTAAATCTGCTTTCTTTGTTCCCGAGTTCCAGTCATTTCAAGTGGCATAGCTCACGTTTAGCCATCTTGGTCAATGACTGTAACTCTTCGGAACTCAGTCACCTGAGGGGTGGGGCACTACTGGGGACTGAACACCTCCATCTGTGTAGTGGGGGCCGCACATGTGCCAGAGCACACCTGGGGAGGTCAGAGAACTTGTGGGAGTCAGTTTTCCAGGGACCAAATTCAGGATATCAGAATTAGCAGCCAGCAACTTTACCCTCTACGGTTTTATTGGCCTTCTTATTTATTTTTGAGATTTTGTGAATATTTGCCTCATTGTATACAGTACCTCAGAAGGTGGCTTTGAATCCCCTGGGCCTGAAATTACTACTTGGGTGTTGTGAGTTGAACTCGTGTCCTCTGGAAGAGCAGCTATCTCTCCAGCCTCTTTTGACTTTGAGACTGGTTCTAAGTTGCCCGGGGTTGGCCTTGAACCCTCTGTAGCCCAGGAAGGGCTCCCCCACCAGGCCTACTTCCTTCAGTTGTCACCCTCACTTTCTGCTTTGTTCAGCATTTTATTTGTCGGTATGTTTTGTTACTGTTCAGTGCCCACTACTTTCAAGTTTCATTTGCCTGTTTGATTTAACCTGTATTTTGGGGACTTGCTTCACGTATGTATGTATGTATGTATGTATGTATGTATGTATGTCAAGATAGGATCTATTTAGCCCACCCTGGGCTATCCTCAGCCTCTCTAGTGTTGGGATTATGTGACATAGTTATCAGGAATGCTTTATCAAGTATAGATAGACTTATAGATCTCTTTAAGAGTTGGTTTCCAAAGACACTGAAAAATTTCTGTGTTCGTGTGCATGCATGTAGGTGCAGGTATCTGCATATGCACGTCAAGTCCAGAGAGCATCCAGTGTCCCCTGGGAGGTGTTATTTGTTGCCTTTTTAAAAAATATTTTATGTGTATGGGTATTTTACTTGCATTTATGTCTGTGTACTGTGTACATGTCTGGCACCTTCAGAGGCCAGAAGAGGGCATTTGGTCCCTTGAAAATAGTTACAGATAACTATGAGCAGCCATGTGGATGCTGAGAATTAAACCTCGTTCTTCTGGAAGAGCAGGCAGTGTTCTTAACCATTGAGCCATCTTTCATTGTTTTTAAGAAAGGTTTCTGGGGTGGAGAGATGGTTCTGCCCCTATGGGCCCTGTGCACATGCCCACACTTATGCAGTTAAAAATAACCAAAAGAAATCTTTCTCCCCCAAAAGCCATGGTTGTCATCAGCCTGGAGTTCACCAAATAGGCTAGACCGAATGACTGAAAATTAGACACAACTCTGCTCAAGGAATAAATCATGCATCACTTACACCTGTTTTGTCTTTTGAGTCACGGTCTCACTGTGTAGCCCTGGCTGGCCACAAACTCACACCCATCCTCCTACTTCTGTGTCCTTAGTACTGGGATTAAAGACTTGTGTGCTACTTATTACATCTGGCCATGCTTGGCGTTTAGTGGTGGTTTGGGGATCAAATTCAGGTCTTTGTGTTTACTAAGCAAGTGCTTTACCAGCTAAGCCATCTCCCTAGCCTACTTAGTCACCACTACCTTGGTTTATATTTTTCTGCTTCACTGTATGCCTTGCGATCTTTTGTTTTGTTTTCCGGATTTTGAGGAGGCAGCCGCCATCCCGGTGTCTACATTAGTCTATTCACTAAGGAGCCCGCTAGGGACCAATCTTCTCTTGACTTCCCACATTTCCTTAGCCCATTTTGTTACCTACTACTCTGTAGTGAGAGAGACTCCTGGTGATGTCAGCTGCCCCCCGACAGCCACAGGAACGTCATTCCTACCAGGGTCCTCGGACAAGCAGACAGAAACTAGTCCCTCAGGCATCCCAACCAAGAGCCAGAACGCTGGGCACAGCCCGCCTTTCTCTCCCTCCTAAGAGGGAAGCTGTGCTGTACTTGGTGTGGGAAAGAGCTATGAGGGCAAATCCAACAACCGTCTTGTCTGTTTCAAGTTGCTTTGGTTTTGTGCTCACTAGGGGTACTACAATTGGCCTTGAACTTACAGAGCTCTGAGCGCAGGATTAAAGGTACATGCTATCAGTACCCCCACACTATTTCTTTTTTTTTTTTTTTTCCTTTTTGGTTTTTCAAGACAGAATTTCACTGGGTAGCTTTGGAGTCTGTCCTGGAACTCACTCTGTAGACTAAGTTGGCCTCGACCTCACAGAGATCCACCTGCCTCTGCCTCCTAAATACTGAGATTAACGGCGTGCACCACTACCTGGCTCCCACACTATTCTTAAATTAGCTTCTCTGTTGGGAAATCAGGGCCTGGAGCTTCCTATAAGGTACTGATGGCACTTGGAACTTTGACTCAAAATTGTAGGTTTCTCAGAGAGTCATAAACACACACACACACACACACACACACACACACACACACACACACACACACTTTTGGTGTGTCACGGTCACAGAAACTTGGAGGGGTAAGTTCTCTCTTCCCACCATGTAGGTCTCAGGGATCAAACTTAGATTATCATCCTTATCTTGCTGGCCTAGAATGAGACACTTTTAAATGTAACCTCTGGAGTCAGTGTTTTATCCCCTCTTTGGTGTTGTGGACAGTACAAAGTAGTCACTCTTTTGAAGTTGAAAAAAAGAATGTGTCCTTAGCCAGGAGGTGGTGGTGCACACCTTTAATCCTAGCACTCAAGAGGCAGAGGCAGGCTTCTTGATATCTGTGAGTTCAAGGCTAGCCTGGTCTACAAGGTGAGTTCCAGGACAGCCAGGTCTATACAGAGAAATTCTGTCAGGACATTTCAAGTTTTGTTAAACTATGGGAGAATAAATTACTTTAATACAGTATCTAAGAGAGTGTTTACTGTTTTGATTTAATCAAACTTAAAATATCTCATCAAATCACCCAGGAAAATCCAGGTAGCAGAAATATATAACATGTCCATTTCTTCACAAGGTCTCAAATCAATTTCACAAGGCCATAAAATGATATACATATACTATGCCATTTAAACCACTCCTACCTTCTGTACTAAAGAACTCAAGTATAGAAATAAGCTTTGTGGCGCTGAGGTAACATTAGGACCCTCCCCCAACATGACTGCATAGGTGTTTAAGGTTATATGTGAACATTATGTAAGGTCTCAGGTCAGTCAATCCCATTTGAACTGTTGGTTCAAAGCAGCATATTAGCCATGTGGCCAAAGGAAACACCTTCGCTGAGCCCATGTGTGTGGACGTGTAAGGAGATGGGCAGAAGTCAGGGCACGGCTGACTGAGGCTACACGGATAACTATTAGCCATCTGCAGTTGTTGGCAGGACAGACACATACACAGTCTTCATGTTCAGAGTCTTCATTGGGATGTCTTCTGTAATTTCTAAAAGAGAAATTTTTCAAAAAGTCAACATTCTGTTGAGTGAACACCTAAAAACACTGCTAACCGTCTATCCTTGGTTCCATCCTAAAGCCTCTGTTCTGGCTCCCAGGGGGTCTCTAAACCAATGGCATTTCCTGACAGGGCTACCTTTGTTGCTTGCAGAGGGCTCTAATTACGTATTAGCTTGTCAGCAAGATGACTCAGGGCAGGTGGCCACATCAGGAGAACTTAGCTGTCAAATGTGTGAACTGGTTGGTTAACTTGTGAGACAAAGACCAACCATGCAGGCCATGAATTAACCGTCTACATATTAAACCTCAACAACACTCTGAACACCAAGTTCCACCAAGCTTCCCTGGGTGGCGACACTGCCTGGTCAAACGACTAGGGACTGGAGGAGGTAACACTGGCTACTCCTCCATGAGGAAAGCATGACTTGAAGTCCCATCCCCTCTGCCCTTTGCATCTCTTCCTCTGGTTAGCTCTAATTAGTATAATAAATGCATTTGTGAGTATAGTATTTTTCAGTTAGTCTGTGAAGTGTTTTAGCAATTACGGAATCTGAGAGTGGTTTGAGGAAATGCCTGAGGCTGTGTTGGTATCAGAAGCGGTGGTGGCATAGGTGCCCCCTATCATACAGATAATAATGAACACAATTTTAAAACTGTGCTCAAAACCTATAAACCTAAGAATACCGCAGTCGGACTGCAGAACATCACAGACAAAGAGAAATCCCGAAAGAAGTGAGACTTTGAAAGAACATCTTGCAAGGGTAAGAAAGACAAACCAGCTGAAAAATCCTGAACACAGCTTCAAAGACAGAGTGACATTCTGATAAAAGCAAGATGTCTGTGAGGAGCCTTGAGAAAGACAATGGAGGTCTCCACGTGTTTGCAGCCCAGGGAGGAGATGCAAGCAGCATGCTTGAAAAACTGAGAGGGGACAAGACTGACTGGAACCTCAGCTTAAAGTTCCCATCAGACTCAATTCATAAGAAAACAGTTTTATATTTAAGGTCAGGAAATATGGTAATTTACCTAGAAGTATGCCCTCTTAGGGTACTGCCAAAGACATGAACTGTTTTTATTATCTCTACCCTTAACTGAAATAACATAGGACTAGGGATTTAACTCAAGTTTCGCACACGCTAAGAGAGTGTTCTGCCACTCCACTACATCTCACTTAAGCTATTATCTTTAATTATATTATGGCTAATTTCTGGTTAATTTTCCAAATTAAACAAAACAAGACAAATATACAAAACATTTTCACAGACACAGTTACTGGCACCAAAGTCTCCTTTCGAAGGAGAAAAAGCCTTACAGTCACAGCTGCCTCACCCTGCGTTTGAGTCTCATTCAGAAACAGCTTCAGCCTCCTGCTCCGCAGTCCAAACACTTTGGCTGCCTCATACACAAGTCCTGGGTGGCTGAGTCCATTCTGTCCAAGCGGGTTTTCAAGCAGGAGAGTGCCCACAGTCCCTGTTAAACACTCTGGAGAAGAAGAAAGAAAGCCAGTCAGTTCTAGAAAACTAGTGTTCCAATAATGGCGGCCACTGCAGACAGCACCAACCAGCAATGCAGAGGGCTCTGAAGTGGGTACAGGAGCTTAAGCTGGAGGCATAGGCTACGAAAGCAATCTATAAAGTTCAGAGAGGCGAGGAGGAGAGAAGCTGACATCTGAAAGCCAGCCACCGGGAAACTGATTTTCAGTGCACAGTCAAGTGAAGAGACAAGGATTCCAGTAAACAAACAAACAAAAAACACATTGAGGGTCCTGAAACATTAGGGGAAAAGCAGCAGCGAAGCCCGTGGGTTGAGGCTGGAGGTGTCCAAGTCCAAGAAATCAGGACAGATTTCTAGAAAACAAACATAAGATCACACTGTGAACCAGTTAGTGGTGGCACACGCCTTTAATCCCAACACTTGGGAGGCAGAGGCAGGTGGATCTCTGTGAGTCTGAGGCCTGGTCTACAAGAGCTAGTTCCAGGACAGGCACCAAAGCTACATAGAGAGAGACCCTGTCTAAAAAACCGAAAAAACAAAACAAAAACCAAAAACAAACAAACAATCACATTGCAAAATCAATAGTTCAAGTATGGAGACAACCGAGTTCCACGTAGATGCAATTTTACCTACGATGATCCTTTGTTTCCTGACTGTCAGAAGAATGACGGTCTTTCTACATAACATACTGCAAAAATCAAATCAACAAAAACAAAACAACTGTATTCCCTGGAGAAGCATGGGAATTAATACTGTTTATTGATACAGAGAGGTAGGGTCTCACTACATAGTGCAAGCTGGCCTTAAACTTGTAACCTTTCTCCCTCAGTCTAAGTGCTGGGATTATAGGTAGGTGTGCAAAACCATGCTTGGCTGGTGTCCATGTGCTGAAGTCGATTGGAAGATTACACCGAAGTCAGAGATCTGAACCTGGAAAGGAGCCTTAGTGTCCAGCACTCAACAAGCTGAGTGCCGAGGATGCACACACATACCTTGTGGCTCCGCATTTAGGAGCTGCAGGTTGATATACCGACACAGAAGCGCGCTGGGGCTGTTGGTGGCAGAGGGGGCTGCTCCTGCAGTCACATACAGTGTCCTTCCACTCAGACTCAGCAAGTCAGTCTGGTTCTGTATTTCTAAAAATAACAACAGTCTGGAGTCACTCACCTTCTCCTAAGCCACTAGTATTCACTTCTAACTCTGCTATTACCCATCTACATAGATATGCGTTCCATCATCTGTTCACCAAAGACCATCACTTCTCCTGCAAAGCCAGGTATTATGATAACCAAACAGCAGGAAATGGTTTATTTATTTATTTTATTTTATTTTTGGTGTTTGGGATTGGACCCAGGGCCTTCTGTATGCTTGGCATTCACTCTGTATTCACTTGGCATTCAGTAAGGCCCAGGAACTATCTGATAAGCTCACAACTCAGCAGGGAGAGTGAGTCCTGATCTGTCTCATGGCTAACAAGGGAGGATGAGGGCCTTGGCTTTCTGTATGTCCACGGTTTCAGCCATACCATAGAGAGGGGCACAGTAGAGACATGGCAGCAGACACCGCTGAAGAACCTCTACTGCCTCAGAGTGAGGAAAACACAATGGCTCAGTCACATAACTGACACCAAAGGAAGACCTTGGCCACGCTCCCTTGCGCCAGCAACAAGGTAGCCTCTTGCTCTCCACATACCTGTTTCTCCGTGGAAGACTGACAGCTCCGCATTCTTAACACCAAATATGCTGGTAACAACACTCTTTAGCTTTACAAGGTTCAATTTATTATCACCTTTTGGATTCTCCAAAAGCAGTACTCCACCTAGAAAGTCACAAAAGCAAGGTCTCATTTAGTGGAATAAAACTTAAAAGACAATGTTAAATTTGGAAGAAAATTCATGCAAAAGGGGGTTTGAGCCTTTTTACAAGCAAACACCACATTCCTGCTTAGAAGGGGCTTGGCAAATCTTCGTGGGTCACGGAATAAAACCACCAGGCCGTCTGTCCTCATCCTTTCCAAGACACAAACTTTCGGATTTACAACCCTCATTTTGCACTGTGTGCCTTTTGCAAATCCCCAAAGTACAGAGTAGTTAAAATAATAATCATTGTCCTAAAAAACTATCCTCAAGGGGCCCGTAATGCTGATATCCCACAACTGGATTCAACTGCCCGTATTTACTATACTGACTCCAGACCTGGGTTTGCTTCGCATTCTTATAAGCACAGATTTTAGTTACTTTCTAGTGAGTGAGGTAATATCATTGTAGTTTTTCCAAATCACTTTATTGTGATGTACTCAAAAATAAAAACATTACGCTATTAGACGTGCTTTTTAATGTTCAGTTTCCTAGTGGCTAAAGATTTTAAATATTTTCATGTTTATTTCGATAATTTATATAGCATCCTGAATAAATTACCCTATTTCCTAATCGGATTGTGTGTTTACTATGAGTTTACTCTCGAGTTCCTACTGGACTGCACCTTCACTGTCTAAGTGTCTCACTTCTCCCCAGTGCGGTGTTACTGTAAAGATTCCCAGTCTATCTCACTTGACGTTCTGGCTTGGCTGTCTGGACGGTGAGCTCCTGACATCTGCCTGTCCTTGCGATCCCAGTGCTGAGGTCACACATATGTAGCTATGCCCTTCCCCACCTTTTATTTTTTACTTGTGTGCTGGGGATTATAGCCAAGTCCTCAGGCTTACAGAACAAACACCCTCACTAACTGAACCACCACCTTTCTAACCCAACAGCCATCCTAGGCATTACCATTATCCATTCCAGCTGACTTTGAAATCACACTGACAGGGAAAAGATAGCACCATTCAGTTACCTACAGGTGGGCGGGCTAAGGCAGAGTTCTCTATCAGCCTATATGACACCAAGGGTGGGACTTCTGGCTGAGGTTACTAAGAGAAGGAGCTCTTATTCTCTGCTATGCTTCCACCAACATTTCCCTTATCAAAAACTGCTGTTACTGTTCAAAATGGGTTCCAGGTTGACCCTAGTGTGGTATCTGACCTCATTACTATCATTTAGTCATGGGTGGATTGCCTGCCCTGTTCCATCCTCCTGGACAATATTGGGCAGGGGGGCACGCTACTGTAAAACTGCAATGGCACCGGGCCTGTGCTACTCTATGACACCTGTGGGGGTTGAGAAGCCTGAACCTGGTCTTTGCAGTGAGTGCTGGTGGGGTAACAGCTGCTCGACTTACTTCCCTGCTGTCTGGGGAGAACAGAATTGGTGACTATCTAATAATCCTGTCTTGCTCTTTTCTCCAGAGAAAGCAGAACTCTGTGGAGGCATTTCTCAAAAGGTTTGGGCAATGTTCGGTAAACCCATAATCAGAGGAACTCCCCAGCATTGTCACTTAGCTTCAAGGTTCCTATTCCTCCCTCTACTGATAAGAATCTCACGTTGCTTTAGCACAGAATGCTCAGGGTTTAGGTGGGCTCAGCAGGACAAACATGGAAAAGTAAGCTGAGGCCGACTCGCAAGTGCAAGTAGGTCCATTATCCATCACCTTAGAGGACTCATCTGGGTGACAAAACAAAAAAGCCATCTCATTTTACCAATTCTCTTAGGGCTGCCATAAAGATTTCTATAGAATTAACTAAAAAAATAGAAACAATGGTGGAAACACTTGTAACCCCAATGCTCAGGAGGCAGAGGTGAGAGGAGGGTGAGCCCAAGACTGAGCCACATGGTAAGACCCTGTCTCAAGAGTACGTAAGTCACTAAGTCAGACACGGCACAGGGTTCATCTGCACCTACCTTGCTCAGTGCCATTCACACAGATGTTAAGATTTACATAAGCACAAGCAGGACCAGGAACACAGGATCCTCTGGTGAGTGTGAGTTCCAGTTCCGACCCTTTCAGCTGAACAGAGAGCACATGATTAGGGACAGCATGGCTGTGCTGGGCCCCACAGGAAGGAACACACGGGGTCACTGGTTCATAAGAAAAAAGCTCTTCAAAGGCAAGAGCTGCAGTTACAACTCAATCGCCTCACCTGTTTCCTAACTACAGAACAATATATGCTCATTTGGAAAAGTCCAGTAAACTTGGAATATGTAAAACAGACTAGAATAATAATATATCTGTGTCACACAAAAGGACGACACTTTTAGCCCCTTCTTATTTATCCTATTTGTAGGAATAAGGAAAAAAAATCAAATAAACAACCTATTTCTGTATTATGGGCCAATATTTTTTCAAGTCTTGATGCCCAATTTTCTTAATAACATCTACAAGTACTGTGTGTAAAGAGGCCATGACTTGAAAAAGAGTAGGGGGCATAAGGGAGGGCCTGGAAGGGGGAGAGCGAAGAGAGACATGATGTCATTATATTAATCTCAAAAAAAAAAATGTTTTTTAAAATGTATTACCTGCTGGGTGGTGGTGGCGCATGCCTTTAATCCAAACACTCAGGAGACAGAGGCAGGCAGATCTCTGTGAGTTCGAGGCCAGCCTGGTCTACAAAGTGAGTTCCAGGACAGACTCCAAAGCTACACAGAAAAACCCTGTCTCGAGAAAACAATAAACAAACAAAAAATTGTACTACCTGTAACAGGAAATGCTATAAAATATGCAACACACTATCAACAAGTTAAATTACTTCCAAGTCAACTATCACTTCTTTTTACTGAAAATTATCAGAACCCAGTGTCCACTGTTGTAGTGCAGACACAATGGATCAGCACGGCCACTTTTCTGGCCACCTTCCCTATGAGAACTGCCATGAGGCCGTTCCGACTGTCCTCCCTTCCTTCCTCCCAGACCCTCCCCAGTACTTCCAGTGCAGAACTTCAGCCCTGCAGTCTACAGTCATCCCCACCACAGGCACAGGATCTGGAACCACCTGGAACACTAAGGACCGTCCTGATTGGGCTTATGTACGATAAAGGGGGGAAGTGACCTGAGCCTGAGCAGCCAGAGCTCTCTAATTCCTGACCACGGATACAACGCAGACAGCTGCCTCATACTGTCCCGGCCCTTCCCCACCAGGACGGACGTCTATCTGATCTGGAAGTTGATTCTGTTAGAATATTTTATCACAGCAACAGAAAAAGTAAGACAGCCGGCTAGAATTTACTGGGATATAATTACATAAATGTAAAGCAAAACCCAATGTGAAACACTAGTATTTCCACACAACTCAGAACTCACCTGTGTTTGTTCCTGAATAAGGACATTATCTGATGAAGGAACCGGATATGGTTTCAAGGGAGCTTTGATAGTGGCAAATATGAAGTCGGTGTGGCTTTCAATGACGTTATTCAAGTATCTTCCTTCAGATTTTGCATTATAATAAACTGTTATTTCGTCAGTTGGAACCAGATTGCACTAAAATAGCATAGAGAAACACTTAAAAGAGAAGCATATTTTGTTCACGAAACTAAAGGTATTGCATGAGAACAAGCATGTGCTGAACTGTCCCGGAAGGTCATTCATTCCTCTCAGGCGATACACAAGACTGCTGCTCTGTGCTCTTCTACCTGCTTTTCTTGTGTCTTTCCCTAGTACCATCAGACCCTCATGAGTGTTGAGATAAGGCTGCAAACCTACTCGCAAAGCTCTCAACTCCGGGACACGATGCAAAGACGCTGGAGTGCCCTTGTCAGACTCTGAATCACAGCTCCACGAGGCTTCGTTTAGGGAGCAGCCATCCTGATCAGCACTGTTTCCATGATTAAGAGTTTTCTGGTTCTCAGACCTAACAGGTAGAGCGCTGTGTGTACCGTCCTCACCTCTTAACAAGTAAAGGTCATCCCGTTCTGTACAAACCCAGCCATCTCTCCTCAGCTTGCAGCCTTCCCATGCTGACGTCTATATGCCTCGGACACTCACTGTCATCTTTGGTTACCTTCTGAAGCAGCCAGAGAGCGGTCTTTCAGGAAGATAATTCTATGGTTGCCCAAGATAACTGAAGAAGGATGGATGGGCTAAAAAAGTCCTTGGGCAGAGAAAATGAGTGGTACCCAGCCAGGGAGTAGGCAGGGAAGGAGGGAAAGGACTGACTTTCCCACAGAGTACAATCAGAAGGGACTACAGCTTAAAGAAGTATTACCATCCATTGATAACTACGGCTTACACTGTCTGCCTCGTCTGCCCCCCACCCCCAACATCTAAAACAAACCCAGCATAAAACCAAAACTACAGCTTCTTCCTAAAGAGACAAACTGACCTTCTTGCGAAGTTTCTGGATACGATTGATGACCTCCCGAGCCATGCCTTCATCCACCATTGACTGGTCAGGTGTGACATCTAAGAGAACTAAAGCCTATATATAGAAAGAACAGAGTGCATGACAATGAATAGATAATTTCCATCAAACTTGGTGACTAGAGCTAGGGTTGACAGGCAGGACAGTGTCCTGGAGTTTGATCTCTGGAACTAACATGGTGGAAAGAGAGAACTGATTCCTGTAGGTTGTCCTCTGACCCCACACATACTGTGACACCTGCACCCATACATGCAAGATTAAGAAATAAATGTTTAAAAGAGACAAAGTCTTTTTTAAAAGCTTAGTGAAACTAAATTCTGGGGCTGGAGAGATGGCTCAGCACTTGATCAGGACCCAGGTTCAGTTTCCAGCACCCACACAGAGGGTCACAACCTTCCCATAACTCTGGCTAGGGCCTGGCAATGGTATGGACTCTGGCCACATTGGTGCCAAACTGTTGCAATATGAAAAATTTCCACACTAGCCCAGAATAGAATATAATAAGGGTTTATTTATTAGGGGTTAAATTCAATGAAAGAGTAGTGATCCAGTCCTCTGCATGCGAGGCAACCTGGAACCAAATCCAGCAGTCAAGAGGCCCATGCACGTTTTTTGTCTGCATATATAGAGCATGAGACCACACTCAAATTGGGCCAATATCTTAAAGGCTATTGGCTGAAGGAGTTCCCACAACAGATACTGCTTTTATTCCTCTGGGATGCTGTTCAGAGGAGATGCCCCGAGCATCCTCAGACCTGCATGAAGGGATGGTGTGTTGTCCACCTAATGAATACTATTCTTCTAATCTATGATCCCTGATCACGATGCTCCTGAAGTGGGCTGGAGAGATGGCTCAGCAGTTCAGAGCACTGGCTGCTCTTCCAGAGGTCCTGAGCTCAATTCCCAGCAACCGCATGGTGGCTCACAACCATCTGTAATGAGATCTGGTGCCCACTTCAGGCCTGCAAGCGTACACGCAGGCAAAACACTATATACATAATAAATAATGCTCCTGAAGCAGCAAACTTTCCACACCATAGCATGGAACAAAGGACTCATGCAGCCAATCCAAGCAACACCCCTAGCCTATGGCTTTTTGATCTTTAGGTTGTCAGTATGACTGAAGACAGAAATCCTAAAACAGACCACAGTACTTTTTTTTAAATGACTAAGTTTAAACTGATGTTTAAACACAAGTTTTTTCCAACTTTACCTTTCAGGTATTCTGAAAGTTATTGATTATGGATGTGGACAATGACAACATAATTCCTCTCGTTTAAAAAAGATTTATCACTTTTCTTAATGTGTGGCAGCCTATGTGAGTTTATGTGTAACACATGTATGCCAATGCCTGGTGAGGCCAAAGAACATCAGATCCCCTAGACTCCGGGACAGGTGATTGTGAACCATCTATGTGGGTTCTGGAACTAAACCCAGGTCCTTTGCAAGAAGAGCAAGCGCTATTATTCACTGAGCCATCTGTCCAGTCCTCACTTTCTCCTTCTTATGCAATCTAGGTTTATGGTCCATGGAATGGTACCACTCAGTTAGGGTGGCTCTTCCTACATCAGTGAACTACATCTAAACTATCCCTCACAGACGCGCCCAGATGCTTGTCTCTTTAGTGACTCTAGATGACGTCATATCAACCCTGCTTTAAGACAGTGTGGTCTCCCAATGCTCTCGAGTTTCTTGGCTCAGCCCATGTGTTGTGGGCTGTTGTAGTGCTGCTATGACTGATGTGAGCTTCTCATCCATTTCAAGCTGTACTGTCTAAGCCTTTGACAAAAGAGGCAAGTTTCTTCTCTGAGTTTCCTCAAAGGTAAATCAGCATACTCTAGCAGGTCCTGAGTTTGATTTCCAGCACCTATGGCAGGTGGCTCACAATTGCCTGTAACTCTAGCTCCTGAGGGATGGGGTGAGTAATGCCTCTGGCACCCACAGTATCTGTACTCATGTGTACATACCCACACATTATGCATAATTAAAAATAAATAAACACAAAAGGAAAAATGAGTTGAACACTGGCATTCACTTTCCTAATTCTTGACTGAATGCAATGTGACCAGGTGGTGGTAGGATGGCATTTCTACGGTCATACCTACCCACCAGGATGGACTACAGCTCCTCGAACTGTAAGCTGAAACAAACACCCTGGTTAGGTATTTTTTAACCATAGTAATTAAAAAGGTAGCTAATTCACCTTCTCACTCTAATGCTTCTCAGACTGCGTTGTTGTAACTCTGGTGACCTGGGGAGGCTTTCAGAGATGTTGCTCTACTGCTCCTGGCCTGTGTCATGCCAGGCAATGGACCTAGCAATAGCTCTGATCCAAAGGATCTTTCTGCTATAACAGGACTGGAAACACTCTGTTCCATCACGAAGAAACCGTCTAGACTCCAAGCTTCTGTACAGTCTCCTCCGGAGAATATATCAACAATATCCATACACAGTGCATGTTTGGGACTCGAACTTCTCTGAACTTACTTTCACATAGGAAGCTATGGGACAGACTACTAAGACCTAGATTACTTTCTTGTATCCACAATGGACTTGTTTTATGGGGTTGTTTTTTGTGCAACCCAACAATTAGGACAAATGTTCACAATTATAAATTACAAAATGCTCACATAAGCATCTGATAAACAAGGACCCACACAGAAGTTTAACAGACAGATCTGAAAGGAACTAACGCATGTGTGGGTGAGGCATGTGCAAAAAACACTCTTACATTCACATCTGTTGGTGAAGAACGTTCTAGGAGGCTGGGCATAATGCCTCAAGTCTGCAATCCCAGTATTCCAGAGGTAAAGGTAGGAATTCTAGGACATTCTCAGATACACAGTGAATCTAAGGTTAGAGAGGGCAACACAACATTGTCTCAAAAGCACCAATATATAAATAAATACAAAATAGTCTTTGAGGGAACAGAAAAATACCTGTGCATCAGAGTGTGCTTCAAACTGTGCAGTACCTCCCATGGCCTGGTCAAAGGTGTACATGAGGCGAAGATCTTCCTCGTGCAATTCATGGCCTTCCACAACAATACTCCCTGTGAGAAAAATCAATCCTTCTTGTCTTCGACTGCCTGCTAGTAGTACATTGTGCTCTCCTCTGATTACCCTGGTATTCTGCGGGCTAGCACTAACAAGTGGAAAGAGGGGTAGGGTGAAGTGCTGGCCACTGTGTTTGGTCAGTGCAAGCAGAAGGAAGTGTGGCTAGCTGCTGTTGTGTGATGTGCCACCTTTAGGAAAGCCCACGGTACCGACTCCTTTAAGGCTGACTCTAGAAGTAACTGGGGGGACATGAGCACCCAGAGGCTGCAATAGGAAGCTGGGATACCAGGCACCTGTCTGGGAAAGTTTCTGGAATTTACAGCTGTCACTCTTATGAACAGAATGAAGAGCTGCAGAAAAAGATGGAAACATCCTACAGGAGCCTAAGCACGCAGCAGTCCCTGGGCTGAGGACGGACGGACAGACACTCACCGCTTTTCTGGAACTGCTCCAGCTCCTCGTTGCTCAGCTGCTTTATGGCCACCATCACTGCTTTAAAGGCTCCCTTCAGACGCTTTCCAAGGACCATGTGATCTGGTTCTGCTCTTAGTCGAATACCATACTTGTTTTTATCAGTAGACAGTGTAACTTTTCGAACATTTAATTCCTACAGTGAGTGACAAAGGGAAAAAAGTGTGAGACACAAAAATCTGTATCATATAAAACAGGTAGATGAACATCCATAACATTACCATTCACAAAAAACAAAAAGCAGCCATTGCCAGGCAGAGGCAGGCAGATCTCTGTGAGTTCAAGACCAGCCTAGTCTATAACAGCTAGTTCCAGGACAGGCTCTAAAGCTACAGAGAAATCTTATTTCAAACAACAAAACAAAACAAAATAAAAAAGCAGTCATAACCTGAATGTCAGTCAGCTGTTGTCTGGGTGGGGCTTGGATGTGGCTCAGTGCAAGAACGCTTGTTTGGCTTGCACAAGGCCCCAGACTGGATGCCCAGACCATACAGTAAACAAAGCAGGTGTGACTAGGTAAAGCATGGTGTATACACACAATGGAGCAGCTAGCTACATAGAGGAATTAAGTACTATCCTGTTCTACAGCGTGAACAAACAATGAAAACACTATGCTAAGCAATACAATCCAGACACGGTGGACTGTGAACTCTACATTTCTGCTTATATGAAATGTCTTAAGGAGGTGACTCCACAGACAGAAAATACAATCGTGATGCCAGTAAGCAATCAGATCGTAAGGGTAAAATAGGTGGATGAGGAGGGAGATTGGCTTTCTTTGTGGGAGATGGAAATGTTTTATGATTCTGACAATAAGTGCAATTCTACAAATACATTTAGAATAGCATCTGGAATAGAAAACAATGCTTCTTATCAAGACCAATCATGTAAGCTGAGTATCAGGAAAAGAATGCCAAAGCTGAAGCTGGTGCATGTCTTTAATTTCAGCACTCATGACACAGGGGTAGTGGATCTCTGAGTTTGAAGACATCCTGGTCTGTATATACAGTGATACAGACATCTTTAAGATACAGATATCTTAAACGCACGTGCACACGCACACGCGCACACACACACAGCAAGGAAGAAAGAGGACTTGAAATGAAAACTCCATCTCTTAGGGGTGAACTTGCACAAGGAACTCAGAGCACCACCGTTGACTATCATTTAACCAGGAGCTATGAAACCACAGTACTTCATGATGCCACTACACTAGTGACAGATTTCCATGACATAGGAACAATAATGACACAGTAGGAGACATGGAAAGAGAAGAGTACAAAGTAAGGCAAACAACAGGAACATTGAGTTTTGCTCTCACATCTAGGTGGATTAAGGGGTAACGAAGGCCAGATGTGATAATGTGTATTAATCAGTACGTGGGTGGCTGAGGCAGGAGGATCACTGTTGCCTGGGTTACAGAGTAAGTTTAAAATAAGCCTATACAGTAAGACAATGTCTCAAAAGTCATGCCCATATATAAAAGGTGATCAGGATAGAAATATGAATACATAATTATGTGTGTGTGTCTACAAGGCATTAAATCAGGAGATATAATCTCTTACTTTTTAGCTTCTAACGTCTGTCTAAAATTCTCAAGTAATTAAAAAATAAAAAGCAGAAATTAACATTTTTCTGTAATGATGTACTTAAAATAGTACTTGTGAAAGACTAAAAACATATTTCTTTTGAAACAGTAATGAATTTGAAAATTTGAAACGTATTTGCTTTAAAAAAAAAAATCACAGAATGCACGTTTTAAGAGCACCAGTGACAATGTAAGGGATTCTAAATAGACCTTTATACCCACTACTGTGTCCCCATCCTGTCCATGCTGTCTGCTGCCACCCCTCCTCCTGCCCTGCCCAGTCAGACAACTGAGACAATGGCCTGAAGAGATTGCTTCCCCCTGCAATCCCATGCTGTGGTAAGGGAACAACCACACCTGGAACAAATTCTAAGCAAGTCCAACTCCTTTATCAGTTTCAGACTCCTAATCTTTCAAAATACAGGGAAATAAGCATCCTGTGAATTTAATGCATTACCCAGCTACCAACATGTGCTTCGTCCTTCTGAAACCAAACTCCACTCCTGAAATCCATCCAACATATACACACACACTGAAATACTCGGAGTCACTCAACAGCTACACACTCTAATATGCAGATACACTTATCTTTGTTTGTAATAAGAACTCAAAATTTCTCAAATAAAATATTGAAATGGATTATGAAGCAGACAGGAAATAAATAGGCAGACACGATAAAAAATATATCTTAGAACTCGCGGTGGTGACATATGGTTATAATGCCAGCACATGGGAGGCCAAGACAAGAGAACTCTAAGACCAGCCTACGTAACAAAGTAAGACTCTGTCTCCTCAACCCTCCCACAAAGGGTATAATAACTGGTGAGTTAAAAACTACATACATAATGTGTACACATGCATAAATGTGTAAACTCCCAGGAACCTCCTTCAGAAGGCAAGCGACCCTGGAGACAGGGAGGGCGTACACTGGTCCACCTTTTATCAAGCTCAGTGCACTCATAAACAGCAAATGGCCATGATGTCATCATTTGAAGAAGCAAAGCTTTTCTGCTAATTACAAAAATTTACTTTGAGGAAGAATAAATTAGAAATCCACTGATCATGTAAAATTGTACGATGGTTATGCATGTAGCAATTTACGAAAGAATAAAAGAACTTCATTGAGAAATACCTCCTAAAATAATAGTCCTGACGAATAAAATCTGGCTAGGGACATCATTGGACTTACCTCAATGATATATTTCTCCAAGGACTTGATATCCTCAAGAGCTTCTGGGTCTTGGTGGATAACCACAATTTCCTTCAAAGGATACTGGAAGGCAAGGGAGGGGAAATGAACTGGGGGTCAATTCCTCCAAAGGGCAAAATGGCGAATGCTCCTCTAGCTAAAGTTACTCGAATGTTTAGCTAATCTAGTGCCAAGCCATCCTTACAGCAGAAAAGGACAAAGAACTACGTCACTGCTGGAAGGTCTACATTGAAATTTCCTAAGACATAGGTCTGTGTCAATCTGGTATCTCAATAAAAGTTCAAACCTTTATTGGAATAGTTTTCCGATCTCGTATCACTCGTCCAAGTTCAATCACAGACTGCATTCTAGACACTGCATTCTCCGTTTTCTTGTCAATCAGTTCTTCTCTGAAAAACGTAAGAATAGGTCTTAGGAAATAATCTTTTTTATTTCCTTTAAAGGGTGAAAACCTTACAGAGTTATGCTTAGTGAGAAAAGAGGATCAGGCTAGGTCTCCAGTCATACCTGACATCCTGAGTGGTACACAATGAGCACCCAAGGTGTTTACGTCTCACCTAACCGTAACCCTATCCCACCACCTATCCAGATGGGTCCCTGCAGCTGGAGAGTAGTGGCATCGGCCTCGGTGGGATGAGAGGTTCAGGAAGTAGAACATGGAAATGAGTCCTCTCCCCATTCCTCCTGGGAAGCTTGGGACCCTATACGTACTTCCCTTTCCCACGGCCTATGTGACGTTTTTCTATTTGATTCCTACCGTACACGTGGCAGCATGAGGTAGTGGATGCTGAGTGTGTCCTTGTCCCGAACAGAAACAGGGTCAATCAGTGTCTTTAGATTCTGGTACATCAATTCAGTAAGAAACGGTGTGTAAGGGGCCTGTAGGAGGATGAAGGAGGGAATATCATTCAGAGACACCCATCATCAGTTGATCTCGCTTAGACTGAGAAAGGAAAACTAGTCACTTCAGAGAAGGATCCAGCAATACAGACAGAGGCTGGTTATTAGACGTCCCTTTTCAAAGAAATGACTTCATATGTATGAAGCACAGTAGCAGGAAGCAGGACTACATCACAGGACTCAAACCAGCTCTTGATGTCATGCCATCCAAAACCAAACCAAACCAGGAGTTCCTGAACAAGTAACAGTTAAGTCTATATACACAAGTACTGAATATCTTAAAACCCAGAAACTATACCTAAAGCAGAAATGCAGATATAGGAAGCTAGGTGTGGATGACACCGTCTTGTAAGGGCAAAGTCTCCCATGAACGTACAGACTCAACACTGCTGGAGCAGCAGAACAGGACACAGGAAATTGAGGCAGCAGCCTTCCCATTCATACGCCATTTAATTCAATTTAACTAACAAGAATCCATGTAAAACAATCACACATTTTTCTATCTGCACTAAGTTATGCTATGTCTGATCACTTAAGAATGAGTTTAGGAATCTCTTCATTACTCACAGTTAAAGTCACATCAACAAGATTTATGTCTTACCTCCCTAGATGCTGTCTAAATGCTGAACCGCCAATAATTAAGCACTTAATGTTTCTCAGCTGGGTGCTTAGAATAGGGTTAGAAACTTGAGCTATTAGATTCTGAAAAGGGGCTATAGACAGGCACCGCTGACACTTCTATAGAGGACTGATGGGGGTTAAAGCAGGGGTCACTGTATGTATCTCAGTTCTGGAAAGGGGTTGAGCAGCTCACCATCAATCTGCACAAAGAAAGCAGGACGCTGAACAAGGTCTCCAGAGCCACAACACAGTCTTCCGTCCCATTTTCACCCTAAAGAACAAGAGAGAGAAATATTGAGCTGCTAGGAGTAAGTATGTCATCAAAACTGATGTAAGGAGAAATGGCCACAGTCATCAGTCCTGTGGCTGTGCAGGGCAGTGAGAGAGGCCAGCATAGGGCAGCAGTCTGCTGCCCATCTCTATCGGAGGCCAGGCGAATGGAAGTGGCTCTGTAACTGGGAGCCAAAGACTGACCATGGACTTGAAGGAGGTGGGGGTAGATGGAGTCCAATACAACAAGAGGAGTCAGGAAGTTTTTGCTTTAAAAGAGGTATATACTGTGTGCTTCTAAAGTAACTATGCTGACTCATGGCAGGAAAAAACTGCCCACAGTGAGGAAGCTGTCATTGTCCTCTCTCACTATAAATTCTGCACAAGCTGGTGTGTCTAGAGAACAGTGTCCATGCCTTGCTCACCCCAACAGCTAAGAAGAATTCAGTCTACAGCAAACACTTGATCTCTGTCTCCCTGGGTGGAGACAGAAACAAAGAGGTTCCGCCCCTGCTGTGTAGTTCCTTCTTCCAAATCAAAGCATTCCAACCCCATGAACGAGGCTAAGAAGTATGGAAGTAAAGCAAATTGCTCTCCCCAACCCAGTCTAAGGGCTTCACCCTCAGAACTCTTAAGTTCCACCCGGCAATTGCAATCACTACAGTTAATGTACCATAAACAGAAGACATTTTCAGAATAGAGTATTGACCACAATGATGTTTCCCTTTGGGCCTTGTTCATCTTTCTTTCTTTCTTTCTTCCTTCCTTCCTTCCTTTTATTTATTTATTTTTTTTTCAGTTTTTCAAGACAGACCAGGGTTTCTCTGTGTAGCTTTGGAGCCAGTCCGGGCAATCACTCTATAGATCTTGAACTTGCAAAGATCCACCTACCTCTGACTCCCCAGTGCTGGAGTCTGTGCCACCACTGCCCGGCTGTTGTGGATTTTTTTTTGAGAAGAGTTTCTCTGTATAACAGCCCTAGCTGTCCTGAAACTCACTCTGAGGACCAGACCATCCTCCAACTCAGAGATCTGCCTGCCTCTGCCTCCTGAGTGCTGGATCAAAGGTATGTGCTACCACCACCTGGCATTTCTTATTTTATTTTGTCCATGAAACTTCAGACTTTTTGTTATTCCCACCAGTTCTTACCTTTAATCTTCTCCTGTTCATTCGGACATACCAATTGGTCAGAATATCTACAAACTTGACCAGGCGAGGCACCACAGTATATAGTCTGTAAGCTAAAAGCAAAATGTCAGTTAAGGAGCCCAGGCAGGGCCTTGGAGTGTGCCAGGTAGAGCTGGATGATAAAGAATTAACAACCCTTCAATCTAAGATGTTCCACTCCCCAAGGGAACAGTGAGAATCAGAATCAACCAATCAGATGGTTCATGTGGCTCATGTATCAAGAACATATGACATGGCAGCCAAGGTGTTTGGGGGCACACAAAAATGATAGTGAGCTACAAGCAAACCCACATTGATGAGAAAAACTGAATCCCTCTTCTGGGTGACTATGTAGCATGGTGTACTCAGAATGGTTGGACAGGACCAACAGAACCCAGCTCCACACCGCTCACTGTGTTCCTCCTACCCTAACTAGAATGTAGCAGAAAGCCTTAGAGGCTGAGAGGCACAGCACATGCCAGCAGAGCTTGACCAGGGGCCATTTTTTCCCTGCAGAAAATATCTGGCAAAGTCTAAGGAGATACTCTCATGGTATAAATATGTGGAGTAGCAACATCGCTCTTTCCACTGAGTGACATGCAGACGCTGCTCAGCATCTTACAAAGCACAGCACAACCCCCAGTAAGGAGAATGATCCAGCCAAACTGCTGACAATACCACTGTTGCACCACGAGAAGATGCAAAGGGCAGAGCTGCTCTTAGTGTGGTTCACAGAAACCAGAATCCAGGGCCATAGTCTCTAGCTGGCCAAACACTTCTAGACAGGTGGTCTCAGCAATGGGGGCCTTTTCTGTCGAAGACGAAATGCCAGTCCATATTATGTCTAGAGTTCACCACACTTCACTTTCTGGAAGTCTGAGATTCCTATGTTCAGGTTTCACCTTCTAGATCATTAGATGCTTCTCATGAGCATCTAATGAGGTTCACGCACAGCATGGAGACAGAAGCAGCTCTTCCCGAGGGAGCTCACAGTAACTGGCAACTCCCACGGGATGCCATCACTGCCCTGTACATGCTCCCTCATGGTTCTGTTGAGGGAAACACTGTGAGCACGCAGGGGACAGGGGAACAAAGCTGGGACCTGATCTGGGCCAGAAGTTGCCTTCCGAGGGTGACTAGCCTCCTGTGCATGGCCCTCATTATACAGACACTGATCTACCAGCTCCTATGCAGACTGGGTTCTGTCCTCAGTGTACTATCTGCAGATTCAGCTGCATGGGAAGCCATGGCATCTAGTGTTGAAAGATGGTAGGGTTCCCAGACGGCTGATAATCTGCACCAGAAGTCTGTACTCCTCAGACTATATTTCCCAGAGCCCTGAAATAAACTCATTTACAACTAATGGGCCTCACTAAAACTAGACTTCAGAATTATTGAAAAAGAAATTATCTGTGCTATCTCTCAAAATGTCCTCCATGTTAATAAGTGAAAAGTTAAAATACCAAAAGGACAATTAAAAGGAGAGTAAATGGTCCTCGCCCCCAGGAAGACAGCATAAGAAGACTCACCTGCCATTTCGGTCTCAAAGAACCCAATGAGAGACTGCATGAAGGACAGAATCCACCGGTCAGTGATGTTAGGGCTTTCTCTGACTGTGTGCTCATTGTACAAGAATTCCACTCCATCTTCCTGCAGACAGACAAGCAATGAGATATTCACATGCACAAAGAAGGAACTAATACCAGAGAAAAATAACTTTGATTTTCAATAAAATGTGTGTGTGTTTGCAAATGTGCATGAGCCTGTGTGCACCTGTGAGCCAGTGTCTATGGATGTCAGAAAAAGGCATTGGATCCCCTGGAGCTGGAGTTATATGTGAACGTGAGCCACATAATATGGGTGCTGGAAACCAAATTCAGGTCCTCTGGAAAACAAGTATTTTTATCCTTTGCGCCATTTCTCTAGGCCTATCAAATGCTTTCCATCAGTAAAATGAAAGGAAGTAACAAAAATGCAAAATGACCTCAGATGCTGCTAGCAAGCTGGAATTTGACATTCAGAAATATCAGGATGAGCACCATCAAATCCCCAATGAACTCTGATTTTAAGTAAGATTAGAAGACTTAGGTTTGGAGTTACTGTCAGGTAACTCAGGAAACTGTGAACGTCTAGAACTAGATGATCCCTTACACACTGGAACAGTGCCAGGAAACCTGAAACCCCTCATATGTCAGGCAGGAACCCCTCAAATCTCAGCTGGAACCCCTCATATCTCAGCCAGAACCCCTTATATCTGCTTTGCGAGAGCCCTCCCTGACCCTGAAAGCATCTCACCTGCTCCTGCTCTGCACACTGAACTCACTGCAGCTGCGCTTCTCAGACAGCAGCTTGTCAGTAGATGTGGTGAGGACTATTGGCCTGGTTTGTGCACCTCACAGTGGGTGCAGCCTTGCTATGTACAGATGGGCCTCTCTGAGGGCAGGTGTGAGTTCCACACCAACAGAGATCTGCAAATCATGTAAGCTTCAAGAATGCTTACATGGCACCCTACCTGGCACCCTAGCTAGCAAAATTACAAAGAGAGGCATGCTAAATGCCTAGAGAAGTTGCCTGTCTTTCTAAATTTCCAGGGAAAGTGTGCCCTGGAAGTCCTTCGTGAGTACTACTTCTGTTTTGTTTTCAGTAGAAGAGCTAAGTTGGATCCAGAGGCAGCAGAAGCAAGTGAATGGACCACTGTCTTACTTGCTAGTTTCTGTCTGCTCAAGGGTTACATTGTACCCACTCGGTAGTAAGTTACCAGCAGTTCTGGAGTAAGAAGCTGAGCACAGCAGGAGCCCCACCATAAACAGGCACACCACATAAAAACACATACTAGGGATAAAGATGCTGGGCACTGACAGTAGTCAGGCTGGGGTCTGAGGAGGTGGCTGCAGACAAAGGGCTTCTCAGAATGGGCATCCTGAGAGCAGAGATGATGAGCAGACCAATCGGAAGCACAGGCTCACATACACCCCCACACCCCGCCAGAGACAGAGTTTCTCTGTATAGCCCAGGCTGTCCTGGAACTCACTCTATAGACCAGGCTGGCCTCAAACTCACAGAGATCTGCCTGCCTCTGCCTCCAGGGTGCTGGGGTTAAAGGCCACCACTGTATGGCCCAACTACTATTTTTAATTCTAGCAACCCATTCCGAGCTGCTGTCACTCCAAGGCTTCCCCTTACAAGTCTTCTCTGACAACTCTCTCAGGAAACAGGGTCTGGCCCAGTCCTTCACCAGGTAACTCTGTCAGTAGCTGACTCTTACACTGTCTCGAATTCCAGGAACGGAAGAGAACCTCACTCAAGATGAAATCTCTAGAACAAAGGACTGGCTGACCAAACTATGACACACCTTTTTATACAGAGGAGGCCATGTCCTACAGAGGACCAGTCATCTCTTGCATCATCACGTAAGGTTTCCTCATGGTTCTGGGTTATCCAACAGCAGAAAACAGAAGAAAGTGGCCTCAAGGTCCCCCAGAGTCCCACCTCATAGCTCAGCATGCACAGCCCAATGTGGCCCATACCTTGTGAAGCCTAAAGACATTCTGGACGAGAAAGCGGTATGCGTTGTACCACGGGAGCAGCACATCCTTGAGGACATCCCGCACACCTTCCTCCTTAAAGCGGAGGTTCTCTGCTCGTACTACAGGGGAATTGATCAGATATAACCTGGAAGAAGCAGAAAATTTACAAAGAAAAGTTATGTAGATGGTAAGCCAAGCATTACTACTGCAACCTCGAGAAGGCAAGCATTCTTGTCCCTCCTCCAATCACAGAAGCCTTTCTCATTTTACTAAGGACTAAGAAGGTCAGCTCAAATCCACTCTCCTACAGAAGAGGACAGCGCTCAACACACTCGCACCCCCACCCAGGTACGCACAGGATCATGAGGAGCACTGCTACACTTGGCGGAAAACCCTCATGGTGGAGAATGGGACGAATACAAATCTGAAAGATGAATGAGTGGAAGGCCAGCCTCTCTGTTTCTAGGCTACAGGAGTGGGTGTCACCGGTGGCATGGAGCTACTGAACAAGTTCTCTAGGCCTTTGCAACCTAAACATGATAGATTTCAGGAGCATGACTGATTCAAACAGTAGCTAAAGGTTCTCTTAAACCTCTTAGATGTTAAACTATTTGTTCTGGTGTAAATACAGTTTTGTAAATGCAAAACCAAAAAAAAAAAAAAAAAAAAAAAAGAAGCAGGGGTGTTGTGGGGAGCTAATTCTAATACCAACAAGACAGGGAACCTAGAAAGAAGCTGAGGTAGAAACAACATGCACCACCTGGGTGGCCATGGACAGCTTATGGTATCCAGGACAGTTTCTAGTCCTAAGACATCAAGAACTATAAAAATCTAACTTCCCATACAGAGAATCAACTCTTAAAGCATAATTATCTAGCAACCTGAGAACGGTGACTCCGGACAGGAGACATACACGAGCAGAGAGCCGCTTCCTACCTGAGGGCATCAGCACCATACTTATTGATGATGGAAACTGGATCTGGGTAGTTCTTTTTCCGTTTGCTCATTTTTTGGCCATCACTTGTAAAACAGAAAGTAGATACCAATTAAATAAGTAAATACAGCTGGTCTTTATATATATATGGATGTAGACCGCATGCAAGCACACAAATGCAAATCGAAAGAAGTGACAGATATAAGCTAGTCTAAGTCACAATGGCACAGTGTTTTTGTTTCTATTTTTAGGTTTTTCTTTTTTCTTTTGGTTCTTTTTGAGACAGAGTTTCTCTGTGCAGCCCTGGCTGTTCTAGAACTCTGTAGACCAGGCTGGCCTCACACTCAGAGGTTCACCTGCATCTGCTCCTGAGTGCTGAGACTGAAGGTGTGCACCATCACCTCCAGGCTTTTGTTCTTTTATATTAAATTTATTTTTGGTACTGTGTATGTATATGTCTTTGATGTTATGTGTGTGAGGCATGGGCCTCTCCTTCCATCTTTATGTGAGTTCCAGGGATCTGAGTCAGTCAAGTTTGCTTAGAAAATGTCTCTACCTGTGGGGCCATGGAATGTCTTTCTAAATACTGTAGTAAGTCTTTATGGAAGTTTCAAGGCAGAATGGAGCAGAAAGATGTTTTAGCGTTTATTTATTCCAGAGAAATTGGGAACAGGGATGGACAGGTAAGTGAGGGAACAAGGTCCTATGGTAGTGAAACCATTTAATGTCATAGCTGTACTGGTGAGAAAGTAGCATGCTTGGATGTGTGTGTGCAGGTGTGTGTGTGCCATGGTGTACGCGTGGAGGTCAGAGAACAACTGGATAAGTTGCTTTCTCCCTCCACCTTAACATTGGTTCCCGGGAATGTCCTTAGGTCACCAGGCTTGCATAGCAGTGTTGTGCCTGCTGAGCCATCTCAGCAGCCAAGGAAACCACTAAAAGGCAGGAATGGGGGTGCAGCTCAGAGCTATCTCAGTACCAACAAGAAATAAATGGAAAAAGAGAGAGAGAAAAGAGCAGAGTTTATAGAGCTTGATGCCTATGTTCAGAATGGGAATTTACCAACTCATTTGCTGTGTATCTTCAGGAAGGTATTTTCTCTATTCCACCACTATTCCACCATTACCAAAAGGCACGATTCCAGAGCCTACATCACATCACTCTGAGGAGTAATGTGCAAGGTACATAGAGGCCTGGCTAAGGAAGCATGTAATAACTGGTATTGTTCTCTTCCTCTTCATGCAGCATATGAAGCAGGGTGTATTTGTGGGCAAATATTCTCTTTCACTAAAAATGTTTGTTTATTGTATGTACAAACATTTTAATAATAGTTTAGAAAACCACACTATCATAGATGTTTTTTTGTTAACTTGACACAAACTAGAATTATCTAAGAAGAAACCAATATTGAAAGTGCCTCCATTGAATGGCCTATAAGCAAGCCCATGCAGCATTTTCTTGATTAATGACTGATGTGCAAGGGCCCAGCTCACAGTGGGAGAGGCCACCCCTGTGCTGGTGGTCCTGGGTAGTATAAGAACACAGGTGGAGGAAGCTATAGGAAACAAGCCAGTAACACCATCATGGCCTCCGCTGCAATTCCTGCCCTGGCTTCCTCCAGTAATGGAGTATAAGATGAAACAAACCCTTCTCTCCTCAAGCTATTTTTGATTATGGTTTTATATCACAACAAGAGAAACCTTAAGACACATGCTCACTAGCTTGGCATCCCAGAAGTTAACAGTAAAGAATATTACTTGTGCAAATCAGAATCTGATACCAACTAAATGCTGACAGCTTAGCCTAAGACAAGAATAAGCTCTTCTGTGGCTTAGAAGGGAGACTGCCATAGCAGACAGGTCCCAAAGATACATGGAAAATTATTGTTTATTTTTAGTAACCAATCTAAGACTACTAATACAATTAAGAAGTAATTCTCCATAGGAGGCGAAGGCCCTGGAAGGAGCCTGGCGTGGTGCTGTGTCACATGGTCTCTGACATCTAGTTTCCTCATGTTACAAAAAGGACAAGAAAATGCCACATGTCAGGAGTGAAACAGATTGAGACACGAACGCTAAAGTACCTTACACATTACTAAGCTAAGTAAATGTACCTCCATTACTAGTGACATCACTAGAATGCTGTGCTATAACTAACACAATCTGGATGTCATGCCTTGTTCTGTCTCCAGGAGGCCTGGCCCACAATGTGGTCTTCCTACTTAAGACACGTGGAACCAAGCAGAGAAGACAGACAAGAGTGTCATTAAACAGGAGTGTAGAGGGCAAGAGGCCTTTATGTTCAGAGATAAACACTAAAAAAAAACAGGAATGTTAAGCACACAAGGTTGTCTCTGCAAGGGAAGGGGTGTGCATGCCTGTTTTCCACCCAGAAGGTTGAGAGTGGATGTAGTTAACAGCCTGGTGATCTGTGCTATCTGTAGGGCCATGTCACAAATCCCCCAGACTATTTTGTTTATCCCAGACTCTCCCTCCCTAGACCTTTATCTTCTTTAGGTTTGTTTCTTAGTCAAGGGAACCCATCCTTAGGGAGACGTCACATATACTTTATAGGCTGATAACCTCTAGACTGTCTGTGTGAATGAGGTCACACCAGATCCTCCTGTAGGCCCTTAAGTACAGAGCCCGTTGTGGTGTAGGTCACATGTACTTTGCGAAGAGCTTTTCCACGTCATCACAATGGCAGCTTTGTTGTGCCCATGGAATTGAGATAACGATCAGGAAACTTGTTTCCAAAGTTGTACTGCACTTCAAAATAAACTGCCCTGTGTCAGACTCTAAAAATCTGAGCTACCCCTAGCTGAGGCCTGTTGACCCCCATTTCTTCCTTGCCTCACATGGATTGTTCCTTTGTGCTCGCAGAGAAACCCACACAGGAGAGGTCACGGAACCATAGCACATACCCGTAATCTCAGCAACTGAGAGCTTAGGGCAGGAGGACATTAAACCTGCCTCTGGAGAGTAAGAAGTCTGAGACAGGTAGGCAAGATCAGAGACTGGTAGATCTCTGTGAGTTCAAGACTAGCCTTGCCTACAAGATTAAATTCCAAGCCAGTCAGGGCTGCCTCAAAAACAAAAAAACAACAAAAACAAGTTTGAGACTAGAAAGAGCGGCACTGGAGCTCAGGGTTGCTGTGCTAAATCCCGCTATTCAAAGAGAAAATGTAGGGAGGTCCAATCAGAACGCGGCTGTGCTGAACATGAATTTCAAGGCTAGAATAAGAGCATCGGGGCTGAAACTTGCCACTACAGAGCGGGGAGCACCTGCCTGGCCAAGATGAGACCGTTCACAATCACGTTCTTGAAGGGTGGTTGTCCAAAGAGGGCTGTGGCCAGCACTAGCAGGGTGTAGAACCTGGAAAACAAACCAACCGACCATGATAATTCGTTAACAGGAAGAGAGGAATCTAAGCAAGGAAAATGTGTATTTATGTCTGACTGGTGGCGCACACCTTTAATCCCAGCACTTGAGAGGCAGAGACAGGCAGATCTCTGTGAGTTCGAGGCCAGCCTGGTCTACAGAACGAGTTCCAGGACAGGCTTCAAAGCTACAGAGAAACTGACTCAAAAAAATAAAAAAAGGAAACGTATATTTATTCACTAGATTAAACTACTTTTAATTTTGATTCACTATACTTCTATATTTTAATTAATTTCTTTGTTTATCTTTTACTTATGAAGTAAGTGGCGGTTAGACAATTTGTGGGAGTTGGTCTTCTCTTTTCACCATGTGGGTCCTGCAAGAGTATCTGACCTGGTGGTAAGCATATTTACTCACTGGGCTACCTGGTCAGCCCTATATTATATATCTTGATAATCATATAAAGTGATAAACACAAATGTATCATACCCATGACAGAGAACTCAAATTAGAATCTGATTGCCAAAACACAATTTCCTTAAAACAAAAATCTGCAGTGAGGAGCCATTGGTAACACTTGCAAAAGCCCCCAGGACCAACAGAGATGCCGGTTGAAAGACAACTTCCTACAAGATCATATTGGACAGGCCATGTGATGGGACAGACCATGTGAAGACCACATACACATGTATTTAGACAAATAAACAAAAACATCAGACAACAACAAAGCCTCCATTAATTTGTTCCTGGAAGACGCTCTAACGGTCACTGAAGTCTGAACAGCTCATTGCAGAACAATAAGGTCCAGTGGAAACCACAGCAGCCGTTCCTTAATACAACCCTGTGGCATCATCAAGGGTGAATGCACTGAATCAGCACCCGGGCCACAAGGTAAACGATCCCTAGTGAGCATGACAGCACTATTTGAACAGGGCACTGGCTAAATGGAACTAGTTCCAAACCCCCCCGCCCCACATACCTGGATTTCTCCAGAATGTTCATACACAGGCTGGACTTAACTTATTTATTTATATTTGGGTTTTTTTTTGGGGGGGGACAAGGTTTCTCTGTGTAGCTTTGGAGCCTGTCCTGGCACTTGCTCTGTAGACTAGGCTGGCCTTGAACTCACAGAGATCTACCTGCCTCTGCCCCCTGAGTGCTAGGACTAAAGGCATGTGCCACCGCCACCCTGCTAGACTTAACTTTTGAACACATTTCTGACCACCTTCCAATTTCTTGCACCCAACCTACTGTCAGACTTAAAGTAAAACCAACAGAAATATCCAAAGAAAAGAAAAGACATACCATCCTCTGGTTTGATCGATGCCTTCAGCAATGAAGTCTGCAGGAAAAGCATCCTCAAACTCTCTCTTGCTCTCAAATGGATAATGAACCTGGGCATAGGGCATACTTCCACTCTCGAACCAACAGTCAAACACCTCAGAGACACGCCGCAAGGCTCCTTTCCCACAGCGGGATGGGATAGTCAGGTGGTCAATGCTGAGAAACAGAAAAGTCACCACCTGTATTCATTGTAAATACAGAAGAACTTGTAGCTGAAATGCCAATCTGACAAGACTGTACTCATGTGTCACACAATAGCATTTTGATAACGAGGGACTACATGTGCAATGGTGGTCCTATAAAGGTGTAACAAAGCTGAAAACTTTCTTTTGGTTAGTGACATGGTACAGGCAAGGATGGGAAGCAAGCAAAACTACTGCACAGCAAGAAGATACAACACATGAAAGTGCGCATGGATCACTGTAGCTAACGATGACCATAAACAACTATGCAATCAGCTTAGGCAATTACTCTATTTTGTTCTAGTTTTGAGACAGGCCCAGGCTGGCCTTGAACTAGCTACATAGCTGTGAACGGCTCTGAACTCTGATGTATCTGCCTCTACCACCTGAGTGTTGATTACTGTAGTCATGTCTGGCTTTTATTTTAAGTACTGGGTGTATACTTACTCCCACTGTAAAACTGTATGCCATGTTAAGCTGCCAACACCCATGTGCATTTCATATATAAGTATCTTGACTATACTAACAGGCCCGAGTCTAGAACCTGTCTGTACCCTCTAGGTTTGTGCAAGCTCACTCCAGAATATTTGGTCAATAATAAATTGTCTAATGATGTGCTTTTCAGAACACACACCTACTAGACAAGTGATGCATAAGCAAAAAAAAGGTGAGGTCTAGTGTGGTGGCGCACACCTTTAATCCTAGCACTAAGGCAGGAGGCAGAGGCAGGTGGATCCCTGTGAGCTCAGGGCCAACACAGTGAGTTCTATGACAGCAAGGATTACTATATTGTGGTAACTTCTCTCCAAAGGCTGAGAACACCAGGAGCCCTCAATCTGAAAGGTCATGTACCACAGTTATCTGACACTTCAACAAGGAGGAAGGACACATCAACACAAACCAACACGGCTGCGCAACAGTGCCATAACAGGCCAGTGTCCTTCCGGCGCAGATCTCTAATTCCCGGTCTTACCAGGGTGAATTACAGCATGGCACTGAGTCAGGTGTTTGGGAACTGACCTCTCTCTGTGGAGATCTGAGACTTTGGTTCCCGATAATTCTTCAAGCTCTGCCACTGATCCGATGCAAACAACCTGTCAAAGAGCAGATAAAAGGAGTCTCAGATGCAAGGAGACTGCGCTGAGGTCACGGAGGCAGCATTCTGATCAGAGCATCAAGAGAGGCTGTGTGCTTCCAGACAGGGAAAGGACTCTACTTAGAGGCACCCATGGCCTTTCTCTGCTCCTCCTTCAGTCCTGACAAGTTTTCTGACCTGGTAACTACACTGCTGCCTCTCAGGTCCTTGTAGGAAATCCACTAGACCTCAGCACTGCTGGTATGCACGGGACAGAAGACTCTGCCATGGAATGGTGTCTGCCTACCCAAGTGTATGGATCTATACTCACATATAAACAAACACAATTCCAGACATTAAGGTATGCAATGTTTCCCTTCACTATTCGTAAGTTCAGTTTAACTTTTTTTTTTTTTTTTTTTTTTAATTGAGACAGAGTCTCAGTATATCCCTCTAGCTGGCCTGGAACTTGTGGAGACCATGCTGGTCACAACGGGCAGATCCTCCTGCAGATCCTGAGTGATAAAATTAAAGGCGTGCATCACATTCAACAGGTCAGTTTAACTTGAAGTTAGTTCTGTAACTTAGTGTTGTAGCGGGGGATAGGGTGAATCAAAGCAACACCCACCCACCATCTAATGTGTGGATTTCACAGGAATAAAGAAATTACTATTTTCCCCCATTTTACAGAATAAAAATTCAAAGCTGCACTTAAATAAAAGTTAGACCCCTAAATAGATTACTTTGCACCATCATGAAGAAAGACAGCAAGAGTCCACACCTTAAACCATACTCATATAACATGACCAAGAACTTCAGAGACACTCAACACAAAGCCATTTGCCCAGTCTCACCTCCTCGAAGTCGTCACTGACCCACAGTGGGATTGGGGTGCCCCAGTATCTATTTCTGGAGATTGCCCAGTCACGTGCATCCTTCAGCCAATTTCCAAACCGCTTTTCTCGTACGAACTCTGGGACCCTGCCACAGACAGAGCACATGACCAGTCATGCAGGAAGAGGAGAAGGTGGAGATGAACCACACCAACACAAGCCTCTGTGGGGCTCTGTGCATACGATCAGCACGTCCTTTGAAATGGCGGCACTAGCACATGTTTGGGATCTTTCTTTTTTGCCTATTTGACTATTCCTGAGGTGGGCTGGCACTTTCAGGGAAGAGCGGCTAGGAAGGACAAAGTTTGTGTAAAGCTAGGGCACAAGACACGCACGTGTACAGCTGAAGTAATGCCTGCTTATGACAGAAGATGTAAGAACTCACTTTTCTTTGTAAAGCGCCTATCAGGAGGGCAAGCACCCAAACTGATTAAGTATAAATAAATGGCTTTGGCAGATACACACTAGTCATTATCATGAAAATTACTAAAGTTAATAGTTTGAGTATAGCCAGGTTGTCTGTTCATCTGTTTCTGAGACAGGGTCTCACTGTGTAGTCCTGGCTGTCCTGGAACTCACTATATAGGGCAAGCTGGTCTTGAACTCAGAGTTCTGCCTGACTCCGCTTCCCAAGTGCTGGGATCAAAGTTGTGCACTACTCTGCTGGCTAAAATGTTTTCCCCAAAGTCAGCTCATCCTGGAAGTCACAGGCAGGTGACACTTGCTATCTCTAGTGAGTTCTCACATCTTCTATCATAAGCAGGCATTACTTCAACTGTATATGCTTCTTTGCTCCTTACACAGAGAATAAGACAGCTACCAATTACAGCAATTAGAGATGGCTAGTTAATTCTGAGGGTATGAACTTTACTCACTACATGCAAAGGGCCGTAAGAAGAAACACGTTTCATGCTCACCAGTAACACAGATCATTGTTCTTCAGTAGCTGGTCCACCATGTGCTCCACTCGCACAAACCAGCTGGGCACCGACTTGTATATGAGGGGAGTGTCTGACCTGGGACCAGAACACAGATGCCGCCAGTCAGACAGAGACACCAAGGGCAAGACTGATTTTTGTTGGGAGCCACCTGGAGGCACAGGTGGTCCTGCAGTTTGGAGGTAGCCACGTGGGGCTGAGCAACCCTGCCTGCACCCTTGCCTGCACATGCTCAGACCAGCAGAATGGCATTAACCAATCAGGACAGCGTTCAAGCTGCTCCACCGTTTAAAAGCAGATGCCTCGGGACCCTACTTCCTCTCTCTAAGCTTTCTCTCGTCCCTGCTCTATCTTCCCTTCCCCCAATTTTCCTCAAGGAAATGCTCCAAATAAAGATGTGACCAGAGAAGGAATTCTCGTTTTTGGTGGCGTTCATTCCTGCGGGACAGGATGGCCCCCCGCAACTGGTGCTCGAAACTCCGGGACGCTGAGGGACCCTGACAACTACGCCGGGGGACCCTGAGAAAGCCCGGGAGAAAAAGCCAAGATCAGACACCAGCACAGAGAGCCTTGAATTTCAGAACTCTGAGAACATGGAGCGGTGAGTGACGTCGGTTGAAATCCCCAGAAAGGGGAGGAAAAGAAATGTAAAAAGGAATTTCAAAGGATAGGCCTAAATAGAAAAGAAAATACAAAAAAAATCAAAGTTAAGGTATCTGAAAGCAACGGGGAAGAAAAATCCCTTAAGTTCAGTGCAGGAGGAATGTAAACAGCAGCAAAAAGGGCGAGGTTTACGGTTGGGAGATCCGCGGCTTCCTCCGTGCGTACTCGCTGATAAGAGACTCGGGGCAACAGTCTCGTAGGGAGGCGAGCTTGATCACTGCCTTCCCTGTTCTTAAAGAGCCACAGAGCTTTTGGAGGTGATTTTCGCCTAATTTTGTTAAGAGAGCTCAGTCTCTGGCTCTCACGTACAAAAAACTTTAATTTTTTGACTGAGAAAGACAAGCTGCTTGATCGTGCTGAGAGTGCTGGCGGCAGCCGGCCCGCCTTTGAGCGGTAATGCCTGATTAAAAACACGGAAGTGGGCCAGGCACGGTGGTGCACACCTGTAATCCCAGCTACTCAGGAGGGAGACGCAAAATTGCACTCTCCAGTGCTAGCTCGTTCGGGAGGCGTGGCCATGCTAACCAGTTGCTGGCGGGAAATTTGCTGGAGTCCTCAGAGGCCTGCGAATAGCCAGGTCGCGGGCAGGCTAAAGTCCGTGTGTCATCAGAGGCTATATGTCCCGGCCTTCTGGCGGGGCTATGGTTTTTGGAGGACTTTTTCAGCACCTGAGCGGACTCGCCTGACTGAGGCGGAAGCTGCATGGTGAGCAGCGGCGCCATAGAAAGCAGAGAGGAGCTGAATCGGCTCTGCGGAAAAACTGTGTTTCCATAGCAACATGGGCGAGCGGGGAGGTGAGTTCCCAGAGAACGGGGCTCTGCGCGCAGGCGGACCGGGCAGGAGAAGCCCCCCCACGGGTGGGCGGATGCCCCCCCTCGCCGGAGCTTGGCGGTGCGAATTCAATGCCTGAGGTGAGGCTGAGGTACAGTTCGCAGTTACGGGATAACCGGCGAGCCCGCGCACGGCCCGGGGCGGAGCCATGCCTTTGGGCCATGCGGAGCGCGCCATAATGGGCTTCAGAGGCGGAGCTGTGGCAGCCGCCGCCTCCGCTGCTGCCGCCCTCAGTCAAGGTCGCCAAGAATTTAGTCAGATAAAACCATTTGTCGCCAAAAATTCAGTCAGATAAAAACATTTATCCCCCCAAACATCGCCCCTTCGTCAGCAGGAAGTAGCCAGATTGATGAGCAACGCCCATTCTCCCTTAAAAAACTGGTCGTGATTATCATAATAAAGGCATGTTTACCTGGTTAACGTATCCTAGGTAACAAAGAAAGGCGGACCTTTTGCCTGAGGCACCTGGTGAGATAAACAATGTTACCTAGAGGTTTTTCCATCTAAATAGGGGAGCTGGAGAGATGGCTCAGCGGTTAAGGGCATTGCCTGCTCTTCCAAAGGTTATGAGTTCAATTCCCAATGACAACTGCTTTGGTTTTTAAACAATAGAGGGGGACTACACTACCAGTGACAGCTTCCCCCAGAGAAAGGATTTCTCTTGCATTCTTTACACTTAATTTTTAATTCAAAATTTTGCTGGTACAGGCAAACAAGATTTGCTTTTTGAAGCAGAGACCTACAGGTCTCTAAGTTCAAAACCAGCCTACTTCCAGTACTGATTGTGCTGAATTTTTACACTGAGAGTTTTTAGTACTCTTAAATGTTAATTTGGGAGGAGAGTTTTGTTTATGTTTTTCTAGGAATGCTGACATACATCTGGATGCCAGCGAGACCGACCAGAGAGATAAAGAAGACGACCCAGTGGATGCTGAGTGTCCTGCTGTGGAAGATTCATGCGGAGGCAGCAGAGATGACCTTCTGGGCGGTGCCAAGAGCAGCTGTTTCACACCATCGACTTGAGCAACACCCTGTGCAACCTCTTATCTCTTACTCTACTTTGCCTTTTCCTTCCTTAGGAATGGGTGGGAGCAGAGATATCCTTGGCATGCTGCGTCTAGGTGGGGACCAGATTGAAGAATAGTTTTGCCTTATTGCTCTTAAAGACAATAATTAGGGGGAGATGTTGGGAGCCACCTGGAGGCACAGGTGGTCCTGCAGTTTGGAGGTAGCCACGTGGGGCTGAGCAACCCTGCCTGCACCCTTGCCTGCACATGCTCAGACCAGCAGAATGGCATTAACCAATCAGGACAGCGTTCAAGCTGCTCCACCGTTTAAAAGCAGATGCCTCGGGACCCTACTTCCTCTCTCTAAGCTTTCTCTCGTCCCTGCTCTATCTTCCCTTCCCCCAATTTTCCTCAAGGAAATGCTCCAAATAAAGATGTGACCAGAGAAGGAATTCTCGTTTTTGGTGGCGTTCATTCCTGCGGGACAGGATGGCCCCCCGCAGATTTTAATTTCTAATTAGCATCACTTCCCCTTGTTCAGCCTTCTGCTGACATTCACATTTACTTTAGATTATATACGTCATATGTCTGGACCAACAAGATGGCTCAGAAGGTAAAGGTACATACTCTCAAGCCCGACGACCTGAATTTGATCTCTGGAATCACCTTTTCTACACATTGTTCTGAGGCCACACAGGCATGCACATAAACATCAAACAAATGAGAAACAAGCACAGATGTCTAAGCTTCCTCATCTCCTTTCAAATGAAACCAAGAAAGACAAAGAAAAAAAGTCGAACAAAATTAGGGGCTGGCGAGATGACTTAGCAATCAAAGAGTGTTGCTGTTCTTGCAGAGAACCCAAATCTGGATCCCTGCACCCTGAGTTCACATCAGCTGGTAACTTCAGCTTACGGAGTACACACACGTCTCTCTCTCTCTCTCTCTCTCTCTCTGTCTCTCTCTCTCTCTCCCTGTTTTTAAAGCCTTAGGAAATGGTTCTTCTGATAGAACGAGGGCAAGGGAGAAAATGTGGGGACAAATTTTAGGACACCGAACATTACATTTTCATCTGAATATTTACTTAAAACCTGGTTACCTCAAGAAATTCCATTATACAATTTCAGAGATGTTTGTCATCTAAAAAGTAAGTAACCACAACACAAAACAGATATGTATGTAAGCCTACATTTTCTTCACAAAATTTCTCTCCTAAAATGGTGTTTCTAAAAACTTAGGACATTGTGGGACAAAGCCCGAACTATGGCGGCACAGGCAAAGCAACAAGTACACCCACAGCCGTGAACCTCCAGGCCAGCAGTCGGCCTCCCCTCACCTCCAGCAGAAAGGGTAGCTGTGAGTGAAGGTGCTGGCCACAAGCAGCCGGTCCTGTTCCTTCAACATCCTAATGATATTTTTGTCAGCATCCTGTTAAAAAAATTAAATTGGCTGCATTAAAACACTCTAGCAAACTTACTGGTATTTCATAATGAATGAAAGTCACAAATAATTAATGTCATTGAGAAATATCTGTTCAGGGGCTAGAGATACAGCTAGAGGGTGGAAAGCTTACCCAGAATAAACAGGCCCCTTGGCTTCCCTCCAACACCATATTAAAAAGCAAAACCAAGGAAACTACTCTGCTCCGTTTTAACTACTTAAGTAATTTAAAACTCTACCTGTAACTTTTCAGGCAGTGAGGTTTAGAAACAGAATCAACAACCTGAGCATAAGAAGGCCGCTCCAGGAAGACTACAGCACAGTTCTCCCAGCTCCTACTGCTGAAGCTCCAGCAAGCCTCCTCATCTAAACACACTAGGCCTCTAGGTGGCTCCTAGCAGCTGATCTTCAGTGCTTAAACAAATTTTTAAAACATCTACATTAATTCTAACAGAACTATAAATAATGAAGATTAATTAGTTGAATAAATTTCGTTACTGGAAAACAAACAAACTGAATAAGTATGATGGAATCAACAACCTTCTATGTACACAAACCACGGACCTTCACGTACTGTCCCACAAAATGTGTTACTTCTTCTGTGAAGCAGCCTGAAGCATCCACAGGGCAAACGGGGGTTGAATCTTTCTGAATGATGTTGAACTCCATACAGACCCGATGGTCATCCTGAGAAAACAGAGAAGGCAGAAGGGCAGGAGGGACTTGAAAGTGTAAGTACACACATGAAGAAAGAGAAAACCTTGGGTTTATATAGACTTGTAAGATAATTTTACAATACTATCCTATATGCATCTAATTAACCTTCTTCTTCTAACTTGAGGGGTCTTAAAGACCACCTATAGAATCTAGGCCTCAGAAAGATGGAACTAGAAGAAGTCATCCTGAGAGAGGTAACCCAGACTCAGAAAGACAAACACAGTATGTACTCACTCACAATTATATATTAGACATGAAGCAAAGTAGATATAGCCAGGCTACAACACACAGTCCTAGAGAGGCTAGGTAACAAGGAAGACAACAAAAATAACCAAAAACAAAAACACAAAACTAAACAAACAAACCCACCAAAACAACAGCAAAGTAAAACAAAAATCCCCCACTGAGTTAAATTTTTTGTTTTGTTTTGTTTTTCAAGACATTTTTCTCTGTAGTGTTGGAGCCTGTCCTGGAATTCACTCTGTAGACCAGGAAGGCCTCGAACTCACTGAGATCCACCTGCCTCTGCCTCCTGAGTGCTGGGATTATAGGCGTGCACCACCACTGCCAAGCTGTCAATTTTTATTTGTAATAATATACATGCATATCTGATGAACGACAGTCCATCTAGATTGAAGACATCTAGGTTGATGGACATATAGCTAGGTGTTCTATTAAGAGACTCCGAAGGATGACAGTATGGATCTCAAGTTAAGCATTTACTGTCACTCAGTAGAGACTCCAGGTGCACAGCTTTCCTAGGTCACAGCATGACGCTTCAGAAGTGAATCCAAAGAGCAATGTTTCATGCAACGGCCGCTGAGCACTTCACTGCATCTGCACATTTAACCTTAGCAAGGAAGCTACCAGAAAGGCAGACAGCAGTATTAGAATTTACAATAGCTCAAGGTTTGACCTGCTTCCAAAAACCAACAAGAGGAATGGGGACTGCAGATGCCAAGTTTTCCATGCTATCTCTGGGGGCAAAGAGCCAAAAAAAAAAAAAAGCTGACTCCACTGGTCTTGGCAATTGGGAGACACTTAATGAGACTGGTGACTCAGCATCCCAGGCAAAGTGGCCACTGCCATTAACTTCCCATAAACACATCTACAAGATTATGCTACTCACAGCACCAAAGTAAGGGGCCTGGTGCACGACTCCTGTGCCTTCTTCATCCTTCACATAGTGGTCAACAAGCACGGTGAAGGCCCCGCTCTCTTTATACTGGAAAAGAAAGATTGCAAAGCCTTAGATGAAACACAGGGAGAATGCCTGGAATTAACTGTTGATCATGTAAATGGAAAAGACAAAATGCAAATTAGGAAGACAATGCAGAAGTGGAGATGGAAGTCCCTGGGAAAAGCTTGGCAAGACAGACTAGTGGACCTGGTAAGCTTCAGGCTCAGCAAGAGACTCTACCTCAGTAATTAAAAGTGGAGAGTAATCAAACACAAACACACATGTGTGCGCGTGCACTCATGTACACATGATGTGGGATTCCCCTCTGTATGCTATGAATACCATTGGTTGAGAAAGAAACTGTCTTGAGCCTGTAATAGAGTAGAATAGAGCTAGGCGGGGAAAACTAAACTGAATGCTCGAAGAAAGGAGGCAGAATCAAGGAGAAGCCATGGAGTCAGACACGCTGGAACCTTGCCATTAAGCCAAGATCCTCATGGTAAGATATAAAATAATGGAGATAGGTTAATTCTTGATGTAAGAGTTAGCTAACAATACACTTTAGTAATGGGCCAAGCAGTGATTTAATTAATACAGTTTCTGTGTGGTTATTTCAGGAGTCTGGGCAGCCAGGAACACACTAGCAGCCTCTTAAAACAAACACACACATACACACACACACACACACACACACACACACACACACACACACACGGGGGGGGGGGACCTGAAAGTGAACTAAATTCAGTAATGACAGAAAAGCAAAGGATATTTTAAATCAGGACATATGTTATAGCAAAATTAGAGATAGGGGAAAGGAAAAGGCCAGTTCAGAGATGTGATTAGCAAGCTGGTCAGTGATAAATACTAATTAATTCAAAGAAAAAGCAATTTTCTAATAATAATGTAGAATTTTGGGTTCAGACACACAAGAACAATATAATAAAGCGGCCATGTAAGTCCCACTCATCACCTTAGTCCTATCATCAAAGAAACGAATGTAGAAAGCACAGCATAACACTTCCAAACTTACCTTAATGAAGTAGTCAAACAATGGCTTATATTTCTTGCCTTTGAGAGAGACTCCAGGAAACCTTAAAAAGGAAGATAAGTCCATAAAGGGAAGCAGTAAGCCAGGGAGATGGTTCAATGAATAAAATGAGAACTAGAGTCTGGATCCCTGAAACACATGTGAAAAGCTGGGCATGATGGTGCTTTCCACCTGGGATTCCAGAGCTGGAGAGAAGGAAACATGGGGATCCCCGGGACTTGCAGATTTAACTTAAACTGGGAGCCCAAGTTCAGAGAGAGAGTCACCTCAAGACTAACAAGGAGAATGACTCAGGAAGACATGTGATATATTTACCTATGGCATACATATGCACACCCGCCCAACATAATGTGCACTTGCACGTGCGCATGTACACGCACACACACACACGCGCGCGTGCGCACACACACACACACACACACACACACACACACACACTGGGATGGAGTGATGGCTTAGAGGTAAAGAGCACTGGCTGTTCTTCTAGAGGTCCTGAGTTCAATTCCCAGCAATCACATGATGGCACACATGCACACACACACGCGCGTGCACACACAAACCCCAATCAATTAAAGTAATGAAGCTATAGCCAGAATAAGTCACTATCGTCTGAGGCTTGCAGTTATTGTCACAAATGCAGAAATTTGTGACTTAAAACATATTTGGTACCTAAAACTCAACTTAAATAGCACAGTTTTAGGATGACGAAGACTTGTCTCTTTTAAAACCGGAGACAGACCACACCTCACTCTATGAACACTCACCTTTCAAGGATCTCATAGTCACTTTCTAGCTTATAGAGGGCCGATAACCTGGCTTCCATTAAAATGAGCAATTTTCCCCTGGCAACATCTATGATAATGAAGGAAAAGAAGATATTAGTGACATTTATACTAGGTGACTATGAAGACATACACCAGGCATATCTCTTGTGCCAAGAAGCTTGTATCACCTGTATCTACTGTTTTATCCTGAACTCACAGAGGATGCTGCAAAGCTAGGGAGCACTGCTACCCAGATGTGTCAAAGACATCAAAGACAGCAGGGTAGGTGGCCATTACTAATTGCATCCAAGTTCACATTGGAAAATTAACCTTTATCTTCTCTTTCTAAAGGTAATATATGTGAATGTAAACAACAAAAAATCCTAACATTAAGTCAGTCATGGTGGTACATGCTTTTAATCCCAGCACCTTGGAGGTTCATCTCCAGCCTGGTCCACATAGTGAGTTCCAGATCAATAAGCACTAAACAGTGGGACCCTGTCTAAAAACTAACAAGCACCTTCCACCCAAACTTAACATTAACAGCTCAGGAAATTCACAAAGCCACAGTTTCTGTGACCTCATCCCCTCAGATGGCTTCACTGCTGTGTCTGGTCACCCAGATGATGTTTTACACAGTTATCAGTGGGCAAGATGTGTTAGGGTCTCTTCATCTTTGGACAAGCATAAGCTGAGACTCAGGTGCTCTTCCCAGCACGTGTGCACTTAACATATTGTGACTACCACCAACAGCAGAAGAACATAAAGACCACTCTCCTCCCTCTCCACTTAGTCAGCACCACTCAATTTATATTTTTAGGGGAGGTACCACAGACTGATTCTAACAAATCAATTAAAACCGAGACGCTGAAACCTCCCACTACAAAGTGTGATACACTAGAACCTGCTAGAGCATGTCATACATGTCCATGGATTACTTTGAAGGACCTTTGTAAAAACCTGCTTTCATCAGTACAGTTAATCACAGAAATATTGTCATATGCAAACTCCACATTTTATATAACATATGACAGGAACGAGATAAAATATCTAAGTATGTAAGTGGGCTGTCTATGCTGTGTGTGTAATGCACACACACGACTTAGATTTAAAAGATCAGAAAGCCCTTAATGTGCCAGACTCACGCTCATGGGTATATAGGAAAGTAGCCCCAATGGCACCATAACCCCCTCAGAGAAGCAGCTACAAGACTCCAGAGCCAAGATCCCATATAGGCAACAGCTGTGGCCAACAGGCATCTCCAGGGTCCAGGAAGAAAGCAAACAGACACCTCTCCCACGCCACACACAAACTCTCTCTTTCTCTCTCTCTCTCTCTCACACACACACACACACACACACACTCACACACAAACACACACAGGCTGGGCAATATTCACCATGCTCCTACACAGACACCTTTCATGCCTTGTCTACCGTGAACAGTGCTGATGCAAACACAGGTGTAACAGCATCTGAACAAGCAAGCACCTGTTTTCATTGCTCTCAATTCTTTTCTTCCCCCCTTTTGTGAAAGAAGGTCTCAGGTAGCCAAGGTTGGCCTCAAACCCTTTATTCTCCAGCATCCCAAGAATGAGGATTTGGGACACACGCTGCCAAACCCAGACAATGCTTTCAATTCCAAGGCAAACTATTAGGTAACTCTATGTTTAACTCCAGGGGAAATGTCATACTGCTTCCAAAGCAGGTATTCCACTGACCCTTGGCCCTGACCAATGTGTTTTTCTCTCTTTTCCTCCGTGTAATTTCTCCAAATATGGAAGCAATATTTGCTCAAAAAAGTATCTACCACCATATTTCATTTAAATCTCTAAGGACATAGTTGAGAATATAAGAATTCTCTAGCACAAAATAGGGAAATGATGCACCAAAATTACGCTAAAATTGGAAATGATAAAAATCTGTGTCACTTACAAACAGAAATGAAACAACTTTCCAGGCTGCCTTTCTTTTCTATCCTTTCCCTCCCCCACCTGTCTAGTTTTTTGTTTTGTTTTTGTTTGTTTGTTTTGGTTTTTCGATGTTTGTTTTGGTTTCTCACATAGCTTTGGAGCCTGTCCTTGAACTCACTCTGCCTCTGCCTCCTTCCTGAGTGCAGGGATTAAAGGCGGGCGCCACCACGACCCAGCTTACCCCTCTAGTTTTGAGACAGGATCTTGCTATGTTTCTCAGGGTTGCCTCAAACTTATAATATTTCCACCAGTTTATTGTGTGCTGAGGCAGGTGTCACCATACCTGCCCTTACAACTTACTTTTAGTAAAATTTTCACATAAAACTGTTTTACCCCCCAAATTAATGGAAGCTTGTATATCTAAATAAAATTCTTTTATCTTTATCAATCACAAGTAACTAGCCCAGCACTTACCTTTGATCTTCACATACTGTATTTCTGGATTGACACACAGGGCAAGATTACTAGGCAGAGTCCAAGGAGTGGTTGTCCAAGCAACTAAGGATGTGTTTTCATCTTCCTCCAAAGGGAATGTTACAAATACTGAAGGATCCTGAACATCCTGAAAGACATTGAGAGAAGGTAGTGTTTTATAAACCTGTAAAGGACGTGATAATAAGGAACCGATCTGAAAGGAAACTAAAATAAATTTTAGGATAAAAATGAGCTCTTGAAAAAAAAACACCTAATATAATTTTTAAAAATTTCATTTTATGGATATGGGTATTCATGCATGTCAGGGAAGTCAGAAGAGGGCATCAGATCCCTTGGAACTGGAGTTACAGACAGTTGTAGGCTGCCAAGTGGGTGCTGGGAATTGAACCCAGGTCCTCTAGAAGAACAGCCAGTGCTCTTAACTAACTGCTAAGCCATTTCTACATTTTTAAAATGTTCTAGCAATTACATTAAAAATGCAGTGTAAGATATCTGGTAACATAAAAATAATGTATCAAGAGGAATAATGAACAGAAGACTTTGGGGACATGAAAGATGGCTTAGCTATTAAAGTCTAAGGGTAACAATAAAAAACAAGAATGAAGTTTTACCATTATACTAATCTGATCTACATTAAGTATACAAAGTTAAACAACAAAACTATTTTGGGAAATAATTATCTCTGTATATTATACTGTATATTTTTATGTGCTTAAAATATTTTATTAAAGGCAGCTGGTGGTGATGCACTTTTAATCACACCACTCAGAAGGCAGAGGAAGGTAGATCTCTGTGAGTTTAAGGCCAGCCTGGTCTACAGAGCAAGTTCCAGGATAGCAAGAACTGTTTTATGGAGAAATCCTATGTCAAAAAATAAACAACAAAAAATTATGCATGAGCCAAGAACAGAGGCAATCAGGAGACAAAAGAAAAATTTAAACAAAATCCCACCCCATCTAACAGGGAAAACACTCTCTACCATGATGATAAAATGCTTCTGAAATATAACAATTTCCAAACTTGGACATGAATAATACTTCCAAAATGTGACAAAACTTTTCAAAATTAGGGTTATATAAATTGGCAAAAGTGAAGGCTGAGTACAGACACATAAGACGTGAGACTGTTCATTTCTCAGAGACTACTTCACCCTCCAGATGACATAGACCAGTCGTGCCAATGACACAAGTCCTGTGCAGCAGAGAAAACATCTAACACAGTTCTGCATCATAGCTCAGCATCTGAGTTAGACTTCCTTCCCAAAACCTTCAACAAACAATACAATTATACCGGGCAGTGCTGGCGCACACCTTTACTCCCAGCCCTCGGGAGGCAGAGACAGGTAGATCTCTGAGTTCAAGGTTCGTGGCCAGCCTGGTCTACAAAGCAAGTTCCAAGAAGGCACCAAAGCTACAGAGAAAACCTGTCTCAAAAAAAAAAACAAACCCCAAAAACCAAACTCATACGTATCAAAAAAGACATAAAGTCACCAAAGGCAAGGTCCCTGAAGAACAGTAGCTGTGAAAAACTAGACAAGAGCAGGCACACAATATGGCCCAAACAAAAAGAACCCATCACATTAAAACACATGATGAATCAATCCAGTGGAAAGAAAATACCCCCATATTAACCTAGCAGAGCCTCCTTGCGACATGTTGCAGCATTACCAGTGCTCAGTAGTGACGGATGTCTGCCACCACCAGTTGAGGTTGGAAATAACTAGCAATGTTCACCTTAATTGTAATCAGTCAACAATCATCATGGGCTAGGCCAACACTGAGCATGTCACGCACCTTGTAATTCTGGTTTGATTCGAAGTTAGAAAGTGGTGTGCCACAAGCAGTGGAGAAAGGCATGACTTTCACGCCTCTGTACACAAGGCCTTTGTCATACAGTTGCTTGAAGACCCACCTGGCAAGTTAAAAGATGGAGCTTTACAACTACAGAGCCAAAACCTGCCTTTCAAAGGCCAACTTTTATACTAACTCCTACAATGTTCTTCTGATAAAGAAGTAGACAAAAAGCAAAAACAAACAAACAAAAACAACAACACATCATTTGGGAGCCTGCTAGTAAAGAACAACGTTTAACATTTAACAGTAGACTAGAAAAGTGTTATTATCAAAGCTCAGTTATGGCTTAGCAGTAGAAAGTATGTCTAGCATGTACAAGGCCTGGGGTTGGGTTTGGGGTGTGGCTAACATCTTCTGATAAGGAATGATGTTCATAGTGGTTAAGAAAGGCTAATATTAGTGCACACTGCCCAGAGCTTATCAACTACATAAATCTGTACCTATCAGCATATAATTTTACACTAAAATTCTTAGAGGTATGATAAAAACAATTTTTACCAACTTTGCTAGCATTTTGGGACTTTTCTTTGGGTTTCTGAAACATTATTTAAACTATGTAACAGGAAGCTTCTAGAAAAGTACAAGCCACATTGATTACAACATTTTGATGAATCCATTAAATTCAAGAACACCAGAGATCAATGTCACCTCAAATTCTCTTGTTGACTGCTCACTTCTCCAGCAACTGGATAACAGTATAACACTGCGCTGGTGGGAATCTTTATTAAATTCTGCTTATCTTGTTTTAAAACTTTCATTGTAGTTGCAATATCCCTAGGGTTCTCTCTCTCTCTCTCTCTCTCTCTCTCTCTCTCTCTCTCTCTCTCTCTCTCTCTTGGTTTTTCAATACAGGGTTTCTCTATAGCTTTGGAGTCTGTCCTTGAATTAGCTCTTTTAGACCAGGCTGGGTTCGAACTCCCTGCGTCTGCTTCCCAAGTGCTGGGATTAAAGGCATGCGACTCCACAGCCCGACAAAGTCTCTCTCTTACTGAGTGGTCCAAGAAGGTCCTGAGCTCATACCCTTGCACCAGTCTCCCACTGCTTCGATAAGTGTGTGCCACTGCCCATAAAAGGATAATGGATGAGTTCCATGCTCTCCCACAGGGCTGAGATAAAGCTCAGTGGTAGAGGAGCTGCCCAGTGTGTAAGGGCCTTGAGTAGGGTCCTCGGCACTGACAAAAGAAAGGAAACAAAAAAACTTCTCTCCTAAAACAGCATTTTTATGAGGGAAAAAAAAATGGGGGTAAATAATTTTGAAGGTTTTAGAAAAACTTATATAGAAGGCTTTTTTAACATATAAAAGATAAACATATTTGTTCTAAAAATCAAATAATAGACTTGTAAACAAACTTGATCAGGCAAGCACACCTCTTATCTGACCAATCCAAGAGAATGTTTATCATTCCTCCAATTTAAAATAAACCTACCAGACTGATTCCATGAATTGCGGGTATAGAGTTTTGTAGTCATTGTCAAAGTCAATCCATCGGCCGAGTCTGGTAACGGTAGACTTGAGAACACAAATGTTAGAACAGTATTAGAGAATGATACCATGACTGTCTTTTACTTTTACTGTCATTACATGACTATTTTGGGAAATCAAAATAATGGTCCAAGTAAACATATTTTAAACAACACATAAAGAAACTAGTTTTCTCAGCACTCATTTCTTATACATAGAGATTGTTATTTATCAGTATAAATATTTACTTAAGTCATTATGCACTTTTGAGGGGGCAGGGGTTCACAATGTTTCTCTGGCTGATTTGAAAGTTGTTACACAAACCAAGCTGGCTTCAAATGTAAAATGATCCCTTTTCTGTCTCCACAGTACTAAAATTATGGATGTGTACCACCATGCCCAGCAGGTATTAATTGCTAAGTCTTTTGCAACCATTACTTGGCAAACATGGAAGAAATGGCTATAGCTAGGAAGGATTTACCAATAGTTGCTAAGAATAATAGCTGAAAGCATCATAAGAAAAAGCATGCTGGGAACAGTATTCCCATGAGATGTTCATTAATGGCGAAGCAAAACTTGCACTTCACCAAGGGAAAGCTAGACAGACGGGCAGCACCTTAATGAAGTAAATGATTAATTGGATATAGCGTATTGGTTCAGAATAGCACTTGTTTAGGTATGCACAATGCCATAGATATAATCAATCCCTAGTAATCTTCCCTCCCTGCTCCCAAAAGTGACAAGGTCAGAAAAGACAAAGACAAGCTAAATGAGTGCTGTATATCGAAGGAAACAAAGAAGACGTGCCAGTGAAGGCAATGCCTGATCCAGGGTAGACACCGCGGTCACAAACATCAGTAGTACAATGGACAGTATCTTGTTAATATTAATTATCTGCTTTTGTGTTACCGAAAATGTCACAGCTGAAAAATGGGAGATGAAGACACAGGGGATCGTTTCATACTAGATGGATGCTTTCGGTAATCTCAAAGTGAATGATTTTTAGAAAAATGGAAAAGCATGGCGGTTCATGTCTTTAATCCCAGTACCCAGGAGGCAAAGGCAGGCAGATCTCTGAGTTCCAATCCAATCAGGACTACAGAGTGAGATCTTGCCTTAAGGTAAAGGGGAGAGGGGCGAGGGGGGAAAAAGGGAGCAGAAAAAAAATTATATTTTAAAAGCAGATCTATATTTAGGCTGAGTTCATGTTATCAGGACTTCCCTCCACTGCATTAGGCAAGAAACTTAAGTTGGGAGAAAACTGAGCTCTGGCTTTCACGCTAATGAAACTGGACTCTTTAAGCCAAAAAACAAAAGGCACTCAGAGTCATGACGGAAGAGCCCTAAGGCGAGCATTGTGGGAGGGGAAACGTAACAGCCTGCATCAGAAGACTATGAAGAGAATCATGTGCTTGTGTGTGTTTGTGTGTGTGTGTCCGGTCAGCACTCAGACTTCTGAGGCCAAAAGACTTGAATGTTAAGCCAGTGGACACAGAACAAAACACCAAGAACACAAGGATATAAATGGAGAAATTGTTAGAGAGGATAATGGTGGGCAAGAGGCCAGAGGAAAACTACAGGAATAAAAAACTAGACACCAAAAGAAAGGCTGGGATTCAGTACCTAATTAGAGCATGGGATTAATGTTTACAGGATAGGAGAATCCAACCCATCTTGTGAACCCCAAGTTCACATGGACAGTCTTACTCTAGGAACCATTTCATAAAAAGCACAAAGGATGCCAGGCAGTGGTGGTGCAAGGCTTAAAACCAGCACTCAGGGGACAGAAGCAGTGAGTTCAAGCCCAGCTTGGTCTACAGAGCTAGTTCTAGGACAGTCAGGACTGTTACACAGAGAAACCCTGCCTCAAAACAAACAAACAAACAAACAAAAAACGTACAAAGGCTGATTAGCCATATCTAGTCCCATCTCAAAACCAAACTATTCATTGTTTTAAACGCCCAGCATACCTTCCACTCAGTAGAGTATCTCATCACAATTGCTCGGCACTGTCTGTTATACTCCGCAATCCCCATTTTGGCCACATCTTCTGGTCCTTTGATCCCCAGTGTCTTATCAATTTCATATTCCTGAAGATATTAGAAAAGATGATTATGTTAACAGCCACACCTTATGAAACAAATACAAGTAAGCCACAACAGAAATCAAAATGGCTAAAAGAAATTAAAAGACTCTACAGAGAAACAAAACAATAAATAATAATATAGACAAGAATTCAATACATTTCTGAAAATCAGAACATAACAAGACAGGAGGCTTAGACATACCACAGGTAAGCCATGACAATCCCATCCAAATCTTCTGTCAACGTGAAACCCACTCTGGTGGGCATATCTTGTAACTATGTCTTTAATTGTTCCTGCGAGTATATGTCCATAGTGAGGCAGCCCAGTTGCAAACGGAGGCCCATCATAGAAGGTATATCTAACAGATAATACGAAATACAATAAGTCATTTTAAAACAGCAAAGATTCAGGACATTTATCTTTGAAGTAGATATCATACCAAAATATTCAGGAGGGTAGGAGGGCAGTCAACGGGACTAGGAAATAGACATAATTGATTAGACATGTACTGGAGATCCTGCTTTCAGAAAGGCCATTCTGACAGAGCTGGGGAAGTGGGGAGGAACTGCGCTTCAGTCATCTGTTCATTCATCATCTCCAAGACATAAGGCAAGTTAAAACTGATCCTGATGAGCCGGGTGGTGGTGGTTCATGCCTTTAATCCCAGCAATCAGGAAGCAGAGGCAGGTGGTTCTATGTGAGTTCGATGCCAGCCTAGTCTCAAAAACAAAAACAAACCAACAACAACAACAACAACAAAAAGACTGATCCTGAGCTACCGCATCAATGAAACAGAGCCACGGACACTAATAATCTAAGATTAGCAGTCTTTACTACGAATAGAGACTAAGGCAGGAAATACAGTAGGAACCACCCAGTAAAGTTTATATTGAGGTGCTAAGTGAAAGCAGAGAGGATAGTAATTTCCAAGAAAGAAAGTGATAAATAAACTTCATTTAGATGACTTCTGGCACCAGGAACTCTCTTGTTCAGTCTTTGCTACTGACTTCCCAGTGTGTAACAAGGCGAGAGACTCAGAGAACTCCCAGGCGCATGAAGGGTGTGCACACTACAGAACTCCATACCACAGAAAGGCACATACTTTGGCTTGCTCTTTGACTGCTTTAGGCACTCCTGGAAGCAGCTATGTTTGGACCAGAACTGCAAGGTTTTCTCTTCCTCAGCAGGAAAACTGATGTTTTCTGGAACCTGTTGGACCATTCTGCTGCTGCAAAGAGAAATCCAATTTGCTACAGTTATAGCAATTCCTAATTTAGGAACAGCAGGCTAACATATCACTAAAGTACACATACACATGACTGGCTATACTGTGTGTGTTAAAGCAAAAGCTTCACTGGGCAATGATGCATATACTACAGAGTTTAATATACTCTTTTAAACTACACAAGACAGCTGGCTCTAAGGGTATTTAAAGGCATAACTACCACCACTATTTATTTCAGAGTATTTTCAGTTCTCCCCACAACCATTAGCAATCACATTTGTTAGTCCCCAGGAACTACTAAATTTGCGGCTAACTCGGTCACAATTTGCCTATCTATAATTCATATAAAATGAAATTTCCACACCAGGAGGATGGTGGCACATGCCTTTAATTCCAGCACTTGGGAGGCAGAGGCAGAGGCAGAGATCGAGGCCAGCCTGGTCTCCAGAGCCAGTTCCAGGGCAGAAAGGGCTACAGAGAGAAGCCCTGCTTTGAAGTCCCCCCAAAGAAACTAAACAGAAAATGAAAATTTCAAAGGAATTACCTACATGTGGTTCCAGTTCTTAGTTTTCAAGGGTCAGTCATGCTGTAACACATTCACACTTCATCTACCAGTTCATTGATTTTCACATCTGAGTTGATTTGCCCTTTGAGTTAGGTTTTAAGGTTGTTTTGAACATTAAGTTCAAATTTCCACACGGCCATGTTTTCTGTGTGTGCATGAGTGGAATTTGTGGATCAGGTAACTAGGTACTAACTTCCTGAAGAACTACTAAGATGTTTTCAACAGTGACTGCACCTTTTTACACTCCAGCAGCAGCAAATGGGGTGCCCACTCTCTACATCACCCCCACCACCACTCCCTACCATCTGACCGGAGCCGTCTCACAGGTACAAAGCAGCGGATATAACCGCATGTGACTCAGCAGCTGGTGTATCATCTTAAGATGAACGACTACCCACCTTTCACCCTCTTTCACTTAGAACGACTACCCACCTTTCACCCTCTTTCACTTAGACTGACTTCTTAGGGCTGAATTTTAAGAATTCTGAATTCCAGGTCCAGACATTCTCCGGCGAGTTGTCTTTTCAATTTTAAATTATTTTATTTTTACCTTTGTATTCTTTTTTATTTATTTATTTATTTTATTATTATGTATACAATATTCTGTCTGTGTGTATGTCTGCAGGCCAGAAGAGGGCACCAGACCTCATTACAGATGGTTGTGAGACACCATGTGGTTGCTGGGAATTGAACTCAGGACCTTTGGAAGAGCAGGCAATGCTCTTAACCACTGAGCCATCTCGCCAGTCCTTACCTTTGTATTCTTATTATTTTTCTTTTGTGTGTGTTGTGTTTACATAAGTGCTGGTGTGTGTGGAGGCCAGAAGGATGTCTTTTCTCAATCATTTTTTTTTTTTTTTTTGTACTGGATAGTTTGATGTCAACCTGACACACGCTAATGTCATCTGAGAGAAGGAAGGGGACCTAGACTAAGAAAATGCCTCCATAAGACCAGCTTATAGGCAGGTCTATAAAACATTTTCTTAACTCATGATATATGAGGAAGTAGTGGGGGAGGGCTCAGTCCACTGTGTGCGGTGCCACCCCCGGGCTAGTGGCCCTAGGTTCTATAAGAAAGCAGGTTGAACTGAGGGAGGAGTGGGGGCGCACACCTTTAGTCCCCAGCACTTGGGAGGCAGAGGCAAGTGGATCTCTGAGTTCAAGACCAGCCTGGTGTACAGAGAGAGCTCCGGGACAGCTGTGATGACACAGAGAAACCCTGTCTTGAAAAACAAAAAACAAAAACAACAACAACAAAGAGTTAAAAAAGAAAAAAGAAAGAAAGCAGGCTGAGCAAGCCAGTAAGCAGCACTTCTCCATGGCCTCTGCATCAGCTCCTGCCTCCAGGTTCCTGCTGAGTTTCTGTCTTGATTTCTTTGATGATGAACAGCGATGTAGAGATTGAAAGCCAAATAAACCTTTCCTCCCCAACTTGTTTTTGGGTTTTGATTTGCCAAGGGTCCCATCCGTTCAAGAAGAGACTGGTACGCAGACCAACACAGTCACCTCACCGATCTACTGCTGTGACTGCTCCTGTCTCTGGGAGCTGTTCCAGCTGCAAACTCATGGGGGCAGCATTAACAGATCCCTAGGAGAAACTCTCCCAGAACACACTTGGAGCACTTAACATTCACACGGTGTCCTGACAATTAAAGATTTAGGGCTATCCACTCAACCTGTTGAGAACACAGGGTCTAAACTTTCTGGGAAGTGAGAGGCTAGCCTTTACTGGACTTTCTATGTTGTCTCCGCTGTTCTCAGAAGACTGAGAATCACAGTACTGTTCTCGAAAACACAAAGGCTGGCTGCCATAGCACTGACTGACTGTTTGAGGAAGAACACTGTACCAATGACCGGGCTATGGCAGCTGCTGAGAAGAAACAGCTGCCATGCATAAATCATAGGGTTTTTCTAGCCCATTGTATCCACTGGAGAGCTGTACCTATACAACAGCCTCCAGCAACCACAGGGCAGTGGGGGCAGATATGGTGGGGGAAGGGCAAGCAACACTGCCAGGCCATGCACAAAATTGCCACCCATTTTCTTCCTTCCCAACATAATCCAAGCCTTCCTTCTTCCTTAGCCTGTAGTAACTCCTTCAGGACATTTTAGCCTTGGCTTCCTCTTCTGAGATGTCATTTCCCTTCTGAGGCAGTCTCATACAGTTCAGGGTGCTTGAACTCCTGTGTAGCTGGGCATGACTCTGACCTGCCCCCATCCTCTTGCCTCTACTCTCTGAGTGTTGTTTATATTACAAGCGGTTGGGGATTTTGTTTGTTTTCTTGTTTATTTGCTTTGGTGACAATAGTTTTACAATGGCTGACACCGAATTCAAAGTTCAGCCTGCTTCTGCTTCCTAAGTCTTGGAATTACAGATGTGTACAACCACTTCCAGCTCACAGTTGTGCTTTTATGAGGGGCGGAGGCTTAAACCCAGAGTTTCCTGCAGGCAAGGCAAGCACTCAACCAACTGAACCACATTCCCACCTGTCTGTTCAGCTCCTTCTACACTACTTCTACTGAGATCTCAACTAATCTTTAGTAAGCACACTGAAACACCATGGATACTGCTGCTCATGTTGGCACTTACCTCAAGGATGCTCAAGTCTCTTATATAAAATGTAGTATTAGCATATAAACTACATGCATCTGCCTATGTATTTTAATTAATCCTTAGATTAAATATCATATCTAATACATTTAAGTGCCAGACAAACAGTTTGTTATACTATATTTTGGAAATGTACATGTACAGTATAGATGTCACCATCACAGACCTAACCGCACAGCATGACCGCAGTTTATGTACACCAGATTGTATTACACGTGGTTTATGATTTTTCTCAACTATTTTTGCTTATTCCTTTAACTCTATAAAAATGAGAACCATAAATTCATTAGATTGGAAACCAAGTGCCACTGTCACATACACCCTAATCTAAAGTGATCACAACGACCCCCTCATCTTCCGACCCGACATGGCGGGTTCTTACAAATCTCATAGTACTTTGGGTAGAGTCCTCTGCCCATGTTCAGCCCAAGGCTACCGAAGATACTGATAAGACATTTCTTCTCGCCTCCAACCCCACTGAATAGTTGGTGTTCTGTGCGGTCGCCAGGGTGAGTTTAAAATGCATTACCAGACTCTGTGTGCCCAGGACAAGTACGCCACGCACACCACACTTTGGTACCCAAGAATAAATGCACATGAACCCGGGAGAGTTGGGAGAATCTTGGAATCCAGAACGGTTCCTAAGTTAGTCCTTTTCAATAGCTAAACCTGGCAGTGACCTCTCCCACCTTCTTATGTTCTCCCGGATACTGTGACACCCTGCATATTCACACAGCCCTGCTTAAAAGCCATCACGGACCCACTAAGAGACTGAGGGACTTCTAAGGGTCTCAGTCCTCCACCTAATGAGGCAGGCCAGAATCTGTGCGCCGGTCTGAGTTCTGCAACGTTACTCTCTGTTCCAGACCCGCCCTCTGGAAATAGCTCGGTGCGCGCAGCTCACTCGCGGCGGGAAGCAGCGTGCTCCTTTTTCATTGCCATGTGTAGGGTGGCGGGTGTAACCCGTGCATGCCTCGCTCTGCAGGCCGGACTGGGTGCAGTGAGGGACCGGAGGGGCCGAGGGTGAAGCTTACCTGGGGAACCCCGGGGCGAGCCCAGGTTGCAGCCGGCTACCACGCTCCAGAACCGCGCCTGGAGGTGATGCAACACTGACAGAGCCAGGGTCAGGCCGGCTCGAAGCCGTCCAATCAGCGTGTGCCAGCCGGCACCCACAAACAACAGGCGTGGCGATTGGTCTATGTGTGAACAACTGCGGTGCAGGTCGGGAGCGTCCCTGCGGAGGAAGGGGAAGGCATTTACTGCTGACACTAGCCGGCGCAGACTGCTTTCCTGCAGGCTAGGTTCTTACCTCAGGAAGACAGGTATTTCGGTTTCCAAGTCTTGGCCTATGGAGGACAGACACCCATTCTCTTCATCTTGGGTACTTATGTCAGTATTCTTAAATATATGTCAGTGTTCACGACATTTAAAATTAGTTTGGACTCAGAGTCTCAGGTATCTCCAGCTGGCTCCAGAACTCTAAGAAGCCAAGGATGACCTAGAACTTCAGACCCTCTTGCCTCCTTCTCACAGTGGTGGAATTACAGAAATGCTCCAGTTCGCCTGTTTTTACAGGGTGCTGGGGGATGAAGCCAGGGCTTTATGCACCGCACCAGAACCATACACTCTACCAACTGAGATTCGCGGCTGCGACACCTAAAATTTATGCCACAACTGAAACTTTTCACAGTTACTTCTGGGAACAGTACGAACTAACCTGATTTCTGCTTGCCATGTTGTAAATGGCAAGAGAAGGGAAGAAAGGGCCAGGCGACAACCTGAACACTTGTTGAGCTTCATTTAGAATGATTCTTTAAAAAAATAATAATTGATTAAAAATTTTTATCTTATGTACATTGGTGTTGTGTCTGCATGTATGTCTGTGTGAGGGTGTTTGACCCGCTGGAACAGAAGGTACAAACAGTTGTGAGTTGCTATGTGGGTGCTGGGAATTGAACCCGGGTCCTCTGGAAGAGCAGTCAGTGCTCTTAACCACTGAGCCATCTCTCCTGCCGTAGAATAATTCTTTTAATTAAAAAATTGCTTATTTATTATTGTTAATCTACTTGGCACCTTCCAGAACTGGTCAGGAACAAAAGAGAACCTGGAGCTTGGCAGCCATTTGGGAGGGAAACTTTTGACCTTGAAAAGTCGACAGAATTGAGCAGATGACCAAGTGCCTATTTTATCCATTAGTGACAACAACAACAAAATGGATTTGGCAGAAAAGGGATAGAAAACTTAACAAGTTTAAGAACATTTTGATAACTGCACTTATGCAACACTTAATGTTACACACCCTACTATGTCAAAGATTAAAGGCAGTGGTTCCCTGTCCTCTTGGCATTTCTACTTGAATAAGAGTTTATTAACTAGAAATATTTGCCATGTTTTGCAAAGTTTTCTATTCTTTTAAGTCGCCAGTTGTTTCGCTTCCTGTATATTCTGTTCAGATTGCAGAAATAGAATAAAAGGCTCCTCCATAAGGGTGGTATAGACTGTCTACGTGGTTTAAAAAAAAATTCATAGCTGGGTGGTTGTGGTGCTTGCCTTTAATTTCAGCACTCAGGAGGCAGAGGAATCAGTTCCAGGACAGGAAGGGCTACACAGAAAAACCTTGCCTTGAAAAAAAAAATTCGGGAAGATGTTAACTGTGCCCAAAACATACTACTACTTAGATTCATGAGTGATTCTTTTTTAAGGCAAAGTATAGAGATGACTATTGGAAGAAGCAGATCATTTTTATTCTGACAGAAAATTGGGAATGAAAAAGGCCATCTGTCACTTTGTCTGCTTTGAAATGGAGTACTTGACACAAGCTCTTTGGTTCCTCCCACTGATGTAACCCATAGAATACAGAACTAGTGGCTGAGCTTACTTTTGACCCAGACCTTAGGAGACTGGTAGCATGCTCCCTGTCTCTGGGAACACTTGCCCTTGGATTCTAGTTGCCACACTTTAAGGAAGCCCTTGAATAATCCTAGCCAATTTTAGAATCTGTGAGCAAAAATCCTGTAGCTGTAGGATCATTAACTATGGAGTGATGAGGTATGTGATTACATCAAGAGGAGGAACACCTTAAGTATCTTGCAAAGTAACTTTTAACCCATCAGTCTGAAATCCTAGAAATAGAAAATCTAGAACAGCTCTTCAAGTTCCTTAGGTTTTTGTTCTCGATTTTACTTATCTAAATGATTTTCCTGTTTGTTTAGTGGGGGCATGTGCATGTGAATGCAGTTCCCTACAGAGACCAAGATGACATACGTGGGGTCCCATGAGCTGGAGTTACCTGCGATTGTTAGCTATTTGATGTGGATACTGTGAGCTTGGGCGCTCTGGGAGACTGGCAAGCAATCTTAGTTGCAGTCATCTCTCCAATCCCTATATGCAATTTTACAAAATATCAACAAAAAACACAAACCATAGGAACTGAACATCTCGGTGACACAGACATAGGCAGTGGAGACATAATAATTAACAACCCAGAAATAGATACCAATAAATTTTGTACTCAAACAAAATGTGTTATCAGTAAATACTAAAATAACTTTAGATGCACGTCAAAGCTCAATAAGGCTTAGGGCTAACACCCTTTTGTGCAGAGCTTTTTTGTTTTTGAGACAGGGTTTCCCTGTGCAGCTCTGGCTCTCCTGGAACTCACTCTGTAGACCAAGTTGACCTCAAACTCAAGAGATCCACCTGCCTCTGCCTCCTGAGTGATGCATGTACTACTCCTGATTAAAAGCATGTACTACACCCCCTTAGGCAGAGCTCATTTTAGTAGGAGGCCTATCTATGTTGAATCTTAGCCAGATTTAGTGAAATATGAAACCTGTACTATTATGTGGACTTGGGATCTATTTTCATAAACTTGGGTCTAGTTGGACTTTTGGGACTGACAGACCCATCTCCATGTTGTTTACTAGATGAGGCTAAGGTCAAGAACACACTGTATTGTTTTTCTTCCCTAGTCCTCACAAAACTCTTAGGTGTTGGTCTGAATATCCTACATTTGAGTCAATTTGTCTTCAGAATACAAGTATAGAGCATGAAGTTAACTTGTAATTTATTGTGTTTTTTTAAAAGACAAAAGTAGTGTATTGAGAATAATCAGAAACAAACACAAATATACTGAACCATTTATTTAAAACTTCAACTTGTCATCAGAACATAAGTACAGAACTCAAAACTGATTTATAATTCAGTTTTAAAAGACAAACTGGAGGTAAAAAATAATTAGGATAGTCAGAAATATATAAACACAAGTACATCAAACCATTTATTAAATGGAGCTTTGTATAAGTCTCCCACCAAGAGATGGCCACTAGTTGTTTAGGATGAAGAACAAGAATAAGCACTGTTCTGAAGCAGGGTGTTACTGTGGCCTAAAACTTCAAGGCTCAAACAATGTTCCCACTTCCCCTCTAAAGTGCTGAGGCTACAGGTGTGTGTCACCACAACTGGCTCAGTTAATTTTGGGACACAGTCACCAAGGAAGAAATACAGAAGAATTCCACAGAAACAAATAGCAATCAGAATGATACATTATCATCCAGGCTTTGAATATTCTTCCACTCTGAAATTTCATTGCCAGTAAACAATTTTCTGGGTTTTTTCTTTTGGAGATTTCTGCCAAAACCAAAACCAAAGCTGACGTTGGTTAATTTGCTTTCAACTTCCTTTTAGCTTCTTTATGTTTCTTCCGACAATCCTAGGAAATCATAAAATAAAAAGCTGTTATTAAAAATAAACACGAATTTCTTACGCTCAGTGAAGTAAACTTTAAGTTATAAAGTCATAGAAATCCACTCTGGAAGTACTCACTGGAATGCACAGGGTCTATTCAATTTTTGTTTTATGTTTAGGGAACTGTAACTTAGGCTTTGAAAAACCTCCTGATTTTCTGTAACCTAGGAGACTGGCTAGACTTAGACCACGCTCCTGACATGAATTTGTGTAATGTACATCTTACTAGTAAACTGCCATGTGCTGTTTGATATCACTTGGAAGCTGGCTCTGGAAGCAGGGATCCCCCTCCCCACTCATGCACACCTCAGTTTTTTTTAATCAAGTGTTCTTCAAGAACCCTTGTCTGGGAATTGGTTGGCCTAGCAGCTCAGTGACAGAGAAGGAAGAACAATAAGACAGCCCAAGAGTAACACAGTGCCCTTGAGAACAGCTGGAAAATGAATCATTTCCACCAGATGTTACTATGTTTATTCTATGAGATACAGCTGCCTCTAGTGGGAAGGAGAAGCTGGAAGTTTAGCCAGGTGAAGCTCAGCCATGGACAGAAAACTCCATTGGGAACTCCAGTTGACTAACTTAAAGGGGCTTCCTATTCAGTTTCTGCTGGGATATTTTGAGTACATGATTTGATAGTATCTATTATCTGTCTGTCTGTCTGTCTAACTATCCTTTTAGTTTGGCTTTCTATATACTTAATAAGCTCACTCATTCAAAATAAAAAATCTGCCCTATTACGCCTAATTTTACAGATTGCACAGAACCTATCATAGTTGAATTAAACAACCTTTAAGTTCTTTTTAGTAGTATAATTCTAAAAGTTTAAGGCATATTTTCAGATGTCATATTTTTAAATTTTCATTCATCGTATTCCTATAGTTCTTACACTAGGGGAAAAGTAGCACTAACACAATACTGTATCTGGTTTTGGAGGAAATCAGTATGGAGAAACAACTACTCACCATAAGGAGACTACTTGTTCGGGCTTCCCAAGAATTTCTGCTAATACTACTTCCCACACCACTCCAGAATAAGTTAGAACCTATAGGAAAAACAGAAGCATGAGACAGCAAATTACTGAATATTAAAATGGACAATCTGATGATGATATTGCCAATTCTAGTACATCATCAGCCAGGGAGATTTCATGTGGACTTGTAGAGTAGTGAAAACTTAGGGCTTTTGTATGTTAATATCTAAGCAAGTCCTTATAACAAATAAGCTCTTGTTGATAATGAACAAACAATGAACATGGTACAGAAGCACTATTGGCCCCTAAGAGCTTTATAATGGAGGGGAATAAAGCACATTACAGAACAAGGGGTCAGAACCTGCAGATGTAACTGTGTCCAGTACACAATGAGTGAGAGCTGTACTACTACCTGTTTATACCACTGAATGGAAGAATAGACCTACCATGAAGTCTGTCATCATTCTCAGAGAAAAAGAAAAATCTAGTGCACTCTTTCTCAGGAAATGCTTCTCTGAAAACAGTGAGAGAAAAAGACAAAAATTACTTTCAATATATAAGAAGAAATTATTACAGCTGGTATGATAGTGTATGTCTGTAATCCCAGCATTTGGAAAACAGAGATAGGAGGATAAGGAATTCCAAGCATCCTTGGACATATGGTGAGTTCAAGGATAGTTTAGGTGACATAAGCCCTACCTAAAACAAAACAAGAAACCCAAGTAGCAAAACAAAACAAACAAAAATCAAAGAAATAATTATAGTGAAATTATAAAATATCCCTTTAAAAAAAAAACGTTGCTCTGAAGCTGGACATTGATGGCAACTGGGAGGCAGAAGCAGGCAGATCTCTGCGAGTTTGAGGCCAGCGTTGTCTACATAGTGAGTTCCAGGACAGCCAGGGCTACATAGAAAATCCCTGTCTCGAAAACCAGGAGAAAAAAAAAAAAAAAGAAAACCAGGAAAAAAAGTTGCTCTGAACTTGCTCATGTTACTTTGCACTAAAATGACCACATCCCATCTCTACTCAACAGTCTTCCATCTAGTTTTGATAGTGAGGAATTAAGTATAAACTTTGTCTTTCGCATTCTTGATATCAATATTCATTCCCATTGTTACCTGGTTTGCCAGTGTTCCCCAACTGGTATTCAAATCAGCTGCAGCATCTGATTTCCAAACCAGGAATATTCCCATCAACCTCACTACCCTACCCATGCCATACCTGCCACAAGTTGCCACCTAAAAACCACCCTGTTTGTTAGAAAAAGGTTAGTGAACTCTGTAGAGCTGGATTAAATTTGTCTTAGATGTTTGCATAAAGCTGCTGAAGCATGTCTGACCATGTTTATAAAGCATGGCACAGCTTACACACAAACCACTTACCCAGGGCTAGGCCTTCTGTGATCTGCTTCTTTAGCAACTTCTTCTTCTTCTTTTTCTTCTTCTTCTTCTGAACTACTATCTTGGAAGCGGGGATCTTCCTGATAGACTATCTTCCCATGTTTTACTGGCTCAGTTCTATAGGTGTCTATATTGTTATGACAATGAAATGTCATACAATTATGAATGAGCAACAATGTAGTTTTCTAAACACAGTAAACTGTTTCCTGTCCATACAAACATAGAAATTATCATTGTTTTTCCTCCAGTGTTGGTGCTCAAATCCAGGGCTTTGCTCATGTTAGGCAAACATGCTACAGTTCTAGTCTCTAAAATAATTAGGGTTATATTTTCAATTTTAAAATACTAAAAGCCACTATTTAGTGATCAGATAAGGAACATAACATTATAAAAGAACTAAAAGCTAAAGGTGTATGGTTGAGCAATATAATTTTCAAAGAACAAGCATAACCTAAGTGCTGTTAAAAGAAGCCTACAGGGTTGGGTATGGTGGAGCATGCCTTTAACATTACACTCTGGAGGCACAGGTACTTGGTTGGATCTCTGTGAGTCTGAGCCCAGCATGGTCTACATGAGTTCCTGAAAAGGCGGGGCTATGTAAAGAAACTCTGTCTCAGAAAATCATAAAAACAAAACAACAACAAACAGCCTACAACAATGAAACCAAAGTCTACTCTTGCTTATTCATACACAAGGGACAGATGCTTGTACTTGTGTTTTCAGCTCTTAAATTGCTGTCTGGAACTGCTGTGAGACCTGCAGAATCTCTCACAATTTTCCAAGTTTCAAACAACTTTAAAAAATAGAACCAAACCAAACCAAACAAAAAGAAAAACAATCACTGCTGGGTGATGGTGGTACATGCTTTAATCCCAGCATGCCAGAGGCAGGCGGATCTCCATGAGTTCGAGGCCAGCTGGTCTACCTTCCAAGCCAGCTAGGACTGTTACACAGAAAAACCCTGTCATAAAAAACCAAAAGAAAAAAAAGAAAGAAAGAAAGAAAGAAAGAAAGAAAGATTGTTTGTACCTAAGTCTAATTATAGGGCTAATTTATTTCTCACACTTGGCTCTCAAAGGTTAATACACACATGTGTGTGTAGTATAGACATAGATATATAGATATATGTATACCCATCCTGCCTCTTATAGGAAATTCCCACAAAAATTCTTATAGAAAATGCACATACTTGAATACTTGGTAAGGAACAGTCTTCTGAAAAGTGTCTTATTCAAGTGTGGCACACATTTATCATATTGGCACTCAAGAGGCTGAAGCAAAATACCTTAAGGTATGGCTGCCTTTAAGTCCAGCTCCAAGGGATCCTACTCCTCTTCTAGCCTCCTAGGGCACTCAAACACACCCCCACCCACCCACACAATTTTTAAAATTAAAAAAAAAAAAGGAAAAAGTGGACGGTTTCAATTTTCTTGTTATTTTTAAAATCCATGGAATTTTTTGATCTTTTGAGGGTAAATCACCTGAAATAGGATGCAAAATTGTAGAAACTTGCCTTTCCACTTTCCACTACATTCTGTCCAATCTAAAAGGATAGACTTTGAAATAACTGTCATATTGATGACATGGCATATTTGCATAACTCCAAGAAGGTTATTTTTTTCTTTCTGTAAATCATGACATCTACAGACACATTAAGAAACAGAGTTATAGCCGGGAGGGTGAACACCTTTAATCCCAGTACTCAGGAGGCAGAGGAGGGTCTCTGGAGTTCAAGGCCAGCCTGGTCTACAAAGAGAGTTCCAGGACAGCCAGGGCTACACAGAGGAACCCTGTCTGGAAAGGAAACAGCTATCTAAATGTAGCTCACTTGTCCAAGACTGTCTGCATGTAACAGAAAGAAGGAAATGGGCCATTAGTGTCTAGCCTCCACTCATACCAGCTAGCTTCGAGTCTGTTCCCTTTAATGAAAAATCGCTTTTTTAAACCTATAGGAACACCACATTTATAATCAGACTACACTGAATCTCCTATTGTTTATGCAGGCTGAAAAACAACACGAAATCGATTATACTTAATGTAAATTCCACCAATTAAGTTCAATCTCCCTGAAATAAAAAAGAGGGGGGAAAAAAACACACCTTCCTTTATATCTTTAGTGTCCGAATCAAAAAAAGAGAATGTGAACCCGCTGGTCTGCTCTGCCCCACTTGTCAGGGTTGCAGCGTTACTGATTTCCTCAGTTTCCTCTCTACCACAATCCTCATTCGAGGGTGTGTCTTCTTCCTTTTCATCTGTGTTTTTCATATGTTGGAATATTTCTTTCAAATCTGTAGTGATGTTATGATACATGTCTTGTGATACTTCAGGCAGTTTCTCAGCTTCTTCCCTTTTCTTCTTCCGTTTTGCTTTACTGAAATGACAAACATGGACATGCATATAACAAAGACAAGCTCTAAAAATTTTCTAAACATCAGGAAAGGTAAAGTCTTTAGATAATCTTAACGTTATCCTTGAATCTTAAACAGAAAGTTTTTTTTTTTTAAACACAAATCATCTCTAACAGATGCAAATCCTAAGTCCTAAGTATTTTCTTAACATTCTTTAAAATACATTCCAGGAATTGATCCTGAGTGTTTTCTCATCTGCAAAGTGAACATGTTAAACCAGATGACTTTTAAGAGTATGTTAAGTTTTATAATTTTGCAATTTGAAAAAGAAATCAATTAAAATTCTTTTAGAAATGAATTACAAATGTGCTATGTCAATTATTATCTTTTGCAAAATTTTTTTAGATTGTCATCTTTCCTGTATTTAGAAACGAATATACTGTTTGATCTTAGACACGGCATGTTTATAATATTGAGTTTCTAGCTAATAGATTAAAATGTTTACCAATTAAGAATCTATTCCATGCCAGGCAGTGGTGGTGCACACCTTTAATCCCAGCACTTGGGAGGCAGAGGCAGGCGGATCTCTGTGAGTTCAAGCCCAGCGTGGTCCACAGAGCAAGTTCCAGAACAGGTTCCAAAGCTACCAAGAGAAACCCTGTCTAAAAAACCCAAAAAGAATCTATTCCATATATGTGTAAGAAAAAGCAGTCTGGATGGTGGATGGTGGTGGTGTACACCTTTAATTTCAGTACTCATAGGCAGAGGCAGGTGGATCTCCGTGAATTTGAGGCCAGTTTGGTCTAAAAAGTGAGTTCCAGGACAGCAGAGCTAATACACAGAGAAACTCTGTCTTGAAAATCTAACCCTCTCCAAAAAAGAAAGCAAGAAAAAAAAAAAAAGGGAAAGAAAGATAGCAAAAATTAATGTACTATTTAAAATGGAAGTAAACAGGATTGCTCTATTTACCTTTTTTCTTCAACAAAAATTTATTGGAAAATAGCTTTCCGTAAATATATTTTGATAACATTATCCCTTCCCCAATTTCTTCCAGTTCCTCCCCACTTCCCTACCCATCCAACTTTATGCTCTTTGTCTTTCATTAAAACAAAAACAAAACAAAAAAAAATAAGTAACACACATTTAAAAAAAAACACAAAAATGAAAAGTCTAAAATCTACAAAAATACCACTGAGTTTGTTTTATGTTGGCCAACTACTCCTGGACGTGGAGCCTCTCCTGAAGTGTGGTTAATACCCAGTGAGACTCCATCCTTCTTTTGTCAGCAGATGTCTACTGCAGACAGCTACTTCGTTAGTTGTCCCTTTCGGTTCTGGGGACACTATCTGGATTGAACCTGTGCAAGTCTTGTGAGTGTTTCCACAGTCTCCTGTGAGTTCTTATGTATATCAGTCCTGTTGTGTCTAGAAGATATTGCTACCTTGGATTCATCCCTCACCTCTGACTCTTAACAATCTTTCTGACTCCTCTTCCACATGGATTTCTGAGGCTCTAGAGGGTTATTTAACTATTTAATGGTACAGACCATCTCAGACAAACTGTTAAGTCTGACATACTTCTTAAGTCAGCCAAACTGGATTTCATACATGTTAACCTATGAAACTGAATTCTACAAATACCAGTGTCATATAGACAGCTCTAAGCCACTGCCATTGAACTACCATATGGGAACTTAAATTGGTTCTTGATACTTTATAGAGTTAGAAGTGAATATCCACTGGCAATTTCTGGAGCACAGACTCAACCTAGTTACCTCTTATAGAAAGAGAACATAGCAAATGTGACTTCTGAGACTGAGGTCATGGCAAAAGCCTGAAGGGTCTTGAAGATGCTGTTAGTTGAAACTACATGGCCTATAAGAAGCTGTAAGGGTTGGGAAAGTCGGCAAAATTGTACTGGGATTTAGAGGAGAAATTCTAGGAGCACTGATACATGTGGTAATGAAAATAGAGCACAGACCTAAATGTCATGGAAATCTAGCTAAAGAAACGTCCAGGTAACTACTGAAGGTATTTTTTTGGTTTCGTCTTGTTACTTAAAATATTAATAGGAAAGAGTGAAAATAAAAGGGAAAGGGAGAGGGCTCTTTTGCTTGTTTGTTTGATTTTACAGGAATCAGCCATGGGTTTGAAAATTCTTAATCTTCAGAGGCAAATGACATGAAATTTAAGAAAATGGTTTCTAAAAAAATATCAAATCTGTGAAAACATTATCTAAAGCATGAGTTGGCAAACTTCTATAGTCTAATAGTCGAATCTAGACCATTGCTTACTTATCCCTTACAAATCTAGATCCACCTGCCTCTGCTTCACAAGTGCTGGGATTAAAGGTGTGAGCCACCATGCCCTGCAAGAAAGTATTTACAACATCTTAACTGCATGGTAAGAACTTTTTTCTTTTTTTGAGATTTATTTTTATTTATATGAGTATTTTTCCAGCATTGTATGTATGTGTATCATGTATGTGCCTGGTGCTCCCAAGAATGGTTTTTGGAGTTTAAAATACTTGATGAAAAAAATATTTCACATTATGCAAGAATTATATATGGGAGCTAGCTCATCAGTTAAGAGAACTGGGTCCAATCCCAACACCCACATGACAGCTCATAACTGTCTATAATTCCAGACTGTATGTAGCTTCAGTTACAGGGAACTGACACCCTCTTCTCACTTCACAGGCACCAGGCATGCACATGGTGCAGAAGTGAACATGCAGGCAGGACACCCATATATATATATATATATATATATATGATACAAATTTCAATGTCCACATGGTTGTTTTTTTTTTACTAAGAAAAGAGAAATTTTTTGTTTGTTTTCTTCTTTTTTTTTTTTTAGCTTTGATTTTCAAGACAGGGTTTCTCTGTTTAGACCTGGTTGGCCTCAAATCCACAGAGATCCACCTGCCTCTGCTTCACAAGTGCTGGGATTAAAGGTGTGAGCCACCATGCCCTGCAAGAAAGTATTTACAACATCTGAATGAAGAGCCTAATTTAGTCATAATTACCCTCTTTACAGAAATTTACAGACTTCAGTTTAAAAATAAAATGAAATCCTTTGATATCTAACCCTGGCCCTGGGCAGACCTAAAGAACTTTACTTATTCAAGCAGAGGGCTTTTAAGCATCTTATTAAAGTCAATATCTCAGCAGCTTCGTCAAAATTTGAAGGGAAAACAGACTAGAATTTACCTTTCTTTTTCTTTATCTTCTTGTTTTCTTTCATAAATGACATGGTCATGCTTTGTTGGGTCATAACGTACAATATCCCTATGTAAAAAGAATACAGGTTGAAAGAGATAAATTGAAACATTAATAGCAATTCACAATTTGTCACTACAAAGACCCTAATTAAAAGACTGTGAGGATTAGTTTCAATTGTTTGCATGATACAACGTAGATTCACCTTCAAAGAGAGTTTCAATGACGACTGTCTAAACTAGGCTTCTGATGCTCAGACTTTCCCACTATAATGGACAGAATCTCAAACTGAGTTGAATAATCCCTTTTTCTTAAACAGTTTTTGTTAGTATTCAGGCATCTGTATTGGCCTGCCCTTAGGGTCCTGACAGGATACATCCTCAGCTAAAGCCGCTAAGGGGACCTCTTGTACACATTCACTATATTCCCTTTTAAAAGGGCCCTGCCTACCTCCCATCTCTCTCTCTGTCTGTTCCTTTCTCTCTCTCTCTGATTCTCTGCCTGTCTCTCTGTCTTTCCTGCCACCCTCTGCCTCTCTCTTCTTTTCTGCTGCTCCTGTCCCCATAGGCCAGTCTCTTCCTCCCCTTCTTCCTTTTTACATTTCCTTTCCCCAAATAAAATACTTCTTCAAGTGAACTCTATCACTTGCTTTCTTTTTTTCTTGCACTTTTTAAAATATAGCATTGGTTCCCTGATCAGAAAAGACTCTACTGGTCTTCCTCCTGCAATCAGGCAGTCTGAGGCATGACAGAACCCTGGAACCCAGTCCACATTTGACAGTCTTGCTTCTCCAACTAATGGATCACTGGGTTCCTCCATCTAACACTAATGGAGAGACCCTCTTTTCCATCTGTAGCCATTTCCCACAAGTGAGGGCTCATCTCTCGAGCATAGTTTCTTGCCTTTTGGCCTCATGAAGTCCTGGTACCAGGCAATCATGGCTCTCTTGGGTTCACAGCCTTAGACCCTGCTCTGTGAGATCACTGAGTAGCCTATGCTGTCTTGAAATCTATCCTCTTTGAATTCCTAGAACACTAGGAATTATAGAACTTTGGGTCTTATCTGTTCTCCCCAGTAATTTATAAAGGACTCAGATGTGCTGGTGTTTAACTCAGGGGAAAAGCAAATGAGTGGCAATATTTAGGGTCCTAGGTTAAATCATAAGTATCACAATAAAAAAAAACAAAACAAAAATTAGTTTTAAATTAAGTTCCCTAGGCACTTATGACAAAGTGAAACTATCACAAATGGGACAGAGTGCAGAGCGTAAGCCATACTTAAATTTCTTAACAGCTACTGATCCTTTGCTTGTAGGGTTGCTCAAGTTGATGTTTAAAACACTTTGCACAACATTCAGTGTTTGCTTTCTTTCTGCAGCAAGTTCATCTTCATTAGTTTGGTTTTCATTTAACTCTGAGGAAAGAGAATAAGCAGTCATCTCTTAACACTCATTGCTACAGAAATCCCAATCATTATACATGCAAATCCATGTAAAGTACGCCAAATCACATGTTTAGCCTCAGATCTGTTAATATCTCTCTCTCCAGAATTCTTGCCACAAAAACATAGAAATCATATGACTATCTAACAAAATATCCCACTTCATTTTATAACTGAGAAAACAAAATCTAGATTAATGTCTTTGATGGCAAGTCTAAAACTTTTAAAGACTAAAACGCATAATGTAAAACACAAAAAACTGGAGGAAATGAAAAAAATCCCTGAAAAAAAAAAGCCAAGAAAAAACAAACAGTTGAAGAAAATGAATAAAACTGTTCAAGAACTGAAAATGGAAAAAGAAGCACTGAAGAAAGCACAAATTGAGGGAATTCTAGAAATGAAAACTCTTAAGTAAGGGAACAGAAACTACAGAGGTGGGCTGGAGAGATGGCTCAGTGGTTAAGAGCATTGCCCGCTCTTCCAAAGGTCCTGAGTTCAATTCCCGGCAACCACATGGTGGCTCACAACCATCTGTAATGAGGTCTGGTGCCCTCTTCTGGACTGTAGGCATACACACAGACAGAATATTGTATAAATAATAAATAAATAAATATTAAAAAAAAAGAAACTACAGAGGCAAGCTTCACCAACAGGATGTAAGATAGAAGACAGAATCTCAGGTGTAGAAGACACAATAGAATACATACATACACTGGTTAAAGAAAATGTTGAATTTAAAAAAATCCTGACAAACATCAAGGAAATCTGGGACACTATGAAAAGACCAAACCTCAGAATAATAGGAATAGAAGGAACAGAACCCCAGCTCAAAGGCCCAGAGAATATTTTCAACAAAATCACCAAAGACAAATTTTCTAATTTAAAGAAAGACATGCCTATAAGGTACAAGCAGCATAGAGAACACCAAATAGATTGGACCAGAAAACAAGTTTCCTTGTCTCATAATAATCAAAATACTAAACATAAATAACAAAGAAGAATACAGGAAACTGCAAGGGAAAAAGAACAAGTAAAATAAAGGCAGAACTATTAAAACTACACCCAACTTCGCAATCAAGACTAACACCCAGAAGGGCCTGGACAGATATCCTGAAAACTCTGAAAGACCACAGATGCCAGTGCAGACTACTATGCCCAGCAAAACATTCAACACCAGAGATGGAGAAAAAAAGATATTCTACAATAAAGTGAAATTTAAGCAATATCTGTCTATAGATCCATCCCTATAGATGGTAATAAAAGAAAATAAATCCATGAAAACACAGGAAAGGAAAGGAAGATAGACAGACAGACAGATAAATAATAGATAAATGAAAAAACATGAGCATATAGGTGCAAATGATGGTGCATGACTATAATGTAAGTAGGAATCTGAGGGAGGAAGATCACATGTTTCAAAGGAACAAAAGACAACATATGAACCAGCACCCTAAAAATACCCAATTACTACAGGGCAGTGGTGGCACACACCTTTAATCCCAGCACTCAGGAGGCAGAGGTAGATGGATTTCTGTGAGTTCAAGGCCAACCTAGTCTACAAGAGGTAGTTCCAGGACAAACTTGACAGCTACAGTGAAATCCTGTCTCGAAAAACCAAACCAAACCAAACAAACAAACAAAACAACCAACTAACCTCAAAACAAGCACCCAGCATTTTCACCAGAGGAAGATAAAGACTCTTCCTATTAAATGTAAATTAGTCATCTTCTGTGTTTTCTAATTTAATACAATTATGTTATATTAAAATACATATAAGCAAACTTAAGAATTATTAAGTATACATCTGACTAAAAACTCTGTTTAATTCATTTGTTTATTTATTTATTTGGTTTTTCAAAACAGGGTTTAAGTAGCCTTGACTATCCTGGAATTCACTCTGTAGAACAGACTGGACTCGAACTCACAGAGATCCACCTGCCTCTGCCTCCCAAGTGCTGGGATTAAAGGCGTGCATGCACCACCACAACCTGGCTACAATTCATTTTAGAGTATAGTTTCTTCCAGTGTTAAATAAAGGAAAAGCACCAGGTGACTTCCTAGCTTTGACAGCAGGTTGTTAGGAGAGTAAATAGTTACCTTTCTGTTCCTCTTCACTGTCACTCTCTAAAAATCTAGAGTCCATTCGGAATCTCTCATCACTTCCAAAATGAGACTGCAACTCCATGAGCTACATGGAAAAAAAAACACTGTCATGATAAGTACATTTTGAAAAAGTCTCTCTCAGTACCTCCTCACCCTCTACCATCTGCACAACTGCATTGGATATCAACAAGTAAGAGGTGAGAGGGGGTTCACTCCCACAAAATTTACCCCACACTGGAACTGTGCCCTTCCCTTAACCTATTTAAGGACTACCTCCAAAACCTAAACAGGCTGCTACTGTCTGTGTTTTCAGTCTTCACTAACCTTCTGGCCAGCTCTGCCCTCAAACTGAGGTTTAATGTTGAACCTGGTGCTGTCCTCCTTGGAATCTGATTCTTCGTCATCGCTGCTATCAAACAACTTCCCTGATGCTTTATCCATAGATTCCTGTTATACAGATTAAAAAAAAAAAAAGAAATATTTATTTATTAACTGAAATAATCAGCATTTTCTTACTAATGTAATTTTATGCTATATTTAAAAACTAACAACCTGCTGGGAAGTGGTGGCACATGCCTTTAATTCAGCACTTGGGATACAGAGGCAGGCAGATTTCTGTAAGTTTGAGACCAACCTGGTCTACAGAGAAAGTTCCAGGACAGCCAAGGCTATACAAAGAAACCAAAAAACAAAACAAAACAAAACAACATTTACAGAAACAAGTGTGTGGTGGGCCAGATGAAAACTCTGACTCAGGCATAGTTAACTGGACTCCTGGATCATTAACCCACACACCCTATTGCCACTTGGATTTGGGGATTAATAACCACAAGCAAGGACACTCCCTATAGTCTAGCATGAATAATGATGAGACTTTGTATGAAGGAGCAAACAGTTTCATGGGTAAGAAACATCTCCAAGACCCATGCCATCTCAAGGTATGGTGACTCGGGCAACAAGACAGTTGCTAGGATTTTATGCAGAAGCGGTAGCTGTGTGGAGCTCTTGCTATATAACAGACACTACAGCCACTGTGTTGGTACACTGTAGTATCAGACTGATGCAGAACTTTTCAGGTTAAAGGCAGCCTAGGCTACACAGCATTCCTACCACAAAAAGGAAAACAAGTGTGGGAGTCTGGAAAGTAGATTAATATTTGGAAGGCCTTACCTTCACTAGCTCCTTTCCTGGACAGTTTTGCTCATGAGTGGATGTCTCTTCCGTTTCACTTTCATTATCAGAAGCAAAGACAATGTGTGTTTTTTTGTTCTCTGAATGACCATCCTAGTGAAACACAAGCAGCATCACATTTCAAGACAGCCAACAGTCTAGCCATGTCCACATCTATCGTCTCCTCCCATCATTTATGCTTTTTTTCCTTGTCCAGGGAATACCATTATCATCTGCTATTTTTCCAAGACAGAAGTTCAGGTCTTCTTTCTCCTATATCCAGTAACAATCAAACTCTATTAATTTGACCAAGGTATCTTTAAGAACCACCATTGTTATGATTGTGGTCCTTGACCTCTAAAAGGTCCTCCTTGCTTCCAGATATGACTCCATTATATTTATTGCTTGTGTCATGACCTGAAGGATCTCTAAAATAGAGGCTGACAAACACTACGTGTAAAGATTTAGAGAAAACACTTTAGACGCTACAAGTCACACAGCCTTTGTTGTGTTAAAAACTATTTGGGCTGGAAGCTCTGTGTATTGAAAAAGGCCAACTCCTGTTCTAAAATGTACGCAACTAGCTGGGTATAGTAGCACATACCTTTAATTCCAGTACTTGGGAGGCAGAGGCAGAAGCAGAGGCAGGTTGATTTACTTGAGTTTCAGGGCAGTCTGGTCTACAAAGTGAGTTCTAGGACAGCAAGGGCCACAGAGAATTGTCTCAAAAAACCCAAAACAAACAAACAAACAAAGACAAAATGTATACAACTAATCTTTAATGCTTGTATTAAAATTCTTCAGTTTTTCACAGCTTTAGGAATAAAATCCCCCCCTCTAAAGTCTCTCCATAAACTACCCTGCTAGTCAGTGCTATCTCATTCTAGAAATACCAGTGTCATAAAAAAAATTTTACTTTCGACAAATGGCTCCCTTTTACAGGAAGATCTTTCACCTCCCTCGCTGCTTTTCCACATCAGTAAAATTCCTTCTACTCCCTTACATTACTCAGTATGGTTGAGGAAACCTAGGTGGCTTGTTGTTCCAAGCGACTGTGACTGCCTGCTTGCCACATCATGCATCAATAGCTGCATGTAGGGGCTGGAGAGATGGCTCAGTGGTTAAAAGCACTGTCTGTTCTTGCAGAGGACCCGGGTTCAATACCCAGCACCCACATGGCAGGTCACAACTGTCTGTAACTTCAAGATCTGACATCTTCACACAGACATACATGCAGGCAAAACATTAATGCACATAAAATAGGTAGGAATAAATAACTTTCAAAAACAGCTGCATGTAAAGCTGCATGAGTACTTAATCCTTATTCAGTGAATCTAGCACTTAAAAGTAGACTTCCTTGCTAGAGGAATGAAAAAGGCTCATTACTGTAAATACCATCAAGATAGAACTCTAGCTGTAATCACTATACAAACTGCAGTTTGCATATAAACTTGTATATAAACTGTGATATAAACTTTTACCTCAAGGACAAAAATTACTGAATAGTGAATGTAAAAAGGACAATGAGCTCTATGAGGACACACCTACATTTACAAGAAGGAAAATCTGGACCTTGAGACCATTATTGTCAAATCCATAGACTGAAAATGCACTCACCAAATTTGCCAATGCATTGTGCACCAGTTTCTTCTGTACTTCTCTGGCTTTCTGCCATACTGCTAAGGCTGCTAGTCGCTTCTGGTTGTCCTCAGCATGTTTATCCTTAGCACTCATACATGATGCATCACTGACAGAAAGTGAGAAAGTAGCTGTGCTTTTCTGAGGGTCTTCCCTGAGAGACACATTCGGTGGTTTCTCAAGAGATGTGATGTAGCTTGAATCAATGTCCTCTTTCTCTGGTGCTTTTCTACTTTTAGGCCAATGGCAAGTGTCTCTGTCAGAGTCTATCTTGTGACTCTTTGCACTAATACTTAGGGATTTTTTACTTTCTAATGGAAATGGACATGAGAGAGGATTCTGACTTTCCTTGTCAAAACAGGTAGAGGACACAACTTTATGGCTCTGGCTCTCAGAAGTAGACTGTCTTTTTGGAGACTGAATGTGGTTTGGGCTGTTCACCTTCTTTGCAGGTTGGCATGAAGTCAATTTATTTGATGAGCCATTAGCACACTTGGATCCATTTTCTATAAAAACTCTATTGGGCTCTTCATGTTTCAAGGAGCTCCTTGATTGTTCATTGATATTATTAAAGTCAACAGTCTCTTTCAAAGTTTTGTCCCCTGACTCCTTTGCATAGAGACCACCTATTCCCTTAAAGGCCTGGAATTTTGGTTTTAAGGTGGTTTCCTCTGGTTTTTGTTTGCTGTAAGTGTTCTCCTCCTCTAAAAGGGAAGCCAAAATCTCCTCGGGACAAATGCACTGCCGGCCACTGCGTAGGTCATTGGATGTCTTAGGACTCTTGGAGGTTGTATTAAATTTGCAGTGGCTGGTGTTTTGTGAGCCATCACTCTCATCGTTTCCTGGAACTTTCTGATGATTGCCAGCCAAGTTTTCTAAATCAGCCAAAGTGAGGTTCACTCGGGGACAGTTTTTCATCAAGGCTTTATATTCTTCATCTTCCTCAGACTCTTCACTGTCACTGGTGTTGGAGTCAGGTGGAAATTTAGGATTCAGAAACTTCCCTTCATGACCCAGGGCTGATTCTTTGTTGCTTTTAGTATTCTGTACTTCAACACAATCATTAGAAGGCTTTCTCTTTTTAAAAGAACTTCTCATGCTTATAGGCTTTTCTGGCTGTGGAGATTCTGCACTGTTTTTTACCTTACCAGTGTTTTTCTTCATTGCAATAATTTCATCTGTGTCACTGGAGTCACAGCCATCGTCATTTCCTGAACTGGTTGAAGAACGAAGTCTGTGAGTATCTGATTTGAAATCATCCCTTACAACTTCAAAAAGATCATTTTCAGATTCGTTTACCAAGGAATGCCTAGTTTTCTGTAAGTTTTCCTCTTTTGCAATCATCATTTTTAATTCTTCTTCAGAGTCAATGTCATCATCAGACATGCGACTTTTATTCCAGATAATTTCAAAGTCAGAAGTATGAAAAACCACGTGTTTTGGTTTCTGAGAACCAGAACTGGGCACATGGAGTGATTTAGAAGGAGCAGCAGTACTAGGGGCTTTCCTGTGTGCAGTCGTTGGCTGTGCTGATTTGTTATTTGCCATCACCTCATTAGTCCTTAGACTAATATCAGAAACCTTGGACTCCATGGGGCCCTTGCTCTTCTGCACTTTCTTAATCTTCTGGGGAGGGAAAGGAAAGTCAGAAAACTCTCCTCGACGTTTCTTACTCATAGGGTCATTGCCTCCTTCCAATTCCCAAGTGAGGTCAGTTATGGGAATGGTTTCTGTCAAATTCTCCGATATCTTTTTTAGGTTGTGGCAGTATTTTGAAGGATCATATTTCATAATGTTATTCAAAGTCAAGGAGAAAGCAACAGCACCAGGTTTTAGAGAAACCTACCAATCTGGTGAAACAGGAAAAAATGTTACTAAATCTTGAACAAGTCCTTTGTTTCATTGACTTTCAATTTCCTATCAACATAGTAAGTGTCTAGGGTCTATGAAGTTGAACTATACCATATCCAAAGCTAATTCAATACCATTATCAGATGAAAGAAATCACTTCCGTGATAACCATTACAGCAATCTCTGATGTATACACACACTGTCTGCACAGAAGCACAGAATACCTGCTTTTTAAGGTATCAGATAACTGACTTCATGGAATAGACATCAAAATTTGCTCACCTTGGGTTCCACATGACTTCTCCATAAACGATTTTCTTGCTTATTGGCCTATTTTTACCTAGTATCTTCTTTTCAGAACTACTTTATCAGTTTCTTATAAAACTACCTCGATTCCTCATAAGTCTTCTTTAACAATGGCCCCCTTATTCTCTATCCCTGCACTGCTCCATAGCAAAGGCTTGTGAATCCATAAGTACTAAGAATTTTTTTAAAGACAAAATCTTACTACATAGCCCTGGTTGGCTGGAACTTGCCATGTAGACGAGGCTAGACTTGAATTCACAGAGATATCTGCCTCGGCTTCCCAAGGGCTGGGACTAAAGGTATGTGCCACCATGTTCAGCTTGTAATAAGATTCAACATTAACAAATGAAACTGTTTCCTTGGCAATCATTCATATCACTTAATTGCATAAAACTGCACATCACTCAATATTCTCAATGTGATTTATATATGTAGAAGAATTTGAGTTTACCTTGAGAGAAAAAGGTAACATGCTGAAACAATTAAAAATTTAACAATAGAGGCAATGAAATCCTAAAGATATTTTACCATTACTCTGGGAAATAATAATTACTGTGAAATGCTGACAAAGGATATTTTATGTTTATGTTGATTCTTAAGGTGAAGAACGGGTAAGACTCTTCCAAATTTACTCACAACCCAATTCTAAAAGACAAAAAGAAAAGGACTTACAATTGTCGTAAATATAAATGAAATAATAATACATAAATGTAATTTTTTAAGTTGAACTCACAATGGGCTATTGGTACTGTGGAGGTTAGTTTTTGACAATAAAATAAAAGGTCTCAAAGAAAAGTATGAGGAAACAAAAATGAAAGAAAATTCTAACTATATCTTGGACAGTATTTTAGACACACACACACACATGCACATACACAGAGTTATTAAAACTGTGGCCATGGTCTGAATGTAGTGAGGTACACCTACAATCCTACCACTCAGGAAGTAGAGGCAGGAACATTAAAAGTTCAAGGTCATCCTCAGTTAAGTACCAAGTCTGAGACCAGCTTGGGATATAGGAGACTCTGTCTAGAAAGAAAGAAAGGAAAGAAGGAAGAATGGGGGGGAGCAAAGGGAGGGAATGAGAAAAAACATCCACTGTGATGGCAAATGTAAGATCTGTACACCATGAAGCCAGCTGAAATCCCAGCAAGGATGGGGTAAGGATTCAAGAACTCCCACCCCTAGCTGAGAAGCAATTGGCAACTGATGACTCCTGGGAGAGGAAGAATTAGCTTTCTTCAGGGGTATGGTCACTAAAAAGGTTACCATGCTCTAGTAGAGGGTCCTAAATCTATGCACATACAGGTATGTACTAAATGGGTTCAGTGGGTTAAAAAAAAAAAGGTAACAAATTATAATTATGTTGGGAGGCAAAGTAGTAGTGGGGTTAAGACAGAAATTGGAGGGGAAGGAATAAGAAATGGATTTGATCAAAATACATGAAATCCTAAAACAACAGTAACAATAAAAACACAAATAGTTCTGAAGCAAGTAAGAAAAGCAATCTTGGGACCTGCCAATCTGTGTTACCACCTATGTCCTTAGGAAGAGTCCCCTCCTGCTATATGTAAAGTGTGGGGAAGTTGTACAAATACATGTTGAAAATTAAAAACAAGCAAAACCTTCGACCTGTATGGAGAGAAAGCGTCAGCTTTGGATGTCACACACCTACAAACATGAGCTCTCAGAAGACACGGCAGACAAAATGTACTGAAGAAAACTCACTTTATGTCCTGGTACCTCTGTGCCAGGCACAGCTTTCATGTGGAAATCTACTCCTCCCATCTTTTCCAATAAGTTGGTGTTGACAGTGGTTGGTTTTTCTTTCTTTGCCTTGGCTTCTTCTCTTTCTTGAGCTAATCTGTATTAATTGAAGGGCAAGTAAAAGCTAATCAGCCATGAAAAATGTTTAGGGGTGCCATTCAGGTAACCCTAAGTGAGTACCAAAATGTCATTATAACATTAGAAAACATTTCTTTAATAGCATAATTGCTTATACTATTTTCTAAACACACAAAATATTTTCATTGCAGAATGACTAGAAAGCACTGAAAAGCAAAACAAACCACGTATGTCTTTAATCCCACATGTTGTTAACACTTGTCTACATCAGCTTCCATTCTGCTCGCAAACACTTACAATGTACCCTCCCACGCCTGTGCTCTGCTACATGAGCTACCTCAACTCTCCTTCATGGCAGATAGGAGACCACAAACCATAAGCTCCACTGATATAAAAAATAATTTATTTTATATGATATAGAATGATATATTCTTTTATGTATCCATTTATTGATTGATTGATTATGTCTGGCTGGTGTCAAATCGTGTAGGCTAAGCCATCTATCATGACTACATATTCAATTCTTTCATCCACATATTCTTAAATATTTTTTATTCTGAAAATAAATTGAATCTTTTCCCTTAGAAAAATTAGTTTTGACGAAGAAAGCTCTAACAGTTGTTATATAATCTTGCTTTGAAATCGCATGCAGAATTATTATGTCTCTGAATGGCCCCATATGCTCATATATTTGAATTCCTGGTCTCCAGTTGGTGAACTCTTTAGGAAAGATTAGTAGACACTGCCTTGCAGAAGGTGGTGTGTCACTGAGCGTGGGCTCTGAGATTTCAAAAGCATAAGCCATTCCCAGTTGGTTTTCTCTCTGCCTCATGCTTGTAAATAAGATGTAAGCTCTCAGCTACTGCACCAGCACTATGCATGTCTGCCTATTGCCATGACTGGTCATGGACTCTAACCCTCTGGAACCATGAGTCCCCAAATTAAATGCTTCATCATGGCAATAGAAAATTAACCAGGACAATGTCTCATGTATATATCTTCTTTCTCTCTTTGTATGACACTGCATTTAACAATCAAAATCAACACGTGTAATTCAGTTTAGGAAACTTTACCTTTTTGACATAGAAACACTTTCATATTTATAAGACATCCTGATGGATCATCTATAGATAGATAGCAAGAGATAGAAATAGTTTAAATGTCCTTCAGAGTGAAGAGACACTGTGGTAACAGACACTTCTGATAGTTGTTATAGTTGTTACAAAAGGGGGAAAGCCATAGAAGATTGTATTGGAAAGAAAAAAATAAAGAAACACATATACATGCAATACACATGCACATGTAACGGCACTGAATTCTCTGTGTGGCTTAGAATAAAAGGAGAGTGGAAAGACTTCAGGTCTACATGCGCTAGTGTCCTGTTTTCATTTCTGTTGCTGTGATAAAATGTTCCAAATAAAAAGCAACCTAGGGAAGAAATGGTTTCTTTACGGTCACAACTGTGGGTTATAGTCCATTATAGTATATTGCAGGGTAGTTAAGGCAGGAACCCAAAGCACCTAGTCACACCCACAGTAAAGAACAGAGAGAATAAATGAACACATACATACTCCTCAGCTACCTTTCCCTACAGTCTAAGGCTTCAAACTGGGGAATGGCACCATCCACTTCCAGGTTAGGATTTTCCAGATCAATGGAATCAATAAGGGCAATCTGTCACAAACAACCTACAAGCCAACCTGATGTAGACAATACTACAATAAAATTTATTTCCCAGGTGGTTCTAGGTTGCGTCAAGTTGTGAAACTAATCATGAAAACTAGTAATATTTTCAATAATTTCAAATTAGTTAGGAAAACTCATAAAAGCAATTATACTACAAAGAAAATGGGTTTAAATACATGTAGGGAAAATCTTACCTGTGTAAGAAGCTTTCTTTCGCTAGCTGAATTTGTAGTGTTCCACCTTTCCATTTTGTTTTGTTTAAAATAGACATACCTATAGAGTAAAGAATTGCCAAAGTTCATTTCAGTGCAAAACTGTATTTCAGCACTTTTCCCCCCTTAATTACTTAGTACTAGGAAAAATAGGTTTATTAGTCACAAAGAGACACCTACAATGTAGAAGAAAAAGTGAAGCAGAGAAAAAAGAACCTAGGCTTTCTGTCTTATTCTGACCAGTTAGTAGTTTTCTCCCTCTTCTTTAAAAAAAAAAAAAAAAAATTTATTTCAAGCATTTTATCTCATGTGTGTGTGAATGTTAATATGCTCATTTGTGTGTGAATACCTCTGAAGGCTGAAAGAGGGCTAAAAGATCCTCTGGACCTGGAGTCACATGTGACTGTTAGCCACCCATTTGGGTGCTAGGAAGTGAACTTGGGTCCTCTGTAACAGGAGCAAAAATTCTTAACTATTAAGTCATTCCTTCAGTCCCTGCTTGAGGTTTCTTTCTCTCAGTTACATGAAGGATGACAGAAAAAATAATATATAAACTGTAAAGCAAAACTTTTGTACAAATTGTTTATAGACTCATTTTAGGAACTTCTGGTGAATATTTATTTACTATTTTGTTATTTTCTATAAGATAAATAAATAATGAAATCTTTTCAGGGTGAATGAGAGTACATTTTGGGGTCTTGTAGCATTATCTTTCATCTCAATCCAGTCACCATCGCAAAGCATGTACAAACACACACGTTAGCTAATGATTGAAATGTGCTTCAATTGTTGTGCCGTAGTGGTTGATTTTTCTAATATCTATTGTCAGCTTCCTTAATGTAACCACTAACAAAATCTTCCATGCAGGTAGATATTTTACTATGTTCTAATGTACTATTCAATCCTTACAGTAACATTACAACTTAAGGCACTGTATCTTTTCATTTGCTGAACTGAGAAGTTTAAATAAACTACCTTATATATACTTGCACCAAAAATAATGTTTGCAAATATAATTATAAAAGACTGATTACTTTCTCCCAATGGTATGTGTCTTTTACTTGCTTTTCAGTACCTTTTTCTTTTTTGACTTCCAAGAAATCAGAATACATTAACGGACATTAACCAATGATAAATCATCTCCCCCATTTTAATCACTGACAGCTAATATTGTCCCATATCTTTACTAATCTCCTAGTAATACATGCCACAGTTTCAAAGATAGGGTCTGACAATGTCCTTTCATAACAGGTCTTAAAGACAAAAGATTAGCTGCCTAAGAAAAGAATGGACTTAGGAGAATTGTACTAAGAATTGTACTAAGAATTATTTAGGAATTATGTACTAAGTATAATTAGGAGAATTATACTAAGTGGGGTAAGTGTAATAGGCAATTTCTATGGAAGTTTGGTCCTTTGTTTAAATTATTTGAAAACAGTTTCTGCGCAAGGCTACTAGCATGTGACACTAGATCTTCTGACACTAACTGAATGAACTGAAACATGAGATATATGGCCACAGAATTCTCTAAATCATGGTTGCCAATCTACACAACTCATGAGTGACTAGCGAGGCTTGGATATGGAACCAAAGTCATTTCAGTTACACAACCACACTGACAAATAGAATAAAAAGTCCATGATGATCTTACATTTTTTCAGGTCCGCTTCTGTTATTTTGATGTTAACATATGCAAAGACCTTCTGTGAATTCCCTAAAAAAGAAAATTTGGCTGATATAATTCATATCCACAGAACAATGTAAATCTCAATAGTTTTTGTTTTTTATGAGATGACTGCCTGGCTTTGAACTCAGATAGCAGCCTGCCTTGGCTTCCTTAGTGCTGGGATCAAAAACATGCACTACCATGTACAGCCCTAAAAATTGTTCCAAGTTTTAAAAGTTTATAAACACTTATTCTTTGAAAAAATACCTTTTGAACACCAGACCAAAGACTTAATTTTTATAAAACAGTTTTTAAAAATAAAATGAGTAAAAAAAAAAAACAAAAAAAAACCCTCGAGTAATCAGTTAAGACACATCTTAACTGTAGCTAATGACATTCTACTCAACAAGAGACTTAATGCTAGAATGTTGACGCCTAAAACTCAAAGTAAAGATGTTTTGGAAATTCAAATGTTTTATAATTTTTGTTCCAAAATTAATTTTTATATGCAATACCTCCAGGAAGGCATATATCATTTTCAATGTTCAGTGCTAAAATTCAGCTTCAGAGTTGCTTTCTTTTGTAATACCTGCCTTGAGTTGGTATATATTCAGTTAATGGTTATAGATTTACCTTGGTCATCTTTCCGAGTGATGATCTCCACATTAGATACTTCTCCAAATCTGCTGAACTGATTTTGTAAGTCTGTCTCAGAAATGCCTTGTCCAAGCCCTCCCACAAAGAGGCGCTTCATTTCTCTGTTGGCTTTCATGAATACTGGGCATCTATCTGGAAAAGTAATTTTGTGTAGAGACCACTTAAGAGCTTTTCACAAATGTAACACAACTCTTTCTCCTGAAACTTCTGTGCCAATCTGGTCTTATGGAACTACACCTCGCTATTTGTATTCTTCAGATTTTATAAATGGAATTTTTACAAAGGCCCTACATTGACATTCTCAATGAACACTTTGGAACTGCACCCACCTGCACAGTGCACACATACATACACCCCGATATTTTCTCTGTATACAACACAACCACAGTTACTCTATCTTACCCTTTTCTTTTTCTTTTTCATAGTATTGGGTGTTCCCGCCCTGCCACCCCGTGATTCGTTTGTATATTTATTTTTAACAGATACTGACAAAATAGTAAGTCAAAGGCTAAAACTATCTCCATCCTGGAGCTCCATTGTCACAACAGAGATAAAGTCTGCAGCTACAACAGTATAGCATAATACAAGTGTCCCGAAAGCACTGCTCAGGCAGAAAGAGGGGAACTAAAGTTATAGGTTCAACATTTTTTTCCCATTGTGTGCCTCAATTGCACGAAGTACTATGCGTGGTTCTCACTGTTCAGAGGGGCAGGAAAGGTTAAGACTTCTCCCCAGTGCCACTTAGAAAATGCCAGTGTTGAAACAAGGATCAGACCCTGAAACTCTTAACACTATACTACCATAGTTGCTGGAAAGGTTTTCGGGAGATTCCTCCATCTTGTTTAGCTCTCAGTAGATGCTCTCACTCAAACTTTCCTCAAAAGCTGGCTGACGGATTCCAAGCCGAGATTACAAAACGGCCGGCAGGAGCGCAAAGCCAAAACCTGTTGTCTGGGAGACATCCACAATGTACCACTTCTTGGCAGCCTCCGCCCCATCCTACCCACCCCTCCTTCCTCCTCCGAGAAGTCCCAAGCTAGGAGAGGAGAGGTTAGGTCCAACAGCCCATCACTTCTCACACGAAAACACGCTCAAGCGGTCGTCCCTCAGCACTAGTGCAGCGTACCCCTAACGTCTAATTACACGTGCCAGCAGGCGCACTTTCTTTTCTTTCCTACGGTGTTTCCAACCCGGTCTCCTAAGGTTCCGTTTCCACGCAGTTCCCGAGGGTTCTTTATTTCATCTGCCTTCATTCCAACTAACGTTCCGCTACCTTCTCTTCCACGTCTGTAAAAGAGCCGAGGAAAAAAGTAGTTCCGTAATTCCTACAGAGAAGACTTGCCGCCACGTGAAGCCCGACTTCCGGGTCAAGGAAGGCGGAAGTGGAAAAGCGGAACAATAATAAAGAGACTCTTTTCCTCGTGCTTCCCGAGACCGCCCTCTCAGTGACGAAAGGGCTCGGGCCTCTCAAAGACAGCATGAGGGGGCGGGCGGTCGCTGGAGCTCGACGCTCGGTTTGGAACGAACCACCTAGCCTAAGTGTGGGGAGTGTCTAGACACCAGGCGCCTCCTTCTGAGGGACGCCGGCATCTAGAACGGAGGTTGAGGGTGAGGCGGATGTGCGTCGCCAAGCAGCCTCTTCCCCCTCGAGCTCGCGAATGGTCCGTGCCTGGAGTGCGCGCGCGGCTTGAAGCTCCCCGCGAGCGAGGCGCCCTGACAGAGCTGTGGGGCGCAGCTTCCCCTGCCTTGCTGCTCACCGGGTGCCATGGACTCCGAGACCCGCCAACTGCGCGCCCTGGAGGCGGAGGTCGCGGCTCTGCAGCGGGAGTGCACCCTGTTGCCACAGCCCTGGGAGAAGACGTCCGGAGCCGGGTACGTGGCTCCTGTCCTCCGACCTCGGGCCCACGCCTCGTAGCACCCGGCAGACTTGGCAACCTCCTGACAGCTCGGGGCTCCGACTCCCTGCACGCCGGGTCCTGAACAGTGTAGTGGGAGACCTCCCGAAATGTCAGCTTGAGTCAGTATCGATTCTGTGAGGACAGTGACCTCAGAGTGTGAGCCCTGCTTGATTGTAATCAGCAGAAAATAGTTTTCTTAAGGGTTAGTTTTGCCCGGTTGATGACAATCAGTAGGAAAGTCTTCCTTTTCTTTAAGAAATCTCGTCTTCGGGAAACAGTATTTAGTTGGGCTATTTTTATAGTTTTGCAGATATTCTATAGGTCAGGAATTCAAGCTCACGATCTTCCTTCTTCAGCTCCCACCCCCAGCGGTGGGGTTATTACCCGAGCCGCCAAGCTTTGCTCTAGTTGGCATCCCCTAACTCTGGTTTCATGGATTTGTTTTTGTGGGTCACCTAACTATAGTAAAGAGGGCTTGATCATTTTGTTTTATGCTAATAACATAAGGGTTGGGGGTATATAGCTCCGTGGCAGGGCAGCCTAGTATGGACAAGAATCAGACACGGGACTGGTGGTGGGGATGGGGTGGGTGGGTACTGGTATAGTTAATGACAGAAATGTCGTCTGAAAAATAGCTTAGGTGAAATAAATTGGCATGTGGCTAATATGGTATATAGGAAAGTGTGATGATCCTCTGATTAGGTGATGCTGTTAACCCCTGTTTAAAGGTAATGAACCTTTAAACAGGGGTTAACAGGGCCAGAGAGTTAAGTAGGAAAATACAAAGTCCAAGCATTCTCTTGAATTCAAAGAGAAGAAGAAAGAAGGAAGCCTGGAATTAACAGTGATTAAGTATCTTACACCTGAAAACAAACTACCTTTATTTTATTAGGTATAATTTGGTACACTTGCAGAGAGTGGGATTTTCCTGTGTTGAAAAGAACCTTTGGAGTGCAGGAATTTGTGGAGAAGTCTTAAAGAAAATAAAATGATATAAAGTTGTAACTGATGAAAGAAAAAAATTGTGCCCTGGCCTATATGTATCTTCTTCCACAAGCAACAATATGAGACACTTGCTTCTGATTCAGGTGTGACCCACATATTGGAAGTTTAGGATTATCTATGAGTTGGCGAGACTACCAGACTTACTCCACACCCACTTACCAAATTAGAATTTGTATTTTATCAAGACAGCTTGTCCCTATACCCTTTTTATGCACACTTAAAAGTTTGAGAAACGAAAACTTGACTGGTGGCGTACACCTTTAGTTCCAGCACTTGGGAGGCAGAGGCAGGCAGATCTCTGAGTTTGAGGCCACCCTGGTAGAAGAGTGAGTTCCAGGCCAGCAGGTCTGTTAAACGGAAAACCCTGTCTCAAAAAACAAAATCAATCAGTTGATCAAAAAAAAAAAAAATTGAGAAGCACTGTGTCTTACTTACCATAGAGGAAAATAGTTTCTTTACTCACCACAAGATGTCGATATAACACAGTAGATTGTTTATGTAGTAATATAGTTGAAAGTTAGAAGAATTTAGATCAGGGAAAATATTAGATGTCAGTCCAAAGTGTGTGGATTTAATGTGTTATTTTTCTCACTATGGTGAAGGAAGGTTGAGGCCTGTGTACTGAGCTACTTAATTTTTAAAATGATTATTGCATGTGTATTGTGTGTGAGTGATGGCATGTGTATATTGTGCCATATATGTGGAGGACAGTGTATAGAACAGTCACTTTCAAGTGTCATTTCTCTCCTTCCAATGGGTATAAAACTTCTGTGTCAGACTTGGGCAACAAGTACTTTTACCTACAAAGCCTTCTTGCCAATCCTCCAAAATGCTTTTAAAATGATTGGCACCTGGAATAAAGTTGCTTAGTTATATCCATGTGCCCACACTGATTCCAAGATTGCATACCTTCAGATCCTGACTTTGCTATTGGCTGAGTGATCTTGATTTAGTAATTGCCTCCTCCTGTGCTTCAGATTTTCTCATGCTAAAATTTCTTTTGCCTAATTGCTTCCACTGCTACATTGACTAGAAATGATGAGTTATATTCCTTTTCTTTAATTTTTTTTAGTTAGCATACAAAGTAGTTGATTTCATCATGGCATCTTCTTACATATATGCTGTTATCTTTTGCTCCTGTCCATTCTCTTTCGGCATCCCCCAAAACTGGTTCTCACACACACACACACACACACACACACACACACACACACACACGGTGGGGCAGAGAACAAAGAATTTTAAATCTGGGTAAGAGAAAACAAGTAGTATTCGACCTTCTGGCTTATTTCATTTCATATGATTTCCTGTTATCTCCATTTTCATGAATTTCTGAAATGTTCTCTCCCCTCATCTGTCTGAGTAGAGTCAATTAGTAGAGTCGATTTTTTTCATACCATTTTACTTGAAAGTTCCTAAGATCAAAAAGCTTCAGAAAGTCCTGTTCTCTGACTGCATGAAGTCTATGTACTCTGTGTGCCTAGTGCCCACTAGAGACCAGAACAGGGCATCATAGCCCCTAGAACTGGAATTAGACTTGTAAGCCACCATAATTGGGTCCTCTGGAAGAACTACCAGTGTTCTTAGCCTCTGAGCCATTTCTCAAAACCCCACCTTCAGTACTAGGGTTAGAACCTAGAGGACAAGTTGTATAATAAGTAAAACACTTAGTAGTAGCCAAGTAACAATTTCTGATATTTGCTTTTCAGGAAATCATTTCAAAAATTTCCCCAGTCAAATTCTGAGGGATTGGAATCCTTGAAAGACCTGAAAAGCCAGCTTGGACATTTAAAATCTGAACTTTCTTTTCTAAGTAAACTTACTGGCATCAATATAAAAAATTATTCCAAGATTGAGGACATTACAAACACTGAAGTGACTGAAATGGGTAAGTATTATTTTTTAACCTGGATGTGATTTTTAAAATTTATTTTGAGTGTGCGTTGGGGTGAGGTACACATGTCACAATATACTTGTGGAGAGAAGTGGACAGTTTTCAGGGGTCTCTTCTCTTTCCACCTTGATGAGGCAAAGCCAGTCTTCCAGCGTCTGCATAACACTTTCCAGGCTCGATGGCTCCCCTTGCAGATCTCTTCCTCCTTTTTTTCCCCTCATATATTCCAAGGATCTAATGTAGGTCCTAATGCTTACAAGGCAAAAGCCCTACCAGCTGACCAAACCCCTAGCCCTATTCTTACTCTTTACTTTAAAAAAAAAATCTGTTCACATTTAAAAAATACTGAAATTAAAGTATCCTTGGGGGGGGGGGGATTTGCTGTGAATTCATTCCATTTAGCAAATGGCTCAATCTGAAGCAAATTATTTCAGAGATGATTTTCACTAAAAGAAAGCTTTCCAGCCTACAGTACCTTCTTTTTCTTTTAATAATTCTATACTTGAATTGAGTAATAATTATTAAGTGACATGCTGGTTTCTACATTACACAAAGGCATGATACACATATATTAAAATGAGATGTGGCATGAATGCATTTTGGGGAATAAATATTCAAATGAAAGAGGCTAGGATAAAATTTTAGAATTTTTTAATCATTTATTTTCTTTGGGTGGTGGCATATAGATTTTTTTCTCTTTTGTATTCCCATGTATTCCCAATTTTCTAGAAAAATAAACTTTATTACTGCAACGAAAAAAATTTGGCCTATTCAAATTTAAAAAGCACTTAAAGTTTATTATAATGTGTATATATGTAATTCATGTATGTATTGTATACTTTCATAATGAAAAAAGCAAAGTTTAGACGAAAATCACAGCATTCATGTGGACCTAAGCATCTCATTTGCAAATTAAAGTGATCTATGTTATTTCTAAGATTACATTCAAGATTCGTCTTTTACCACATTTTGACTTTTTATTACTTTTTAAAAATTACACTTATATTTATGTGTGTGTGTGTGTGAGCACACATGACTTGTGTCAAAGTCAGTGGACAAACTGAATTGAAAGAGTTGGTCTTTCCTTCTACCATGTGGGTTCCAGGTATCAAAGCTGGGCCCCTTTTTAAAAATTTTTTTATTTATTCTTATTGAGCTCTACATTTTTCTCTACTCCCCTTCCTGCCTCTCCCCTCCCCTTCAGCCCTCTCTCAAGGTCCCCATGCTCCCAATTTACTCAGGAGATCTTGTCTTTTTCTACTTCCCACAAAGCTGGGCTCTTAAACTTGGCGCCAAGTGTTTTGATGCCCCCAAGCTACCATATAACAAGGCTGGTCTTTTTATTTATTTATTTATCCATCTATCTATCTATTTATTTATTTATTTTGGGGGGGGGCAAAGCCCAGGATCACCTAGATTTTCTTCAGTATCATACTCTATGAATTATGGGTTTTTTTTTTTTGTTGTTTTTTTGTTTTGGTTTGGTTTTTTGGTTTTTTTGGCGCAGTGGGGAGAGGTGGTTCGAGACAGGGTTTCTCTGTAGCTTTGGAGTCTGTCCTGGAACTCGCTTTGTAAACTAGACTGGCCTCGAACTCACAGAGATCCACCTCTCTCTGCCTCCCGAGTGCTGGGATTAAAGGCGTGCACCACTACTGCTAGGGGAAATCTTTGTTTTTATTGTGTATATCTGTTTTGAATTTTTCTAAAAGTCAATGTTTAGATTTATTTTTTTGCATTCAGATTTTATTTTTTACATTTTAGTTCTCCTAGGTCTTCCATGTCTGTGCACTATCTCATAATCCATTCATCTGGTTTACAGCTTCCAAAATGAAGTTGTTCCTGTTTTTCTTTCCTGTTTTTTATCTTTGTAGTATTGTGTCCTCCTAAAAAAGAACTTCCTTACTAAAACTACATACCTCCATGTAGTCAGAATAACTCTTTTTTTTTTTTAAAGATTTCTTTCTTTATTTTATGTATATGAGTGCCTTTATGCCAGAAGAAGGCATCAGATCCCACTAGAGATGGTTGTGAGCCACCATATGGTTACTGGAAATTGAACTCAGGTCCTCTGGAAGAACAGCTAGTGTTTTTAACCTCTGAGCCATTGCCCCAGCACCTCAGGGTAATTCTTAACTCTTGGGACATAAGAAATAGTCTGTGGAGCCAGGTCATAGTGGTGTGCACCTTTAATCCCAGCACTTGGGAAACAGAGGTAGGCAGAGCTCTGTGAGTTCAAGGCCATCCTGGTTTACAGAGCGAGAACAGCCAGAGCTACACAGAGAGATCCTGTCTCAAAAAAACAAAACAAAAAGAAAGAAAAAAGAAATAGTCTGTGATAGAAGATAAGGAGGCAGAGACAGGCCAGTCTTTGAGTTTGAGGCCAACATAGTTTACATAATGAGTTCCAGTATAGCAAGGACTATTTAGAGATACCCTGTCTCAAAAAAAAACAAGTAAATAAATAAAAAATAATGAAAATAAAACATATGACAGTTAACATGATTCAAACTTATTTAGGGTCATAATGTGTGTGTGTGTGTCTGTGGTGTGTTACTTACCTTCACCATCGATAGACTTGAGAACTTGAAAGTATAAATTATCTTTAATTCTATTTTATAAGACCAATTTCTTTGACATGATCATACAGATTTTTTAAAAATTTCTTTGTTTTATGTGTGTTGGTGTTTTGGCCTGCCTGTATGTCTGTGTGAGGGTGTCAGTTGTTAGCTGCCATGTGGGTGCTTGGAATTGAACCTCGGTCCTCTGGAAGAACAGGCAGTGTGATCTTTACCACTGAACCATTGCTCCAGCCCCAGACCTTTCTGATTTTTTAAATTGACTGCTAATGTATGCTTTTATAAATCTACTCGCAAGTAGATAGTCATGTAAATAAGTATTTGAAGAAAAGTATTCTTTTAAATAAAATATTTGATTTTCTAATTAACAGATACAAAGAAAGTTCTACAGAGACACAGATTATCAGGAAATTGTAACATGGTTACATTTCAACTGGAATTTCAAGTTCTGCAAATTGAGGTAACTTGAGCATGTTGTGGTAACAGATTTTTTTTTTTTCCTATGAGAAGTAGTTCCCATACTTAAGTCACTACAGTGGTTGAGATGAAAAAGAGTGTATAAGCCAGGATTTCTTTATAGCACATTTATATCATAAAAATTTTTTAGAGTACTTCTTGTAGACAGATTTTTTTGGACCACTAGCTCACAAAAAATAACACAGAGATTTAAGACTTAAGAGATTGGCCTTAGTTTAGGCTTATAACTTATAGGTTCTTACAACTTAAATTAATCCATATCTTTTAATCTACATTGTTTTACATGTGTGGCTCAGTAACCTTTACTCTATACTACCCATCCTGGGTTAGGGTTGGGCTAGGGTTTGGGTGCCCTGCTTTCTTCCCAGCAAGCTCTCTCTGCCCAGAAGTCCCACCTCTCTCTCCTGTCTAGCTATTGGCTATTCAGCCTTTTATTACACCAATCACAACAATACTTTTTCATGTTGTACAAATATTCTACAACACCCTCTCAGCTGAATATGATGGAATTGGTGCTGAGCCTATATGTGCTTTATTTTAAGCTAGGTAGAAGATGATTTTAGGCTCCCAATGGAAGTCTCTGAGGTCATGGAATCAGTTTTGCATGCTGCAAGCAGTTAGCTGATGGGGAACCTATTATCTTTTAATTATTTTTGTGTAACAAATTTCCTAAAAGTTATTATTTAAAACAACAAAAAATACTGCCTTATACCTTTTCTATGTGTCAGGAATGTGGGAGCAGCCCAGTTGGGTGTCCTTGTGTAGGGTCTCCCAGGTAGCCATCATTTTGGGGTCACAGCCATGTTGAAAGATCCTGCAGGTTATTTTGGACTGCCAACAGACACAGGAAGACATGCCTTTGGCTTAGACTTCAAGGTAGTGCAGTAGACAGAATAGTCATTTGTAACCCTGTGGGCTAGAATAGAATAGCTAAAGCAGAACAGGCTCAACAGCCAGAGACTGCCTCTGAAAAGAATCAAATCTAGCCATAAATTTGAGAACCAGCCTAGCTGGACACATGCTTTGATAGAAGTTTCAACCATTTGGTTTTGCCATCTGGGTTTATAAGAAATTTTTACAAAGAACAGAGCCAGAAAGTATAGAAAGACTGTCTTGGTCTCATATCAGGTGAATGAAGTGTGGACAGATTGTGGTTACCTCAAGTTCTGTAGACAAGCTGTACTCAAGCATTCAGTCTCAGGTTCCAGGATTCCTTATTCTAGCCATAAAACAAGCCCCAAATTGTCTTTTTTTTTTTTAAACTGGGACAGATGTCAGTGACTCTGTTAGTACCCTGTGTCTACATGTCAGAGAGCAATATAATAAAAACGATTCAAGCATCAGGTTCAGATGTGTAGGCTTTGAGCTTTTGCTTCTCTGTACTGTTAATGTCACTTGCTGTTACTAGCCTGGGGCAGGCTAAGGATGGATTGTGGGATATCTGGTGACAGAGCTCCCAACAATCACTCACTTCAGTACCACCCTTCAGTGTTACCAATGTGACCAAGAAAACACAGTGGTGTTCCAAATACCAGTTGAACAAAATACATTCGTTAATTCAAAAATATAATTCTCATCTCAAATGAGATACAGGAAAGTGAGGAGATCTCTACTATAGGCCCAAGATGCTATCTGGTGACGTTCTTAGCCTGCTAGGTTGGTGGAAGCTAGTAGTCTGTCGAAAATTAATAGGTTCTAAATAGTTTTTATATGTTAGTCACAGAGGAGGAAAAGGAATGGCTATTTGGGGGACTAAAAGTAGCCCAAGACAAATTGTAATTTGTCTCTGGACTTGAAACATTCCAAACTCTCTATAATCATCAAAGCTCTAATCAGTCAATCTTGGAAAAGGTTTCATTTTGAAGGCGTCACTTCTTTCTGAGAACTTTGACTCATATAACAGTTAACATTTTCACATGTTAAGGCATACTTGATGAGTGATCTTTTTTGAGACAAGGTTTCTCTGTAGCTTTGGTGCCTGTCCTGGAACTAGCTCTTGTAGACTAGGCTGGCCTCGAACTCACAGAGATCCGCCTGCCTCTGCCTCCCTAGTGCTGGGATTAAAGGCGTGTGCCACCACTGCCTGGCTTGATGAGTGATTTTATGTAAGTTATACTGTTCTCGAATGGACACCAACCTTAGGGCACTACAGGGTCACTGAGGCTTTGCTAAAGACTGGACTGGAGCATGAGCCCAAATTGATTGTTTCATTCAGGTTGAACAGCTTGTTTTAAGGCCCCATGTTTTCTTTTGTGTGACCTAGGAACTCTTTGGTTTTTCCCATTGTAAAGAGTTATATAGTCTGACCAATTGAGTTTTCTTTGTTTTTGGCCAATGTTATTTCTCACTTCAGATTGGTACTATACCATCTGTTTTCCTGCATGGTGGTGTCCTGCATACTAGCCTGTGGCAATTTGGTGGTATCAAACCACGTTCAGCTTCTTTTCTTAGAACTTCTGTAGTCTAGTATGCAAACATGTCTGGTAATTGACTCTGATATCCTGTTGTTGGCCTTAAGGTCTTGTCGGCGTTTTCTGTTACAGATGCTTATGTCTTTTGTCATGTGTATTTTGGTGCAGATGTGTGAGTTCACACGGATCCGAGAAATGAAGACTCAGAGACACATGAGAATGAACTTAGCCTCTGTGGCTGCAAGGGGCTCAGTCTCGGTGAACTGAAGCTTCTTCCTTTTGCCTCTCAGCATCTCTTTTTTTCCCTATATTTACTCTTTAGATTCTCATATCTCAAAACAAACTGATAGAAGCTTCTGACAATACAATGCCAGGTGCAAATACCTGATTCATAAGGTACCATGGTTTTCTAGGTTTCCTTTAAACCAAGTTTTGCATAGGCTTTATATCCATGGGAAACTCTCAGTCAAGATTCACATTGGACAATGAAAGGTATTTGTAAAGGAAGGCTTAGAGGCTGTGTGAAAACTCCAGAGCAAGGCCAGGTATAATCCAGCAGGGTTTCATGGCTAGTGAGCAACCCAATAAGCATTGCTCCATGGTTTCTGCTTGTAGTTCTTGCTTGAGTTCCTGTCCTGACTTCCCTGAGTGACTGACTGACCTGAATGTGTAAGATAATACATTTTTATCCTCCCACAAGTTGCTTTTGGGAATGGTGTTTATTGTAGCAACAGAAAAGCAAACTAAAGCAAATGTTTTTTTGCTGTGTACATTTTTACTGTTGATATTGATAGAAAAAAAGTAAAGACAGAGTGTTGGATTTCTTTTTTTTCCTAAAATCAGACATTCCACTAGAGGGAGATATTTAGCTGTCAGAAAATTAAAAGATATAAATAACACATTTTGATCATATTAATACTTATTTTTGCATAATAAATATTATTAATATAGCATTGGAACCAAAGTACCTGACCTAGTTAGGGTTACTATTGCTGAGCTAAAACATCATGACCAAAGCAACTTGGAGGAAAGGGATGGTTTACACATCCATATCACTGTTTATCATAGATGAATGTCAGGATAGGAACTCAAACAAGGTAGGAACCTGGAGGTAGGAGCTGCTGCAGAGGCCCTGGAGGGTGCTGCTTACTGGCTTGTTCCTCGTGTCTTGCTCAGCCTGCTTTCTTATAGAACCCAGAACTACCAGTTGAGGGATGACACTACTTGTAATGGTCTTGATCCTCCTACATCAATCATTAATTAAGAAAATTCTTATGGAGGCATTTTCTTTTTTTTTAATTGATTTTTTATTGAACTTTACATTTTTCTCTGCTCCCCTTCCTGTCTCTCCACTCCTCCCTTCAACCCTCCCCCAAGGTCCCCGTGCTCCCAATTTACTCAGGAGATCTTGTCTTTTTCTACTTTCTACTCCCCATGTAGATTAGATCTATGTAAGTCTCTTTCAGTGTCTGCATTGTTGTCTAAATTCTCTGGGATTGTGGTTTGTAGTCTGGTTTTCTTTGCTTTATGTTTAAAAACCACCTATGAGTGAATGCATATGGTAATTGTCTTTCTGTGTCTGGGTTACCTCATTCAAAATAATGTTTTCTAGCTCCATCCATTTTCCTGCAAAATTCAAGCTGTCATTATTTTTTTCTGCTGTGTAGTACTGCATTTAACACATTTTCCTTATCCATTCTTCAGTTGAGGCATTTAGGTTGTTTCCAGGTTCTGGCCATGGAGGGTTTTTTTTTTATTTTATTTTATTTATTTATTTATTTATTTTGGTTTTTCAAGATAGGGTTTCTCTGTGTTGCTTTGTTGCCTGCACTGGAACTAGCTCTTGTAGACCAGGCTGACCTCGAACTTACAGAGATCCTCCTGCCTCCCGAGTGCTGGGATTAAAGGCGTACGCCACCACCACCCAGCTTTTTTTTGATTTATTTTTGGTTTTTCAAGACAGGGTTTCTCTGTAGCTTTGGAGCCTGTCCTGGAATTAGCTTTTGTAGACCAGGATGGTGGAGGCATTTTCTTAATTGAGGATCCTTCCTCTCGACATTAGTGTCTGTCAAGTTGACTTAAAACTAGCCAACACAGTGTCCTTAAATTCTGTCAGTAAATTATTAGAAACAAAGATGGGGAAATCTGTGTAGAGTTATGAGGCATTGCTTTAGTTGGTGCAACTCTTGTCAAAGGTGTTTGTAACATAGAATTCATTTCCTCCTGCTGACTGTCTGGTGTGGTCAGCACTGCAGTGTTTGTGAAGAATTTTCAGACTGTTAGAACAAATGTGCACACAGATTCAGTCTTCCATAGCCCCTGCAGTATAAGTTTGAAGAATGGTAGAGTGTGTTTACATAACTTTTCTCCCTGGAACAAAAATACTAAAAAGTAACAACTATTAATGAAGAGAATACAGTTTCATCACCACAGGCTTTAAAGGTCATCTGCTTATTTGAATATCTGAATCTAGACATTGAAATCCTAATATATTGTGTTTCATGAAAGTACAGATTTTTGAAAGCAAAGAGGTATCTCTCAGCCCTGAAAGGCTTGATCTAGGAACTAAGGTGACTAATAATCAACAGCCACCAAAAATCAACCTGAGACATTGTCTAAGTTCCTTATCTCATGTCAGTGATAGGTAAAATTGCAGATGAAGGAGGAATAAGCGAAGTCAATGCAGATTCATTAAGGAAAAATGAGACATTAAGGAAAAGTTAGAGAAACTCCTCCAAGTGTGAAGTGTCCTGAGAAAGGGGAAATTATAAGCTGCATGTCTGGTGGTTTCATGCATGACTTATTACAGAAACTAGACAAAGACTAAGTTTTTGTTGAAATTGGTTCGATCTCTAGGCATGTCCTTGGGCCAAGCAGGCGGGGGAGGCAGCAAGCTCTGCAAATGCCTCCCTGGCCCAGCTGGAGATGATCACATGCTGATTGTCCGGTAATGATAGTGACCATTTACGGAAGCCCATATCTATCTATTTTTAAGTTTCTTTGTTAGCTGACCTGCTGGCAGCCACAAACATGGGCTAGTATTGCAAGTTGCTTACCCTTTAGTTGTTTCTTGGTCTCCAACCTTCTCTTGTATCATGCTGGCTATTGATGAAATTATGCTCTCTTTGAACCCATGTTCTTTTGATCAGCTTGTAGTTTGACCATAGACCTTTTCTCTTACCGCCTATGAGAAGCTGAATCCTGCCTTAAAAGTATATACAGTTTGAAAAATTACTTTCTTTAAAAATGTTTGGTGGTTAAGTGGTAAGGGTAAGGTTGAGACATGGTCTTTTACATTGTTTCTCAGGCTGGTTTACAACTCACTGTGTAGTCCAGTGTGGCCACTCACTTGTGTCAGATCGCCTGTTTCAGACTTCTGAGTTGCAAGTATGAACTACTACTATACCTGGCTCTAGAACCCTTTTCTTAACGATTTCTGTTCATAGTTCTTAAATCATGAGAGTTATTTGAAACCTGCTGTTAAAAGGACCAGGATAGAAAAATGACCTGGTAGATTGCAAGGAAATTGAAGTCAGGGGTGTTTATAAGGTTGTTTTTCATATGTATCAAATCAAAAGGAGTGGCATGGTTAACAGTACCAACAGCAGGGCAGGAGTGGAAAACGGTAGCTTGGAATCAGCTTTTTGCAGACTGAGCAGAATCTTTAACCTTGTAGGGATGCACAGGTAGGAATACTAAATGCCAAACTATGTAGACAGGGTAACCTGCCTGTGTCAGTGGTGAAAGGCTTCTGAGGGTTTTGTTTTCTCCTAACCTTTCTGTATTTTATTCCTCTTTAAAGATTTTATTTATTTATTTATCTATTTTACTTTATGTGTATGTACACCATGTTCTTACTTGATGCTTAGAGAATCCAAGAGAGGGTGTTGGATCCCCTGGAACTGACATTAAAGAGGTTGTGAGTCTTGAGGATGCAGAGAACCTTGGTGCTGTTAACCACTGATCCATTGCTCCAACTCCCTTTTTTTTTCCTTAAAATTTTTTTAAAGATTTATTTATTTATTTATTTATTAGGTATACAACATTCTGCCTCCATGTATGCCCACACACTAGAGGAGGACGCCAGATTTCATTACAGATGGTTGTGAGCCACCATGTGGTGGCTGGGAATTGAACTCAGGACCTCTTGGAGAGCAGCCAGTGCTCTTAACCACTGAGCCATCTCTCTATCCCCCCTTAAAATTTTTTTTTTTAAATATAAGCTTCATTGAGAGAGGGAAGAGCGATAATATGAGCAAAGGGGTCAAGACCATAATGGGGAAACCCACAGAAACAATTAACCAGAACTAGTGGGAGTTCACTGACTCCAGACTAACAATTGGGGAACCTGCATAGGACTAATCTAGGCCCCCTGCATCCAGGTGACAGTGGGTGTCATGGACAGTTTGTGGGGCTACTGGCAGTGGGACCAAGAGCTATCCCTAATGAATGGTCTGGCTTTATGGAGCCCGTTTCCAATGAAGAGAAACCTCACTCAACCTACACACAGAGGGGAAGGCCTTGGTCCTGCCTCAACATGGTGACATGACAGAATTGTTGACTCCTCATGGGAGGCCTTACCCTCACTAAGGAACAGATGGCGGGTAGGATGAGGGGATGGTGTGGGGAGCAGGAAGAGGGGAGGGAGGAGGAACTGGGATTAGTATGTAAAAAAAAAATATATTAAAATAGGGGCTGGAGAGATGGTTCAGAGGTTAAGAGCATTGCCTGCTCTTCCAAAGGTCCTGAGTTCAATTCCCAGCAACCACATGGTGGCTCACAACCATCTGTAATGAGGTCTGGTGCCCTCTTCTGGCCTGCAGACATACACACAGACAGAATATTGTATGCATAATAAATAAATATTTAAAAAAAAATATACGTGTGTGTGTGTGTGTGTGTAAAAGCTTCATTGAGATTTATTTCCTCCTCTTTTTTCAGCCCTAAAGAAGCACTAATCTGTATTTTATGTATTTACCCACTTTGAACATTTCATAGAAATAAAATCATACAGTGTTTGATGTCTTGTGTCTGGCTCATCCTTGTTATAGCACATATTCGTACTTTTGGGGATTAAATAGTATCCTATGTATGGATGACCACATTTTGTCCATTTCAGCACTTGTCTAAGTTGTTTTCACTTTTGGTTCTTTTGACTAATGCAGCATAAATACTCACATGGAGGTTTTTAAGTGGAAATATGAGTTGTTTGGCTGTATCACCAGAAGTGCAATTACTAGATCAAATAGAACTACTAGATAATGACTGGTATGTCCATCACTTCCTCTGATTACTGCCTATTTGCTTTTCTTTGTTTTTTTCTTTTTTTGAGAATACTTTCTTAGTTTCTATGATCAAACTCACATAGGTATGAACTTACATACTTAGTAAAGTGCATTAACCCTGTACAAACGAGAAAAATTAAATTTAACATTTCCAGACCAATATGGCTATAAATTTTGTGCAGTGCCAACTCAACATGGCACACTGAGATACCTTTTTTCAAAGTTGATAACATAGCTAAAGTTTACTAAAATCCATATTTTGTGTGTGTGTGTGTGTGTGTGTTTGCGTATGTGTGTGTAGAGACCAATAATAGCAGTATATCATCAATAGATTACTGTCTCTTTGTATATTGTCTTTGGAGAAATATCTTTTTCAAATTTAATTTGTCAGAATGTATCTGGTGCATCACTAGGTATGCTCATGCATACCTTTAATCCCTGACCTCAGAACCAGAATCATTTGGCTCCTTGTGAGTTCCTGGCCAGCCTGGTCTATATAATGAGTTCCAGGACAGCCCAAGTTACATTTAGAGACCCTGTCTCAAACAAACAAACAGAAAATGTCTGAAATTGTTTTCATTAGTGATGAACTTGGTTCTGGCTCTTGGTAATAAATACCACTATTATAAATATCTTTAGTAGTAAGGCTTTCTCTATTTTACTTTAGTGCAGAATCTTTTTTTTAAAAAAGATTTATTTAATTATGTATACAGTGTTCTTCATTCGTGTATCCCTGCAGGTCAGAAGAGGGCACCAGATCTTATTAGAGATAGGTTGTGAGCCACCAAGTGGTTGCTGGGAATTGAATTCAGGTCCTCTGGAAGAACAGCCAGTGCTCTTAACCTCTAAACTATCTCTCCAGCCCTGGTTCAGAATCTTATAGGAATCTAAAGTGTAAGATTGATATAAATGAATATTTAGGCAATTCTCTGTTAGAATGATTTCCAGATGGTCCAGTTTATATTTCTGGTGCCAGATTTGTGTGTATCACAGATTTGTGTACCTGTGGCAACCCCTGCCCTATACCAGGGCCTGGCACATACTAGACAAGTACTTTGCTCTGAAATCCTGGCAGTAACATTTATAAATTTCTGTTCAGTTAAGATGTCACTTGTTTTTAATTTGCATTTATCTACTACCAGTGAGATCCTAACTTTGCAAATGTAGTCATTTATTTTATGAGTCTTTTAATTTATGTCTTTTATTTTTAGTTTTTATCTTTTTCTCATCATGTTTATGTTAAACATTTTTCTCAGTTCATTGTCATACCAACTCTAGTGTCATCTGTGTGACATGACATACATCATTATGCCGGACCGGAGCTACATGTACTATGGCATTAGTTTTCCTGGAGGTCAATGGCAGACGGCCCGGTCTTGGCTGCTGTTGAGGCATAGATGAATTTCTCGATTAGCTGGCTATGGGCTTTACACAATCTCTTTTATACTAATGATATTCTTCATATCTACAAGACAAGGATTATCTCTTCAGGAACAGCTCTGGGATAGGGAAACACAGTATGGGAATGTATAAGACTACAGCAAAACCCTTGCCATACACAGGGGTGTATATGATGAGCAAGGGAATAAATGGATTAATGTTGATGGACAAAAAGTGTTATATTATACTTTGAATTTTATGGATAGACTTGCTATATTCTGACCCCCATGGTGTCTGCCGCATAAGAAGGTACAAAAAAGTTTATTTCAGCAGATGTAGAGAGCTGTCAGGCATATTTGGTCACTAGATGAGATAAAGAAAGGGTTAGAAAGAGAGCCTGCAGGAGAGTCATGAAAGCGATAATGAAACAAGCTTTCTATTCTTAGGTAAGATGAAACCACTTGTGTGAGGTTGATGTTCCCAGGGACAAGAGTTCCTCTTCAAAGGATGTTTTATGTCTAACACCTGTTCCTGAAAATATGCTTTTCTTAGAAATCACTGATGTAACTAAAAGAAGCTTTCATACTGTGCCAACTGATGATACATGACCTTCTGATTTGTTCCTTGTTTAAATACTATATAATGAGAACATGAATTCAGTAAAATTGCAGCAGATTCCAACTACTTTCTTGGGTGTTGTGTCTGTCTGTCATCTCCAACCTCGTGCCTTCCTGAGTACCAAGACCCTGCTTCTCCCATAGTCTGAGTGGCTCCACTGAGCCGGTCTGTGGCAGTTCATGACTTTTTTCCTAAAGTGACTTTTATTTAGATATTTTGAGTTTTGATATAATAATTTTTGTTAGTTTTTTCCTGTTGTTCATTTAGAAAGTTTTTTAAAAATTCATTCCTCCTAATATTTGTGACTTCAATATTCAATTTATATAATTAATTTGGAAATCATTTTAAGTTTTAGTAACTACTGAGTATAATTTAATTTGCTTAACAAATAAACTATATTTTATCATTTCTCATCAATTTTTGATTTGCATATTTTAAAGTAATTTTGTCTGATTTGAAAGTCAGTCTGCTCTTATATATAAACTTTTTATCTTTATTTTAGACTAGAGAGAAATTATCTTCTATTATAACTGACCTCAACATAATAATGGAGCCCATGGAGTATTCAGAATTAAGTGAGTTTGCATCTAGGTAAGCTGTTTTACAAATTTAATTGCTTTGTGGTTGATTTTTGCTCTATAGGTTTTAGAATTTTCTATATAATTTTTTGCTTTCTGTTTTTAATATATTTAAATATTTTTCTTTTTAAAAATTTTATGTGTATAGGTGTTTTGCCTGAATGTGTGTTTGTATACCATGTATGTGCATTGCCTGTGGAGACTAGAAAAGGTCACTGAATGTATGCTGTTGACCTTTCAGCTGGATCTTTTAACTCATTAATCATAACTTTCAGTTTGAGACTGGGTTTCCGTCTGTGGACATAACTGGTTTCAAGCTTTCACTCTTCGACCTTACGTTCTTTGTAGCTGAGATTACACGCCAAACCTTAGATATATTAGAACTCCTATTTAACAGATACCAAACTCTGAATCATCTTTGAGTCTAGGTCTGCTGATTGGTTAACTGTGGGTTAAATCTTCTTAATTTCTGGTTGAGTGATAGACATTGCCTGTGGGAAAGCAAATTGAAGCTGAGACTTGTGGCCAACACTTTATCATGCTGCCAACATGGGGAACTGACTCAATACAGCCCACAGTTGAGCTGGATTCGGGATTATTATTATTATTATTATTATTACTATTTTAAAGATGTATTTTTATTTATGTGTATGTGCACATGAGTTCAGGTGCCCTCAGAGTCCAGGAGCAATCCCCTGGAGCTGGAGTTACAGGCCCAGACATGGATGTCTGGAACCGCATTTAGGTACTCTGCAAGTACTTGGTGTTTTCTTCTGAGGTATCTCTCTGCATCAGGATTTTTTTTCTTTTTGTTATGGAGGGTGTGTTAAAGGTTGTCTCTCTCCATTACATAGGCTGCCCTAAAATTGTGATCATCTTGGCCTTACCTTCCCAATGTTGACTCTGCAAGTACTTGGTGTTTTCTTCTGAGGTATCTCTCTGCATCAGGATTGTTTTTCTTTTTGTTATGGAGGTTGTGTTAAAGGTTGTCTCCATTACATAGGCTGCCCTAAAATTGTGATCATCTTGGCCTTATCTTCCCAATGTTGAGTCCCAGGACTGTACAAATAATGGGTACAGACCACCAAAATTTAGGAACAAGAACCATACTTTATTCCAGTCACTGCCGGGCAAAAAAACTTGCAGCTCACTAGGGCCACAGGTCAGAGTTCAGGCTTCTGACACTGAGACAATGAGAGCCGGTTTTGAACCTCTTCTTACAATAAAAATCAAGCTCCAGATGTGGATCAAAGAGCTTTTACAATCTTGAAGTCAGGCTTAAAATTACATTACATTTTAAGATTTACATCTTTTTGATTATAGGATACTAACTTAAGATGTTTGAGAAAGCCTGTGGCTGGCACAGCTGCTCTTTGTTGTCCCTTAGAGAATGCAAGGCAGAGAGAGAGAGAGAATAGAGTCCCATAGGACAGTTAAAAGTTAAGGGAATGCAGCACAGGGAGTACCATAAAGGTAATAGTTAGAAGCTAACCTTTGCCCACCATAATCGCCTATCTGGAAGGGAGGAAGCAAAAGTTAAAATGTGTACCTCTGTTCACAGTAGCTGTAGCAGCTCTTATGACAGAAAGCAATAGTTAAAAGTTAAAAGTGACTGTCAGCTTCAGTTTTCCTAGATTGTGTTTAGGCTTACGATTTTTATATTCTTTTATTATTATATTCTGGGTTCTTCACCAAGTGGCTGAGATTGCAGGCAAGAGATTAGAGGCTGATCAGTGTTGGTATAGGTTCACAGACCCAATGAATGCCTTGTCCCTTTCATAGAACTAGACAGATTTCACCTCTGTCCCTCTTTCAGAAGCAGTTATTCTTTGTCTTGGCATCAGGAGTGATCTTAGGCCTCTCCCAGAGGCAGATGGATTGACTTCTTGCTTCCAGATTCTTGGAAGCCATGGATTTGTTTTCTTTCATTGCTTTGCCATCTCACCTTCAGTCACTTAAAGTTTCTGATTCTGACAATTTCAGGTTTGAGGCTTCATGCCTGTACTCCAGCAACAGTTGATCTCTTTTTGCATGTCTGTGTTACTGATAGTTCTTTCTGGACTTCCACCATAGCCAAGTCTATCTGGTACAATGCTTTCGTGTGTGTGGTTCATTTCTCTCAAAGATGGACAAACTGTGACTTAGAAATGTTTAGAAGAAATATTTCTTTCGAAACCCATTTATACCCATTCTTTTACATGTTGAGGATAGTTGACTTCATGGTATAGTGACAGAGTAATTAGGATAGAAATTGTTACTCCTAGATCATGGGGATCCCCCAAAACCACGATGATGTCTGCACTCTTATATAAAAGCAAAGAGCCTTTATTCAAACTTAAGCTTGAACTCTCCATCTGTCTGATGCAGCAAGCAGTTGGGAGCAGAGAGTGCCAAGCCCAGCTGGAGTAGGGTTTTTTATCATAGTAGAGGATGGGTTGAGGGAATTTCCAGAGTTCGGGACCCTGATTGGCTGACATTTGTCTAGGGGTCTTGGCAAAAAGAGAATATGTGAGTTCTGGACTTAGTCTAGTGTTCTTATCTAATCTTATCTAATGGTTGCAGTGTCAGATACTTCCCTTTAGATGTTGGCCCTCTCTAGATCGCGTCAGTTTATGGCTTTTTCTGGAACCTGGTGTTGCTTGCCTTGGCAGTTGTGTGGCCAGGGTCCCATGTGTGACCAGGCTGCCCTGGGCTCCATATTCCCCACTTTTCACAAGTACCAATGACAGGACCCAATCATGGGTCCTGCTTACCTAGGGAATAGGGGGTTGTATTGGGATCTCAGTACCATTAGCTCACAGATTTTTCTAGGGCAGTGACATTTGCATCAATTGTCATTCTTAAAGCCCTGTAGCTTTGAGTACAGCCAGATTATAATCCTAAATGATTTATATAGAAATAATAGTTTTATAAGGCCGTATAATACCTCTTTGATTCTGCATAAAGAAGGTCAAGTGTCTTATTGCAGAGTTATTTTGGTTAATAAATCCATCAATTGACAGTTCTGGTCCTATTTTCATAGTATGTCAATGGACCTTATAGGTAGTCATTTTGTCCTCTATGTAAGGGAGTTTTCTTTTGACTTAGCTTTTCAACCAGGGAGCACAGGACAATGTGTTCTTTCCTATAACCACTTCCTACTGACTTTGGGGCATTGTCAGGGGTCAAGAAGACTGAAATGCTAGTCAAAGGCAAAGAAGAAATTCAGGCAATGGGGTATTTATCAGAAGCATCTGATTCGTAGACTCTGTTGAAGAGATGGGGAGCATTTACATCGGCTGGACTGGTTCATATCAGCTTTTAGCAAGTTCAGGGCTCACAATTATTTAGAACAGGTTGTAGTCAGCAACTGATGCTTGAATGTGTCTGCCAGCCAAGTGGAAACTTGTTCAGACAAGTTCAAACTAGGAACAGAAGTTAAAAGTTATGTACTTAAAGGAAAATAATATTTGAAACTTTCAGGCCCATATTGAAATCCATATCATAGAAAAAAGCAGATAACAGGTATTTGTAAAACAGCAGGAATAGACTCGTACCTTTGAGTCCTAGCAAAAACTATAGATTTGGGTTAAAAGCATGTATTTTTTTTTCTGCTGTCCCGAGAGCCAAGTATGGATTGGACAGAGATGTCTTTGACTTGATAAGAAACACCCCTACAGTTTATACCAACATGACAAGTAAAATAAATGACCCAAACAGTAATACCTTAAACCATTTTTTAAAATCAAGAGACCTAACAGCTTTAGAAAAAGCAAGGTTTGATTTTTATGTATATAATGAACTAACAATCTAGCTATAGCCTTGTGGAAGGATTTGGATGCCTGTTGCTGCTAAGCCAACAAAGTTTACTAGCCTAGCCATCAATATTAACAGAGATCTCAGAAGGATAAATAAATTATACCTGAGTACAGACCAATTTGCTTCCAAATCTATTAAAAACCACAGGGACTAGTCCATTATAGTTAGCCATGCCCAGATCTCCATAGCATTGGAAATAGAAGTGTCAGAACAGTTGTCTTAGCCAGGCTTGTAAGGCAGTTTTTTTTTCCCTGTGGAAGAGGGACTTGGGAAAGACCAACTTTATTTTATCGAGACAAAAGTGGTACAATCAATTCTACATATCCTGCTGTTTGTCTACAGTCTAGGCCAGGTCCTGGCAGCAGGTATTGCATTAGGACATCTTGCCCAGTTGTCAGCATCATCATAATCCAGGTGGAGACAGCATGGTGTCCCATAATTCTTGGAACCTTGGGTCACAACTAAGATCTGGGAGTCTCTGTCTAATATAATAAGCTTTTTAATCACCATTTTAAATGTCATATTCTGCAGATCTCTGAAGTATTTGAGGACTGCCTTGGTTTATCTGATTAGACAAACTTTGTTTCTAAGTACTTGTTTTAAGCTTGACTTTAAAAACATATACAGGGAACTAAATGAGATTTATTTCTGTAATTATATCAGTGCTTTAAGGATGACAATTAACTTGTATTTCCTATCAGTCTATAATAAGTTATCAGCTTTTATAAGATTAGAACTTTATATTCTGTCAGGTTTAGCCTTAAAAATAGTGATTTTCAGTTGAAGCTAATAAAGAAACTAAATTAGTCATTCTGAGGGTAAGAACAGAACAACTTTGTATCCAGCTGTTAATGCTGTCTCCTTGGAAGGCTAGGAAAGTTGACAAGGAAAAGATTCCTTGCCAAATGGGAACAGGAGGGAGCCCAGGACTAGCATTGCCCTTGATAAGTTCTAAGGCACCACAACCCCGCACAAGCACACTGGAAGGGCCACAAGTTCCTTTTGCCAGAGATAAGGAGGGTGATACCCTTTTTAGAGAGTAAGAACTTTCTTTTGCCAGAGATAAGGAGGATGACACCCTCTTTAGAGAGTGAGAACTTTCTCCAACCCCCCCCCCCCAGGAAATGGGAGCTTTATCTGAGTGTCTAACCTTGGGGAAAGAATTTTGTAGTTTTGTCTCTGCTAAGTAGGAGCCTCACAAAACAACAATTTTTCAATTGAAGTTTCTCTTACTATCAATACAAAAAAATTATATGACTCAATTTATCCAGGTAGCTTAAGCCCAACAAAGTTAACAAAGGCAAGGAGGCTAGACATACATTTTTAAGCCTGAATAGACCTTCTATAAAAACCTAAGACACCTAGGCTATGTAATGAGACCCTATTTTAGAAAAAGAAAAGAATTGTTCACACAAACGCTTTGTACTGGTACTCTGCAACTTTTAACTCCTGGCAAAGCCAAAATTTACCTATTTACCCATCAAAGCACATTTGTGCTGTTTTCAGAGTTTTGTGAATATACCATATTAGAATTATATATGTATCATGTTGGTAAAATGTATAGTAGGGCCTAGAGGGATGGTTCAGCAGTTAAGAGCATTTCTTATTCTTTCAAAGGATTCAGTTTTGATTTCAGGAACCCATATAGTAGCTCATAACTATCTGTAACTCCAGTTCTAGGGCATTACATGCCCTCTTCTGATCTCTGAAGGTACCAGTCATGCACATGTGCACATACATACATGCAGCCAAACACTAACATAAAATTCATAAGCCTAATATAAACTGTTTTTATAAATTATATAATAGCTGACTTCACTATTTCAAGGGAGACACCATATTTCCATTATTCACAATAATAACCTTTCACTGCAGTGTAATTTTTCTATTAGTCTCAGTGTGCTTGCTTAATAAATTTAGCTTTATTATGTTATATATATTTATATATAGATATATGAAAAAATTGTACATCCAATATTTGATATTATTTTGGTTTTAGGCTTTCACTAGGAGCCTTGGAATGTATCCTTCATACCCCTCACTCATGTAGGATGCATCCCAAGACTTCTGGTGAAAGTAAATTTTCTTTTCCCTAGAACAAGTAAGCAAAGTTGAAATCATGAATCATATAAGGATTCTGTTTGGCATGTTTAATTTCATAATAAATCACAAGCTGTTTTCCAAGATGATCATACTGTTATACAACACGAACACTGTATGAGAGTGAATTATAATATTTAAGTGAAATAATTACTAGCATATTGATTTCTAGGAGAGCTTTGTAAAGCTTTTAATTCCGAATTTCTTTTTTTGCTTTGCTTTGTTTTTAAGGGGACATTTGGAATCACTTTGGTTTTCTGACCACTTTAGTTGAAATTGAAATGTTTTGGCCAACATTTTGTGAACAATCCATAGCATCTGTTTTACATTTGCTAACATTTGGACTTTTGGACTTTCCCTAGGAAAAATGGATACATTGTAATCAACCCATCTGTGCTAAGAGTCCCCCATACACTCTATATGTAATTGAAAGCTATGCATGCTATAATAATAGTAATCTTGATAAATGCAAAAGAACTGTACTTCTAAAGTTCTTTTAAAAATTACATTACTGTCATTAGGTTGGTGTTTGGGTATCTGTATATTCTGGACAATTCTTTTTGTTGTTGTTGTTTTTCAAGACAGGATTTCTCTGTGTATCAGCCCTGGCTATCTTAGAACTTACTTTGTAGACCAGGCTGACCTTGAACTCACTGAGATCTGCCTGCCTCTGTCTTGCAAGTGCTGGGATTAAAGGAGTGTGCCACCACTGCCAGCAGCCAGCACTTGCTCACTGCTTGTGCTTTCTCTCTCTCTCTCTCTCTCTCTCTCTCTCTCTCTCTCTCTCTCTCTCTCGTTGTTGCTCACTCATCACATGCTGAAGGGTTTGTTGTTGTTGTTTTACTTGGTTTATGGAAAATAGATAAATCTTGTCTCTTTGCTTATGTGCCATATTGAAGAAATTAATCCATTTCACTATTTTTTTCCCAGTGTATATCCTTTGGAAAGTAATTTGTTTACTCAGAAATCCTTTTTCTTATCTGTCTGTCTGTTATTTTGGTTTTTCGAGACAGGTTTTTTCTGTGCTTTGGAACCTGTTCTGAAACTAGCTCTTGTAGAACAGGATGACCTTGAACTCCCAGAGATCTGAAAGCCTCTGCCTCCCAAGTGCTGGAATTAAAGGTGTGGACCACCACTGCCTGCCTGTTTATTTATTGGTTTTTTGAGACAGTTTCTTTTTGTAGGCTTAGCTGTCCTGGAACTAGCTCTGTAAATCAGGCAGGCCTCAAACTCAGGTATCCACCTGTCTCTGCTTCCTAAATGCTGGGATTAAAGGTGTATGGCACTACTGCCCAGCAGACAAAATAATTTTTAAAAAACAAATAACAACAACAAAACAACCCTGTTACTTCCTTTCTACATTTCCACCATGTACTAACTATTGCCATTTTACTTTGTTTTATTTTTTATACATTTTTTATTGATATTTATTGAGCTCTACATTTTTCTTTGCTCCCCTCCCTCCAACCCTCCCCCAAGGTCACCATGCTCCCAATTGACTCAGGAGATCTTGTCTTTTTCTACTTTCTACTTCCCATGTAGAGTAGATCTATGTAAGTCTCTCTTAGTGTCCTCATTGTTGTGTAAGCTCTCTGGGATTGTGGTTTGTAGTCTGGCCCTCTTTGCTTTATGTTTAAAAACCACCTATGAGTGAGTACTTGTGATAATTGTCTTTCTGTTTCTGGATTACCTTACTCAAAATAATGTTTTCTAGCTCCATCCATTTTACTGCAAAATTCAAGCTGTCGTTATTTTTTCTGCTGTGTAGTACTCCATTGTGTAAATGTACCACATTTTCCTTATCCATTCTTCGGTCGAGGGGCATTTAGGTTGTTTCCAGGTTCTGGTTATGACAAAGAAAGCTGCTACAAACATAGTTGAGCACATGTCCCTGTGGCACGATTGAACATCTTTTGGATATATACCCAAACGTGGTATTACTGGGTCTTGAGGAATGTTATTTCCTAATTATCTGAGAAATCACCACACTGACATCCAAAGGGGCTATACCAGCTTGCATTCCCACCAGCAATGTAGAAGTGTTCCCTTTTCCCCACAACCTCTCTAGCATAAGTTGTCATCAGTGTTTTTGATCTTGGCCATTCCTACAAGTGTAACATGGAATCTCAGAGTTGTTTTGATTTGCATTTTTCTGATGACTAAGGATGTTGAACATTTCCTTAAGTGTCTTTCAGCATTTTAGATTCTTCTGTTGAGAGTTCTCTGTTTAGGTCTGTACTCCATTTTTTTTTTTTTATTGGAGTATGTGTTCTTTCGGTGTCCAATTTCTTGAGTTCTTTGTATATTTTGAAGATCAGACCTCTGTCTGACGTGGGATTAGTGAAGATCTTTTCCTATTCTGTAGGCTGTCGTTTTGTCTTGTTGACCGTGTCCTTTGCTTTACAGAAGCTTTTCAGTTTCAGGAGGTTCCATTTATTAATTATTTCTCTCAGTGTCTGTGCTGCTGGGGTTATATTTAGGAAGTGGTCTCCTGTGCCAAATCGTTCAAGTGTACTTTCTCTTCTATAAGGTTCAGTGTGACTGGCTTTATGTTGAGGTCTTTGACCCATTTGGACTTGAGTTTTGTGCATGGTGAAAGATATGGGTCTATTTTTATTCTTCTACATGTTGATATTCAGTTATGCCAGCACCACTTGTTAAATATGCTTTCATTTTTCCATTTGATATCTTTTGCTTCTTTATCAAAGATCAAGTGTTCGAAGATGTGTGGATTGATATTCGGGTCTTCTATTTGGTTCCATTGATCCTCCTGTCTGTTCTTATGCCAGTACCAGGCTGTTTTCAGTACTGTAGCTCTGTAGTGGAGTTTGAAGTCAGGGATTGTGATGCCTCCAGAAGTTCTTTTATTGCATAGGATTGTTTTGGTTATCCTGGGTTTTTTTTTTTTTTTTTGCTTTTCTAAATGAGGTTGAGTACTGTTCTTTTGAGGTCTTTGAAGAATTTTGCTAGGATTTTGATGGGCATTGCCTTGAAGTTTGTTTGATTTTTTTTTTAAGTACATCAAATACTTCATTAAAGTGGAATTTAAATTACTTGGTGCAAGTTAAAAGGAAACACAGAACATGCAACAAAAAAAGGAGTTTATTAGAGGGGGCGTGTACAGGCCTGGGGAAGTCAGTGTGCAGATTGAGAGAAAGAGCTGAAGATGGCGCCTTCAGCTTTTAAGGGCTGCCTAGCACATGCGCACAGAGGCTCATGCGCCTGTGTCATACGTAGATGATGCAGCCATGCTGCATGTGGGTCATTTGGGATCCTTTAAGATTCTCGGGGCCATTAGGCTATTCTGCCTGAGAGCTTGTCCGCACACGTGTGGCCCTGGAACCCGGAAGTGTCAGCCATGTTGTGTAGCTGAATCATTACAGGAATTATGAAGTATTTGTTTTTTGGGGGTGGCGACTGGCTTTAGTTAGTACACTATTTTTTAAAATTTAAATTGATTTTGACTGATAGATTGAAAAAATTAAAAAATTCTTAAGTATGCTGTTTTGATATATATGCATTGTATACTGTTTGAATCAAGTTAAATATGCCATTTATATTTCTTTACATTAAAAAATTCTTACAGCTTTCTGAAATGTATGGTACATTATATATAGTCACTCTTGGTATGATATTAAGGAAGAGCCATAATAGTATATTTGAGAAATTCTTTGTTTTGAAATAGAATTATGATGTAAATAAATATCATATTTTGGTCATCCATTCATTTGCCAGTGGACATAGAAGTCCTGTCTTAGTTAGGGTTCTATTGCTGTGAAGAGACACCATGACCAGGGCAACTCTTATGAGGGAATACATTTGATTGGAGCTGGCTTATAGTTCAAAGGTTTAGTCCATTATTATTATGGCAGGAAGCATAGTGTCACACAGACATGCATGGTACAGGAGAAATACCTGAGAGTTACACATCTTGATCCCCAGGCAGCAACAAGAAGAGGCAGTGACACACTGGCCAGGCTTGAGCATCTGGAACCTCAAAGCCCAGTACCAGTGACACACTTCCTCCAACAAGACCACACCTCCTCCAACAAGGTCACACACATTTCCTAATAGTGCCATATACCCTATGGGCCTATAGGGGCCATTTTTATTCAGACCTCCACAGGTCCTTCCCACATTTTAATTATTGTTATGAGCATGAATGTACATGTATCTCTTTGAGACTGTTTTCCTGTCTTTTAGGCATATACCCAGAAGTGAAATTGTTAGTGTCCATGGTAATTCTAACTTTTAAATTTTTTTGTCCTTTTTTTTGAGACATGGTTTCTCTGTGTAGTCCTGACTGTCCTAGAACTTGAACTAGACTAGACTGGCCTTGAACTGACAAGAGATCTTCCTGCTTCTGCCTTCCGAGTGCTGGGATTAAAGGTGTGCACTACCACCTCCCGGCTCTCTAGTTTTTTGAATAACTGCCATTCTGTTTTCCACAGTAGATACCTGCTGCTAGATAGTATGTCTATGTGCATGTGTTTAATACAGTTAGCTATTGTGTTGAGTTTCTCTATTTTCTGCTATCTGGCTGCTATAAATATTATAACTGTCCTTTTCCTGCTTGCCTGGATCCTGAAAAAGACAAATGAAAAATGAAGCATAAAAGCTCACTAGCCCTTTATATCTGATGGTAACCCCTTCAGCTGGGATAAGTAGAAGTCTATAAAGACTTTCTGTCTATTTTTTTCTGTCTATTTTATTTTTATTTATTTATTTATTTATTTATTTACTTATTTATTTATTTATTTATTTATTTTGAGACAGGATTTCTCTGTGTAACAGTCCTGGCTGTCCTGGAACTAGTTCTGTAAACCAGGCTGACTTTGAGCTTACAGATCCACCTGCCTCTGCCGCAAGGGTGCTGTGATTAAAGGCATGTACCACCACTGCCCAGAAAGTTCCTGTCTTTTCTCTGCACCTCTGTGATCAGAAGCAGTATCATCCATCAGAGCAGACAGATGCCAAAAATCGGGAGTACAGAGTCCTTTTTTCTCCACTCAGACTTCCCCAGAGAGCTGCAGTTGTACCAAGAGCTGAACTTGACTGAAATGAACCATAATTTGCTGACTGAGCCTTATAGTAGATGTTGGAAGCCTTACATAGATGCCAGATTTTCACAAGGACTCTATCAGACAGGGTTTACCAGTGGAATTGTCCCCGTGGGAAGATGAAATTTTTAGGTCATCATCTGAAAATGATCACATTGAAGAATTTTTTTTCCTCCTTGTCATGTTTTTATTCATTTCTTGGGAATTTCATATAATACACCCTGATCACACATGCTTCCCATTCCTTCCAAGTCCCTCTCACCCTTGTGCCCCCACCACTACCACCAAAAGTCCAATTTGTGTTGGCCATATATTCCTTGGAGTCTGGTCAAACTCCCAGTGGCCATCCCTTTAAAGAGAATTGTGTCCTCCTTGTTAGCATTTTAGCTCAGATGGGAAGGGTTGGTAGCCAAGGAATACCTTGTCACAGTAAGCATAGCAGTGTACAGCCCTGGTCTTTCTCTAATGTAACTAGAGGGTTTCCCAAGGAAGGTCTTACAGTTCTGCTCAGATCCCCTGGAGTGTAGCAACTCTTTTATTACTAGGGAAAGTGTTACAGCCCTGCTCTGCTGAGGCTCCAGTGAAAAGTTACTTCTCTCCTCCACTCCCTTTGGGCAAAAGAAGGTCTCACAGTTCTTTAATTCTGGAGATTTATTGGGAGGGAAGAATCCAGAAGAATGGCCACCTCTGTCAGGGCGGAAAAAGGCAGCAGCAGCAAACTGAACAGGTACAGGCTTATATTGGGCTTCTTATGGGCAAAGTTATTACAGGGAGATTTTCAGGGTGAGGACTGGTCAAATTTCAGTCTCTTGAGCTCAGATTGGCTAGTTCTTTTGATCAGGGATTGGTTGGTTTTCTGCTTTTCTGCTTAGTTGGACAGGGACAGATTTGGTTTCAGGGCCAAAGTATATTCCTTCTACTGACACTTTTTAACTTTTTGGCTCTCATTTCAGGGCTAGAACATATTTCTTTCACTGGCTCTGATTTTAGGGCCAGGGTGGGTTTCTTTGACTGGCCTTTTTACCCTACACTTCTCCCACCCTCACCCTCCACCAGAAGCCATTAATTGTGAATAGCTACACTTTAGCATCTTCATCACAATTTTTAAGGGCTCTTCTATAGTTTCATGTCTTTACTGTTTCTTTTTGAGGAGTCGGGGAGAGGTTGGTACAGAAGCCTTCAGTGGCTCTCTTTCTCAGGTAAGAGTCTGCATTGATGCCACTGCAAAACAAGCTTCCCTGCTTATAGCAGCTGGGGGCAGCTTGGATCATAGACATCAACATGGTTTCCAGTTGCAGCCCAGACATCCATGTAGTTTCCAGTAACAGCCCAGATCACAGCCATCAACATTGTTTCTGAGGATCACGGACATCAACATGGTTTCTGGGGATCATGAACATCAGCATGGTTTCTGACATTGCTAGTAGGGATCATGGATGTCTTTTGAGGATACTTAACCCAGAAAATAAACCATACTTCAATTTGGATATTTTATTGCTGCTCAGAGTCAGAGAGATCTTGGAATTGAGAGTGTCTGTGAATGCTCCAGGCTGCTGTGCAACACCCAGACCTCAGTACCAGCTAACCAGCCATTACCACAGACACCAACCTTGTGTTTGCAACCTCTGGGCAGTACTGTTCCCTGCTGCCAGCACCTGCCTATCAAGTGGGACCAGCTCTACTCAGCAATGATATGATCTCAGCATGCTTCCAAGCCTGTCACCACTACTGTTCCTCTAGTTCTGCTTCTCTGTGCCACACATGCCTCTCAGGTATCCCAGGCAGGACCATCATGTGTGCAGCCTGCGAACAGCACCATGTCCCTCTTGAAATATTTCTTAGAAATTTATCCACTCACTTTTGTGCTATATTTGTTTGTATTATTTTTTATTTGATTCTATAGGGATTGTAATGTACACAATCTACTTTTAGTAGTCTAGCAGTTTACTTTCTTTTATTATATTTTTATTAAGTTCTTAAATTTAGATATATAATTTATTATATTCTCGTCCCCTCCCCTAAATCAGTCCTTCCAGATCCTCTCCCCCTCTGAAAAAACAAACAAAAACCCAATACTACAACAAATCCCTTTGACCAAGAAAACAAAATAAAATAAAACAACACACAAAAAAGAAAATAAAGCCACCAAACTATAACTGAATAAAATTACACACAAAGAAAGAAGGACATTTTATATTAGTCAGCTATAGTATAATTATGCTGGCCTGCCCTGTCACCTGGGTATCCTGTCCGTTTAAGAGACAAGCTCTGCCCTCTCCCAATCTCTCCTTTCCCTCCATGGCAAGCTGGTCTCTCCCCCCCACTTTTTCTGAAGAGACAGCTCCCTGCTTCCTTCCTACCCCCTCTTCTTTTCTCTCTATCTCTCTCTCTCCAGTCTTGAGGGATTTCTTATAGCTGGTACACCAAAGATCCCAGCATTTATTTACTGAGACCCACCATTTAACTTTACTGACTTAATCTTATCCTTATTTTTTAAATTTGTGACTGAGAATAGTGGCCCACACGTTTAATCCCAGCACTTGGGAGGGAGAGGCAAGTGTATCTCTTGTAAGTTCGAGACCAGCCTGATCTACAAAGCCAGTGCCAGGGCAACCAGGGCTATTACAAAAAAAATCCTGTCTTAAATTACCAGTAATAATAATAATATTTTTGTATTGGATTGTTTTGGCTTTTTTAAATTATTGGTTTCAAAGTCTTCATCTGTATTTTTGAAAGTTTCTTTTGGATATAGAATTCTTAGTTGACAGTTTGAGCTTTTAGGGTGTTCCTCCCCAAAATACTTTAAAGATACCCAATTATGTTAACTGTTTGACATGACGTCTGTTGTATTTCCTCTCATTGTTCTCTATTAATGAAACTGGTTTATAATTTGGTTGTGATAGTAGTACTCAACTCTGTTCATTTGCCACTAATTATAAAATTGTGTATCAAAGAAAGAAGTTTGTTATATCTGAATTTAAAATACAAGTACTGAAAGGACTGTATGCACTGGTATAGGCTACGAATACAATAATGAATAAACTAGTTTCTGGTTTTACAAAGCCTAATGCCAACATCCTAGCTGTGTTAGACAAGAGACAGAAAGAAATACCTTGAGGTGGCACATGAGATGCAATTATCACTGATTTACTAGCAGTAAGTCTAAGAGGGAAAATAAACTTACTAACACAGAGAGTCCATAAATAGCACTTCTCAGGGTTGAAAGTCCATTGGTGGCCGGGTAGACTGGCAACATTTATCTTCTCTACACAGTGTTGCTTCACCAAAGCCAAATGGCACTCATCTTTTCCATATTATTCCTAGAGTCCTTTGATGATGGGCTGGAAGAAAATTGTCAGTTGTCAGAGGTCCGGTGCTTGCTGGACTAGACAAGTGGCACCTCAGTCTGTCATGTCACCTCATTTAATGATGCTTATTCTAGTCACAATATTCTGTGAGGATCAATGGCCGCCTGCTCTACCAAGAGTACTTGTGCTTTTCACAGTGCTCCTTTTCTGTACCATTTATCACAAAACCAAGTTTTATTGGTTAGATGCCAGAAGTATTGGCATTATTAGCTAGCTTTTGCTCTTTGTATGATTAGCATTCCAGTAGCAGCTGACTTAGTGTATATGCAGAAAAGTAGTTTTTCTTTATAGATAATGCTAACTTGCCTAGTTCCCAGTGTATTTTGGAGAGGCTAACTTTAATTCTGGCCAGTGCAGTGGGCCTTCTCTGTTCTCTTAGCAGAGAAGTGCGTTTCAGGGATAAGGTAGTTGATGCTGATGTTCCATTTAGGAATCATGAATAAAGCTTACAAAGAAGTAAATTACTAAAATCATAAACATATGATAATTGATAATGGAAATAGTACCAAGAGCTATTCCAAGAGCTATGGGAATGTAAATGCCTACAGTATGCCACACATGGAGTCTTGCTAGCACAGAGCTCCCACTCTCTAATGTGTGGTTGGCCTTTCTGCTGTTCAGCTCCAGCCTTCTGTGCCTAGGGTTCTCACTCAGGATATAAACTTTGTTCCAGAAAGCACATTATTTTGCATTCATCAAATAATATTTCCTGGAGAATGTGGCCTTTGAGTGGTTGGAAAGTTGGATAGGTTCAAACAGTTGTGGGCATTCCAGGCTAAGATAGTAGTTTGTGGCAATTAGCATTAGCTGTCACAGAACTCACACTTACACAAGTGTAGGGATCAACATATAGAAAAGCATCAAGGGTATTTTTAGTGTTAGTGTAACACGTTAATAAAAAATAAGAAATAAATGTTAAGTGAGCCTATCATTTCATTCTAGTTATTAATTATAGCATCTTACTCTTACAGAGCAGAAGAAAAAAGAGATTTGCTCATGTTTTTCCGAAGTCTACATTTTTTTGTGGAGTGGTATGAATATCGCAAGAACACATTTAAGCATTTTAAGGTAAAGTCTGAAGATTTTAAATTTAAATATATGTAGAAAATAAAGCTGGTGTTAATTTTGTTGACACAGTACACTCATAGTTTGCTTTCTTTTTTTGTTCTTTTTTGAGCCAGGGTCTGATTATGTAGACTATAATATCTAGGGTCTGGATATTATGGAACTATGTAGACCAGGCTGGCTTCAAACTCACAGACATCTGCCTGGCTCTGCCTCTCTTGTGCTGGGATTAATAGTATGCACTACTTACGTGCTTTAAATTTCAAAGAATAGAGAATATTGTCACTGGTTTAATAAATTAGCAGTTATTTATAATAAATGGGCGAGAAGTTTCTATATAAATCAATGGATAATTGATAGTATGAAATTTTATTATTTTGACTATTCACTATAGTCTAATTTATTAAGAATTTTATTTTTGAAAAGTCAGCCTTTTGGGAGTACATAAAAAACAAAAATAAATGCTAGTAAAGAATATATAGTGCCTGCTGTGATGGTGCATGCCTTTGATCCCTGCACTCATAAGGCAGAAACAGGGAGGTCAGAATGAGTTTGAGGCCAGCTTGGTCTACATAGTGTGTTCCAGGCCAACAAGTCTATGTACACTCTGCCTCAAGCAACCTATTATATATTATCACAAAGCAATGTAATTGTAATTTCTATGTCAGACTATTTTAAGCTGCTGTATTATTGGACATCTTGAGTATAAATATTGACACCTGATTTTTATGAAGTAATTATTTGCTTGTTTGTTCGTTTTGGTTTTACATAGCTCTTTATTTCATGTTTAATTTTTTTAAAAAGCAATCTTTTTTATTTTACATACCAAGCCAGTTCCCCCTCCCTCCTCTACTCTCACTGCCCCCACCTTTTCCCCACCCCAACCCCCATCTACTCCTCAGAGAGGGTAAGGCCTCCCATGGGGAGTCAACAAAATCTGTCACATCACGATGAGGCAGAGTCAAAGCCCTCCCCAGTGTATCGAGGTTGAACAAGGTATCCAGCTCCATCTTGCACAGGACCAAACTTGGCCCTCTGAATGTGGATGACAGTTATGTGGCTTGGGCAGTTTGTGGGGCCACTGGCAGTGGGATCAAGATTTATCTCAGCATATAAGTAATGGTTTTAATTCTGATGGAAATGCTTAAAGACTGCTTTTTAAAAAATTGTTTGGGGACATAATCAAAAGTTGTTTGGTTGTCTTCTAATCCCTCAGGTCCTACTTATTTCCATAGCATTGTTATTAACAGCTGTCAGCCACACAAAAACCTCTGAATGAATCAGTGTAAATAATATTTCAAGGTTCTAGTCCTTCAAAAGCCCAACCTATGGCTGTTATTTTAAAGATTAGTACCAATTTGCCTGTATTTAGAGTTCAGTTCTTTTCTTATTATTGAATTCATTCTCTTTGGTTGACTTAATAAAATCTGTCAGGTGTAAGGCTTTCTCCAGAATGAAACATGGGCAGTTCCCATACTGCAGTTCTTCAAGTAATTCTCATGATTTTGTTATATTTTCTTGTATGTGTTCATGTATTTATTTCTGGGCTCTCTAATTTCTTATATCACACACACACACACACACACACACAGAGCAGTAATACCCTTTGGGTTATTGTATTTTTATAATAAGTCTTTAAGTAGATGAGTCTTCTCCCTTGCTTCTTTTTCAAGATTTTGTTTGTTTGTTTATGTGGAGTTTTAAATATTCTATATAAATTTTAGAGTAGATTATTTTTGTGCTTCTGTAAAAAAAAAGCATCACTGATACTTTTGTAGGGATCTCATTGAATCTCAAGATTGTTTGTCTTAATAATATAACATTTCCAGACACACGAACATAGGTGTCTATTCTTTTGTGTATATTTTTATTTTCTTAGTGTTCTATTGCTGTGAAGAGACACCACGACCAGTTTATAGAAGGAAACATTCAATTGGGGGCTTACTCACATTTCAGACGACTAGTCCATTATGGCAGAGAGAATGGTAACAGGCAAACAGTCATGGTGCTGAAGTAGTTGTGAGCTCATATCTGGTTCAGGCCTTGAGAGAGACACTGAGCCTGGCATGGGCTTTTGAAACATCAAAGGTCACCCCCAGGGACACATTCCTCCAGCAAGACCACACTTCCTAATTCTTCTTAAAATGGTTTCAGTTCCTTTCACTAAGCATTCTAATATATGTCGATGGGAATTATTTTTATTTAAACCACCACATATATCTTTTGTTTTTGTGTATTTTTTATATATTTGTAAGGTGTAAATAATTTTTAAAATATCTCACTTTAAAATAAGATATCACATATCTTATGTGAATGTTTTTTGTTGTTGTTGTTGTTTGGTTTTTCAAGACAGGGTTTCTCTGTAGCTTTGGAGCCTGTCCTGGAACTAACTCTTGTAGACCAGGCTGGCCTCGAACTCACAGAGATCTGCCTGCCTCTGCCTCCTAGTGCTGGGATTAAAGGTGTGCGCCACCACTGCCCGGCATATGTGTGTATTTTTGGCTGCACATTTGTATGTATGCCACATGCGTACATTGCCAGTTGAGTCCAGAAGGAGGTGGGTATTGGTTTTTCTGACACTGGAATTGTCAGTGCTGGAACTAAATTTGAGTCCTATGCAAGAGCAGTAGGTTCTCTTAACCTCTGAACCACATCACCAGTCTGTAGGTGGAGTTTTCCTGTCCCACAGCTGCTCTCAAACACACTGAAGTTTATATTAATTATAAATACTTGGCTGATAGCTCAGGCTTGTGACTAACTAGCTCTTACAACTTAAATTAATACATTTCTATTACTCTATTTGTTACCACATGTGTTGTGGCTTTGCCTGTCCTCCACCATGTCATGCTCCCCCTATGTCTCTTAGTAACTCCTGACTCTGCCCTTTCTTCCCATCATTCCCTAGTTTGGTTGTGCAGCCTATTCCTGCCTGGCTACTGGCCAATCAGCTTTTTATTAAACCAATCCAAGTGACAAATCTTAACTGTACAAAAGAGTTATTCCACAGCACCAATCCTGTTATGATTTTTTTTAATTTTAAGACTATTTGTTTAGTTAAAATTGTCAAGAATGAAATACCTATATTATAGAGTAGAATCAAGGATAATTTTACTTGTGTTGTTTTCCTTGGTCCATTCTGGATTTTATTTTATTTTTCCGTACAAAGGTGTATAACAAAGATATAACCTACCTGTGTTCAAGTGGTTGTACTCAAAATCCAAGTTATTTAAGTAAATTCTGTAATTTATCATTTTTAGCAATATTCTTTCTCCCAAAAATTTCATCTAAACCATTGGTTTTAACTCTAAAAAAATTATAATTATCTTATGGTATTTTCTCATTAAATTCTATTACAAAAATAATATAGAAGGCTGAGAATAGAGTTCTTTAATATAGAAGGCTGGGAATGTTGTCTAGCATGTACAAGGCACTGTGTTCAGACCCCAGAACAATACACACCCCCAAAATACCAAACTGTGTTTGTATGTATATATGAGTATATTTTTCTTGTGAAAGTCAGAAAATTAAAGGGCGTGCCTGTATATTATCCATTGTTTCAGTCTTGTCACTCTATTTTCATTGATTTATTCTAGATTATACTAGTTTGTTTTTAATCCATATAAGCAATACCCTTCTATTTCGATAAATTTTACAATGTTTATTGCATATTTAATTCAAATGTACTATTAGGTACCATACAAGTGTAAAAGGTAGAACTGTGTTCAGTAATCCTAGTGAGTGTTTAACCACAGAGAAACTGAGGCATGCACACAAAATGACACAATGGGATAAATTTACTATAACATCAAATGAATGAACTAGTAAACATTATTAGAGTCATTAGTATGGTCTCATAGGTCACAAGTGCTTTAATGAAGAGTTTTGTCTGGGGTCAGCCATAACATGAGAGAGAAGGGGGTCAGTCTGCATTGGGGCAAAACACCAAATGCTTGAGTATTCTAGGAAAAGCATGCAGATTCTAACGTGGTACTTTTGTATATAAAAGATAATTATTTCTAAAACATTGTTAATTTTATGTTCAACTCCAAAGTAATATGTAGACTAATATTTGTGAGTGTGCTATATGCACCTTCCTCTGAGGGTTAATGTAGGAACTTTAATCTGCATTGTTCAGTCATGATTGTTAGACAGAAGGTTGGGTTTCTCTGTTCCATGTATCTGGAAATCATGGCCATTGAGAAGTGCTGCTTCTGGATGAATTGTGAGTGTTCAGTTTGGGTGAACATATGTATAGCTGAAGCTCTACGTACAGCACAACACAAAAGACTTTGTTTAAATTTCTTATATTTGAACAGATTTATTGATGAAATCCTTCCTATACTGTGAAAAGTTTACACTCATTTCATGTTTGAGAATCTTTAGAGTAAAGGGCTCTTATTGCTCTCAGAGAAAATGAGTAGAATTTTGATTTTTTTTCTTAGAATTTTTTTTTAAGTAATTGACTAAAGACTATTTGTGTGACCACAAAGCATAAAACTGAATTTTTCTAAATTGGTTCTATACCAAAGAGTAGAATTTTACTTTACTGGAAAGTTTTGCCTAGATGTGGCTACCCTTTTCCTTAGACTAAGTGAGAAATACAATAAAATAGCTGCCGTACCAGAAAAGGTTTCTGCTTCATGGAGAATGCTGATGAGTCATAAAGTCAGTGGACGGTCACTTGGAACATTGGGCTTTTCACAGTTTCTTGGAACGTCGCCTTAAATGCTTTTGAAATACAGTAAATGTTAAGAAAGACAAACAGTTGAATGTTTCTTGGCATTCTCTTACTTCATTAGTCTTGGGAATGGTGGATCTCATGTGAGTGTTTATATAAAAGCACACTGTTTAGATGTAGTGCAGTGTAAACTACAAGGGGTTTTTAATGTTGTTTAGTTTCATATCATTTTGTTTTGAACTAAGAGATTCAGTTTGGATTATTTTTATAGTAACATGTAAGAAAAAATGTAATAATTTTGGACATCATTGATTAAACATAAAGTTCTATAATAGTGAGATAAAATGATAATAGTAAGCTAATGTTTATGTTCCTTTAAGACATTAGGTACGCTACTTTAGATTATACACTGCATTGATGGTTTTTAAAAGTATGATCCTATAGGTAATCTTTTTAAGCAAATGAAACTGTTTGGATGCTTTCCCAGAGCAATTGGATTGCCCTCCAGGCGAATCTCTTCAATTCGGTCCCGGATGTAACGAGTGTCATTAGCCTTGCAGAATGTATCATCTGTAATTGAAGATATGCTGTTAAACTGAAAAATAAAAGAAAAAATACTCAGAAGTCTAAAATCAACCTTTTGTATATTATACAGTAGGATTACACAGGATATTTTGCCTAAAATTGAGTCTTCTTTTAGAGATAATATTTAAAAAATATTAGTCCACTATAATGACACTCTCTCTTGCAATCTAAACATATTTATAAGTGTACAGTATTGCTTTGTATTAACAGTCATTATTATTCCATATTGCTTCTGTCCAATCCTGTTTGGAATATAAGTAGAAACATGCAAGCTAAAGAAACTATCCTATTCCAATGTGTTAACTCAAAAATGGTACAATGTGTTTGAATATTCCTTAAAGAGGTGAAAAGAAGTTGAGATTCTTGTGGTGCTGAGATATCAACCTCTGCTCCTTTTCATTTTTTTTTCACTTTTGCAATGCCCACTTGATGTTGTCCTATAAAATGAGATAAAATGTTTCCAAAAGCATATGTCTGCCACTAATTGGAGAAAGAAACATAAATCAGTGGTCTTCAAATCTGTGTTCAGAGTAACTAGGAGATACATAACACCTTGTGTCAGTTGCTGGCAGATTTCCCAGGTTTTTTCGCCTCCATTATTCTGTGCTTCTGTCCCTTCCTCCTGCCTCCACCACACTACAGAAAGCTCGAGAGTAATCCTGGGTTCCAGATGATTTTGGCATAAAGAAATTGAACTTAGAATTTCTTGGATGATAGAAGTGTCTTTAGTTGTTTATGATTTCCATCTTTCAGAACTTGGAGTTATAATAATGAGGTAACTCATAGTGACCACTCTAGAAAACTGCAATATAGGGATAAGACAAAACAAACACATGCTTCATATCGTACCTGCAGTGGAAAATGTGTTATCAGACTGAACCGTGAACTTACAGGGTCTCCATAGACTGAGAGGTATCAGAATTGAATTTTAGAATACTCAACTGGTGGTGGAGAATTGGTTAGTATTTAGAAAACACCACACATTATGTGGCACAGGTGTGTCAGCAAAGATGCTCACCTCTTGAATTTGGCCTGTTAGAACAAACAACAAATTCCTACTACTGTGGTTGTGGTTCCTTTGTATGTCTCAGTTCTGCTTGGTTATTTAGTGTGTCTGTTGTTTTCTTCATTGTCCTCATTGTGGTCACCATCAAAGGAATCCCCTCTTCTGGGGATGTCAAAGCAAACAAACCCACAAAACACCACATAGGCATCCCATCTTATGTGACCGATCATTCATGTTCAATGGTTTTGCTTCTAACATGTACCTCAGATCCAAGAGTTTCAGTTATATAGACAGTGAATGCCTAATGCTCACCCCTTCGTCACCCAAGTCAGGCAGCCTGAGGAGCCAAATATTCCCATAAATAAAAATTAAAAATGTGAATGCTTGGTGATAGAATGCTTGTCTGCTTTTCGTAAGGCCTTGTAGTCAGTCCTCAACTTTACTTAGACTGGGAAGTGCTTAAAGTATAAACAGACTTTATACTTCCTAGACCGATCTACTTAGTGTACTTTGGATTGGACCTGCGGTTCTTTTTTTTTTTTTTAATGAGTTATTTGTTTAATATGTATACAGTAGTCTGCCTGCAGACCAGAAGAGGGCACCAGCTCTCATTTTGAATGATTGTGAGCCACCATATGGTTGCTGAGCCAGCCATCTCTCCAGCCCTGGACTTGAAATTCTTATATAGACATTAAGTGGTTGCACTGTTTTGGTGTTATATCCATAACTGACATATAAATAAGTTTCACGAGTACGAAACATGTCCCCATAGTTAAATAAAGCTAGTTATTGTACAAAGAACAATTGTACCTGAAGGTGAATTACACGGAGACTTTCTGGTAAATTAGGAGGCACAGCTTCCAGATCATTATGGTCCAAATAGAGGAAAGAGAGCTTATTCAGTTTCTATTAAAAAAAAAAAGTTCAATGTCACTGATGTCTATGCATTCTTCACATTATTCAAATAATATATACTTTAAAAACAATATTGATGCCAGCATGTTTCGATAGTATCAGCTTTTCAATAGTATCAGCTTTGGAGTGGTACTTTGTTTTGATTGTTATTGGATTTGGCCTCATGAGTGGTGTTTTTGGTTTTTAAGACATTATGATATCTAATAGCATTCTATTGAATATTCCACATTTTTCTGACATTTATCTCATCCCTGAATACTCAGCCCTTAATATTTGTCTAGAGGGCAGCTGTGTGTTGATTGATGGTTGAATCCTTCAAGTTTTTTGCAACTTTTGAACTTTTCATAGAAGTTTTACATATTCCTAGAAAAATGGATACTCCTAAGAGATGGTACTTAACAAGATGCCGTTTTCCAAAGCATTTTGCCAAACATACAATTTAACATGACGTGTTTTCCCATGAGGGGTTAATGTTGGAATATTCTTTATAATCAGTAACTCATTACTATGTATGATTGTATGCTATGATTTCAGAATGTAATTTTTCTGTGATGTTACTCCTAACTTTTATATGCATCCTGTGCTACCATGTCATATTTTATGATTGGGGGGGTTACCATGTATCTTAAACTACCCTGACGCTTACCATCCTCCCTCTTCAGCTTTTCAGATATTAGGATTACATCTACTATGCCCCACTTGCTACTTCTTTCCTATGCTATTATTTCAATCTTTTATCTTTTTTCAGTTTTCAAAATTTTATGTATATATGTGTTTGTGTGCATAAACCATAGTGCACATGTTAGAAATTAGAGGACAACATACAGCATTTGGTTTTCTGCTTCCTTGTTTGACCTGGGGATTGAACTCAGATTGTCAAACTTGACAGCAAGCACCTTACCTACTGAGCCATCTCCCCACTCCTCAATTCTTTCATATACATTCTCCCTTTACATCATATGGACATCAGCTGTCTTTCCAGGACTGCTTTTATTTGAACTTTTTTTTATAGTAACTTGATACTGTACTTAGGGTTATTGCAACCCTAAGGTATTAAATAAAGTAGACAATTTCATCATTGTCATGCCAATTTCCTCAGAAGTCTTTTTTTTAATCCAGAATATTTAACTCTACCTTTCTATGTTTACTCCTTCCTTCCTTCCTTCCTTCCTTCCATCCTTCTTTCTTTTTCTGAGATGGGCATGGTTGTCCTACTTTTCCCAGGCTGGCCTTCACCTATTTATCTTAAGCAATCTTCTTGCCTTACCTTTTCAAGTAGCTTGGACCATAAGGAGTTGCTCTATGTCCTGCTCTAAACATTCTGTCACTGCTAGCTACTCCAAGACTCCCCTACTTAAATTCATTTCTTTAAATTACAAAATTAAATTTAAAAATGGTACATGTGTTTGTGTGCACATGTGCATCTGCTTGCAGAGGTCAGAGATAACTCTTGGGAGTCATTTCTCCCCCTCCAGTTTGTTGAGGCGGGCTTTTCTTGTTTTCGATGCTGCACCACAAGGCTAGGTGGCCCATGAATGTCTATTAATTTTCTTATCTCTTCTTCCCATCTCACTATAAGAGTTAAAAGATTGGAGATGTGTGATGTGGAACTTGGGTGTTCAGGCTTTTACAGGCTATTACCTTTACATGCTGAAGCATTTACCTAGCTAACTAGGTGTATTTACATTTTGTTTTTGGGAAGTGTGTCTGCTTCTGGTTTTGTGTTGTTTGTATTTTGAGATGTGCCCCTTACAGTGTAGACCAGATTGGCCTTAAACTGGAAGTCCTCCTACTTTTAGCCTCTCATGTGTTGGAACTACAGGTATGTGTACCACTATGTCCATCTTTAAATCTGCTTTGTAAAGTCAGCAAAGAACCCTTAGTTTCTGAATCCCTTATTTAAAAAACAAAGCCACCAACATTGCTTATGATATCAACAGCAAATCAGTCTTTTGGATATTCTTAATAGTATAAAAATCAGCTTTTTCTCCAAATATCTTTGTATTTACATTTACAAACATTGTTTCTGAATCCAGTTCTAATCAACAGAAAGTGTGAAGCCTTCAGAATACCAAAAATGCTACTAGCTGGCCTGACCCACAAAGGTTACATTGATTCAGCCTTCTTTTCAAGATTTTCTGGTTGCACAATATTATCTTATAACACAAAAGGTGTGCAAAAGACACTTCCCTGTCCCTGTTAAGGGTTTGCTTCTTTAAATCATCTTGTCATTTTCTGAAAATGCCTTAACCATACATATACAGTTTTATGTAACTATCAGTTATAAATTTTTAATGAAAAATACTAGAAGGACAAAAACAGAAACAAAACTAACAAAACCCTATAATGTTGAATGGTTACCTTAAATATAAGGAAAAAGGAAATATTTTTTTGTTTGTTTTGTTTTTTAAGACAAGGTTTCTCTGTGAAACAGTCCTGGCTGTGCTGGAACTCGCCCTATAGACCTTGCTGGCCTCAAACTCACAGAGACCAGCCTGCCTCTGCCTCCCAAGTGCTGGGATTAAAGGCCTGTGCCACCACCGCCTAGTTAAGAAATATTTTTTAAACAGGCAGTTGTGGATAAATGACAAGCTTGTATAATTACATAAACTAGCGTAAATGAAAATTTCATTAGTTTAGGTTCTTCTATTAGGAATTCTCTTGTGACGTTGCCTAAATTGGTCTTCAACTTTAGATCCCGTTGCCTGAGGCTCCTGGGTGGTTGCAATTTCAAGTGTGTGAGATTGTGTCTCTTTTGCTGTGCTTGTTGTTATTGTTTTTGAGGCAGTGTCTCACTACATAGCCTGGCTGACTGGAACTTGGTATGTAGACCATGCTAGCCTTAAAGGTGTAGATCTTCCTTCCTCCATCATGCTCCACCATACCTCACATCTTGCCTTTTGAATAAAGTTGTCTTTATTCAACTTTATTGAATAGTAGCTTGAGCATCTCGTGTTTTTGCCTGAGGTTACCTTCTCTGCCCTATGTAGGGCCGAGAGTGATTATATCATAGCTATGAAAGTTTTGGACTGGGGTGATTAATTTTTTTTCAATTTCATAGAGCATTTCTATTTTTTGGAATTATTGATTTATTCTTTGAGGAACACTACTATATTATCTACCAAAGTTAAATATAAAAGAAACCAGTTATTCCTGGTTAATAGGAAGAATACAATTTTTTGAAACAATGAGCTAAAAGTGTTTACTTTTAATATAAATATTTACTTTAAATATAAAAATGTTCCTTTGTTATTAATAGAAGACACTCATTTCTCTGTCTTCGTATGATATATGTATGGTATACATGTTTTGCTTATTTGATCATGTTTGGTGCTGGGGTGAACTTAGGTCCTCAAGCATGCTAAGCATTCTTTCTACCACGAATTATGCTGCCAGCCCCTCTGCAACACATAAACACACATTAACCCAATGTTTTTTGTGGAATGTTTGTCTTTTTGTTCCAAATTCTGAAAATATTGATCTGGGTAAATGCCAGGTATAGCTCTCTTCACTTACCTTGCTGAATAGAAATATACGTCAAAAGTAGTAGAGGAGCAGAAGAGGGGGGAAACAAGCACCAGTTTAAAAATATTATCACTGTGGTAGTGAAATGCCTCCACTGTCAGCATACTTGCTGCCAAGCTTGATGACTGCATTCCACATGTTGGAACCTGATGACCAGGACCCACAAGTGGAAGGAAAAAAGCAGCTTCCAAAAGTTATCCTTGACCTCTACATGTATACCTGGTATGTGCACACACACAAAGCGAATAAACACCCACAATAAATAAATGTAATAAAAATTTAAAATATCATCACTCACATTATGTTTTGTCATGCTATGGAATACTTACTTTGAATGTGTTTGCTTTAATCCCTTTATTCTTGATTTTGTTGTATTTAGCATTAAGTAAAGTGAGCTTCAGAGGAAGAACTGGAAGTCTTACTAGCTGGTTTTCAGCAAGTGTCAGTTCTTCCAACAGAGAAAGTTTTGAAAAAGTACTATCTTCTATATCTTCTATCAAATTTCCCGTAAAATCAAGTCTTCTTAAGTTAGCTTGACAGAAATAAATAAAAAATAAGATGTTAGAATCTCATTATGTAGACTGGAGGAAAGTTTGTGTTCAAGGCCCAGGATAGTATTTGCAGTTAGTAACTCAAGTCAAGTTCATCTTGTAGTGTTGGTAGTCTAACCTACAACCTGATACTGTGTAATTCCAGCTGTGCTTTCATGAGGTTCTGGAGATTGAACCTGGGGCATTATGCTTTGGTAGGCAAGCACTCTATCACTGAGCTAGAGTCACAACCCCATAAGTAAAGCTTTGTTGACCATTGAGTGTCTCCGAGTCTAACAATAATGCCTTTTTCCTTACTGTGGTCTTAGAATGTATGTTTCAGAAGGAATCTTAAAGTTCATAGTCTTTCCATCCGACTCTGAATTTATTATGAACAAACATATTAGAGGAAATTTCTACTCCATATAATAGGGGAAATTTGTGATTAATTGAATTTAATCATGTAATTTTTTAAAAAATTTTGCCAGCATGTTTTATTATAGTTGTGGGTACACTGTATTAATTTGTCTCTATCTTCTTTCTTAACAAGAGCAAAGACAAAAATGTTTCCTGGTTTGTTAACATGATGCAGACTGAGAGACTAAGGTATATTCACTCATTCATTCATTGCCCTTCTCTCTCTTCCGCAGCTGGAGGTAGCTTAGGCTGAGATGGTTAGGGTAGTTTCTTTTTATTGATAGTAGCTGTTTTCTAAAATGTTTTTGCATTAGAATTAGAAGAGTTCCAGAGGCAGGTGCTTATAAGCTTCTGCTCACTCATTTTTGCAAACCAATTAATATGAACCTTGCTTTATATAAATTTTTGTCTAAAGATAGCTAATCTACCCTTTGGATTCATAAACATTGGTATAACTCATAACTCAGGTTAGATAAAATTTATCTAAAACTTGCATTTTCTGCCTAGTATCATCATTGCTGCCTCCATTTAGAAATACTGTATGGCACTTCAGCACTATACTTGCTGCCATTTCAGCTAACATCTTCAACATAAAGCAAAAAATGAAAACCACGGTGCTAGATGTGCTGAATAAGACACTGCTACATTTTATGACAGCTGAAGTCGAGCGTTGCCTTGTTATACCTTAGTTGGAAATAGGTTTGAATAACTCAGTTTTGTTGTTACTCTGTGAATTTCTACTCATGGTCCTAAATTTACTGGGAATTGAACCCATCCCTTCAAATGTGCTAGACAGGTGCTCTAGTACTGAACTACATGTCCAGAAAGGTGAATTTGCCAATGTGGGATCTATAAAATATAAGGACCAACTGTCCTTCAGTCTGCAGCTTAGACTTATTAATGGCAGCATAAATCCAGTTAGGCTTAATCTCATAAATGTAGAATTGAAAAAGCTGGGGATATGGCACAATAGAAAGCAGTTGCCTGTTTTTGCCTTGGGGGGAAAGACTTGGACTCAATTGCTGCACTCCCGAAATAAATAAGTAAATAAAATGTAGTAAAGCCAGTGTGATTCTTGGTTATGGTTTTCTTCAGGAACACTTCATGACCTAGGTATCTAGAAAACTGACCAAGGAACAAATAATCCAGAGTTGGGATTTGGTATTTCAGAAAAGGATATTAGTAGTATGCTGACCACAATACATTAGTCCAGTTAAATTTTATTAGAAAGCCAAAAAGCTGATTACTAATGAAAAAGTTGAACATGACTGTTTCAGAACTGTTTCTGTTGAATCATCCAGGGAATGTGGTTGCTTTTCATGGGGTATTGGTATTTTAAAAAGTTGTTCCCCAGATTTTTTAAAAAAAGATTGTTAATTATTATGTACACGTGTCTGTGTGTAGGTAAGTCGTGTGAGTGCAGGTGCCTATGAAGTATTCAGGCAATGGTGTCAAATACCCTGGAGCAGGAGTTGCAGGTAGTTGTAAACTGCCTGATTGGGTTCTCAGGATCACACTGAGAGAGCAGCAAATGCTCTTAAACACTGAGCCATTTCTCCAACTTCCTTTCCACATATTTTTAATATGTAGCAAGGTTAAAAGTTATAAATTAGGTCAGGCAGTGGTGGTTGGTACATGCCTTTAATCCCAGCACTTGAGAGGCAGAAGCAGACAGGTCTCTGAATTCAAGACCAGCCTGGTCTACAAAATGAATTCCAGAAGAAGATCCAAAGCTACACAGAGAAACCTGTCTTGGGGGGGAAAAAAAAGAAAAGAAAGAAAATAAGAAAGTTATAAGTTGAAGAAAAGGAGCCAGGTGCCTGTAATCCTAGCACATGGGAAATGAGATCCCAAGTAGAACAAAACAGTGAAAGGTAGGTAGGTAGGTAGGTAGGTAGGTAGGTAGGTAGGTAGGTAGGTAGATAGATAGATAGATAGATAGATAGATAGATAGATAGATAGATAGATAGATAGATAGATAAGCAAACAAACAATAAAAAAGGAAAATAAAAGCAGCTTGTGTATTTATGGTAAAAGTGGAAAAGTATCTAGTTAATTGGAGGGAAAAGCGTCCTGGTCATGCTGATACTATGAACCATCTGAGGTAGTGTGTATTTTGAAGTATTGGTCGTAAGATGATACCTATGTTAGATGGAATAGCAAAATCAATAGTAAAGAATGATCACAGAAGTCTGTATGGAAAGAAGATTCTTCTAGTAAGAGAAAAAGATTAATTTTTATGAAGTGTATGTAGTATACTTGAATGCTTCAATAGTGCTGACTTAATATAGCAAGTGAAAGACAGAAATTTGTGCTTTTATATTTTAAACTTACGCATATCTGCAAAATCTTTGGCTGTCAGCTTTTTAATTTTGTTGAATCGTGCATAAAGATAAGCTGATTCCTTTGGCAATGGTGGCACAGCATCAATGTCAACTTCTTCACAGTAGACAGAGCCACTTAAACAGACACACAACAGGCATGTAGGCATTTCTAAGTTAGGAAACAAAATTGTAAGCATAAACTCATTTGAAAAAATTCATCATCTGATTGTAAAATTATTGTTATAATGAATTAATGAATGCTGTGATTTGAAAAGGTATGTTACAGAATCATTGGTAAATCAGGAAAGATAGTTGTGATAACCAACAGCTATCTTGTATTGAGCTTAATAATTCATCAGAATTTTACATAGTCTATAGTCAACATATCTTATTTATTCTTATATTTATTTATTCTTATTGTATGTGTGTGTAAATCTATGGGTGCATACATACCACACTAGGTTTGTGAAGCTCAGAGAACCTGCAGGAGACAGTTCTCTCCTTCTACCGTGTGGATTAAACTCACATTGTCAGGCTTACCTACCGAGCCATCTTGCTGGCCCCCTTTTTATCTTCTATTTTGCTGTGATTGTCGAATTGCTCACCTCATGGAAGGCTACCTTTCATTTGAATGTGAAAAACAAATAGGGCTGGGCAGTGGTGGCGCACGCCTTTAATCCCAGCACTTGGAAGGCAGAGACAGATGGATTTCTGTGAGTTTGAGGCCAGCCTGGTCTATAAGAGCTAGTTCTAGGACAGGCTCCAAAGATACAAAGAAACCCTGTCTCGAAAAAACATAAATAAATAAATAAATAAATGAGTGGAGTGTACAGTGCAGAATTTAGAATTGATTTATCAAGTTTGATGTTTTTCAAATTTGATGTGTTGAAAACATTTTTCAAATAGATGACAATAGTTAATGACTTTAGAGATCCCAAATGAGAGGAACAAACCATTAACTTGAAAATCACTCATTGCTGGAGTTTTATGATCCTACCTTGGAATGTCTCACTTAGAATGTCTTCACTTGGGCTCTTATTTAGATACCTAGAGTGCTTTCTTGGTTGGTCATCCCCTCTCCACTCCTCTTACCCTGTCCTCATCCCCTATATCTTTTATTGTTTGAAAAGTATAAGGCTTTCTCAGTAGGGTTGACAGCAGTGGGTGTGTGGATCTAGCTGACCTTGGACTAGAACCATGAATTAGAATAAACTTTTTCCCTTTGGCATTTGTCCTAATGATAAGAAAGCTAAGTGACTTTTGAATTTTAGCCATTCAGATAATATATATTGTGTGGTATCTTAATTGTTTTAATTTCATTTTCCTAGTGATTATGTGATTTCCCCAAAGTTTCTATTGTATTATTTTCCTTCTTATTAAGTTTTCAATTTAAAGGTGGAACTTTTTGGCTCAGTTTAAGAAGTTTTTTTACCATCATCAGTTGGCTTAATTGATGTTGGGTCATGGCACACACAATAAATAAATGTAAATCTAAAAGTTACCATCATCAGCTGCCAGGGTCCAGCCTTGGCTTGGATTCAGGTCCTGAGGTGGGGAAGGGGCATCAGCACAAGGAAACTTGACCACCAAGTAGTTTGCACTCCATGGCCCCAATAATTCGAGCTGTCTTTATACTTAAGTTTTCCTTACCAGGGTTACACAAACAGATTTATTATTTGCTCCTATTTTTTTTAATAACCACATCATATTTTAAGGAAGACACTGTAATCATTATGAAAGCCTCCATTGTTCTCCTTTATGCTTCTCCAAATAACACCTTCCCAATCCCTTCATAACCTTATTGTAAACATGGAATACAGCATTTTTGCAGACTTAAGTAAATATCGAGCCAGACACATTCTTCTCTTACAGCACTTATGTCAGCTGGCAGCTACTTGTCACAAAGTTAAAAAATAATAAGACATGAGCACAATGTTTTAAAGAAAACAATACAATATTTAAACCCAGACAGTTCTTTTATGTCTCCAAGGTATGTTTTTATACAGTTCCCTTTTCTACAAGAGGGTCCCATGTCTCAATCTCTGTATAGGCAGTCTTTGATAAGGCGCTCTTTTCCAATCCACTATACCATACTTTGCCCTTCTCCCACCAATATAAACTGTGTATGGTAAAGATGGACCTACCCATCCTATATTTTACAGTGTATTTTTTACTCTTGGAGCATACTAGATCCTACCAATGATTTCGTACTTGGTGTCCAGGGAGTTTATTTTCAACAGTTGGCACTGTGTTTAATCCTGGGGCTTTTTATTCCCTATTCTTTTCTTTCTTTTTTTTTTAAGATTTATTTATTTATTAAGCATACAATGTATTGCTGGCAAGGAAGGCACCAGGTCTAATTACAGATGGTTGAGAGCCACCATGTGGTTGCTGGGAATTGAACCCGGGACCTCTGGAAGAGCAGCCAGTGCTCTTACCCTCTAAGCCATCTCTCCAACCCCTTTCTTTTTTGAGACAGGGTTTCTCTGTGAAACAGTTCTGGCCATCCTAGAACTGACTCTGTAGACCAGACCGGCCTCGAACTCAGAGATCTGCTTGCTTCAGCAAGGGCGTGCACCACCAGCACCATGTACCTGTGCATGAATGCCTTACTCTCCTTTCCAGAAATGAAACATGGTCAATGTTCCAAGTGTTGTTTTTCTCATATGTATTTAACTCAATAGAGATAGAAGGATTAGGAGTTGTAGTTAGTAATTCCAGATAAGTGATTTGTGAAGTATTAATCACCACATCCCCATCCCGATTGAATCTTAGGGGAAAGTATTTGAGACAGAACAGAATTTCCATTGGAAATTACAACTGTTGCATATGTAACTGACAATATAATACTAAAAAACGCCCAAAGGATCAAGAATAATGAGAGAGAAAAAAGCCTACAAACTGCACGAATTTTGCAAAACTCTGTACTGTCCTGTGCACTACTGGTCCTTGCCAAGTTCAAGTCCATTTCCACAGGTGCCTTACCCAGAGGAAACCTATTGGACAGGTAGTCATAATGCTGATCAGAGACTGGGCTGCATAGCTCCCAACAGTCAGCTGGGACCAGACCTTCAATGCATGAACTTTTAGGTTTAAGATGAAAATCTTAGCAGTCATTACAGTGCTATCCTTTGTTTGTTCTGGAAATTTAAACTTATTAAAAGAAATCTGAACATTTTGAGTTAACTTTTTAAATATTTATTATTTTATGTGTATGAATGTTTACTTGTATGCATGTATGTGCACCACACATGTTTGGTGCCTAAAAAGGTTAGAAGAGGACTTCAGACCCCTCTGGGTACTGCAATTACAGATATTTGTAAGCCACCATGTGGGCGCTGGCAATTGAATCTGGGTCCCTCTGGAAGAGAAACTTGTGCTCTTAACCACTGAGTTATCTCTCCAGACCCTAGAGTTAACTTTTAAATATGATATCAGTAATAAGCAAGAGTCTTTATTCCGTTGGTGCTTTCAACATGACTTTTTGAAACTTTATTTTTCTTAATTGAATTTCCACATTGCCAGCAACTACTTGGCCATATAATAAAAGCCTGGTTTTGTACTCTCCTATGTTCTTTTAGTTGTCTTATCATTATTTATTGGGGCGGGGGTGTGCTATGACATGCTTATGGAGGTCAGAGAACACCTAGGAGGAGCCATTTCTTTCCTCCAGGATAAGTTACAGGGATTGGACATAGGCTCTCAAGCTTGTTGGGAAGTACTAATCCAGAACATTGGTCCTCCATTGAGCTTTTTTTTTTTCCCATTGAGCTTTTAATTTTAATTTTTATTTATTTATTGATTGATTTTGTTTGTTTTGTTTTGTTTTTCTTTTTTGTGTGGTTTTTTTGAGACAGGGTTTCTCTGTAGCCTTGGAGTCCGTCCTGGAACTAGCTCTTGTAGACCAGGTTGGCCTCAAACTCACAGAGATCCACCTGCCTCTGCCTCCTGAGTGCTGGGATTAAAGGCATGCACCACCACAGCCCGGCTTTTGTTTTGTTTTTCTAGACAGGGTTATTTTGTAGCTTTGGAACCTGTCCTGGAATTAGTTCTTGTAGACCAGGCTGGCCTCAAACTCACAGAGATCCGCCTATCTCTGCCTCCCTGGTGCCGGGATTAAAAGTTTGCGCCATACTGCCTGGCTTGCTGGATTATTCTAACCCATTGTGTATCTTGCATCTGCAGGATCTCTTGTTACATTTTCCTTTGTGTTTAATTTAGTCTCACTTTTTTCTTCATGCCCCTAGGAGCAATGAAAGAGACAGTCTAACACTCACCTCCATATACATATGCACATTCACACTATATAGCCTAGGATATAAAATAAGCTGTCCCATCTAGATATGTGTAAGTAGTCTATAGTGTTTACATAATAAATCACCTAATGTATAGTATAAAACACAATGTAGCCTTGTCTCTTTTTTGTAGTACTTTAAAAAGGATTTTGTGTGTATTATGTTTGCTCGCACACATATGTGACTACAGAAGTGGAGATCAGATGACAAATTGGGGTGTTGGTTATCTTTCTTCATTATACAGGTCCTGAGAATCAAATTTAGGTTACTAGACTTACTGTTGGTGCCTTTCCTGCTGAACCATCTCACTAGCCCAATTTTTGTCTTTAAGCAATGCATGACTGCTTCTGATTTGCTCTTCTTTAACTTCAAGGTTTATAGTCAAAATACTGCATTTAGGATTTAGTTGCATTAGATTTTTGTTTTCTATGTTATGAATTCAAAATACAATTAACTGTTTTAATGTTTATATTTCTATTGTTTTTATAAGTTTTATCTTTACTGACTTTATTTACATATGTGTTTTTTTGCTTATATGAAACATTCTGATTAAGATTACATAAAAATTATATACTCACAACTAGATCTTTATCGCATCCCAGTTCTCCTTCACTTCTACTCATGATTTCACTTATTTCCTTGATGTAACTGGCCTTAAATCCCCAAATTTAATCCAGAGCCTCACGCATATTAGGCAAGTGCTCTACCACTTAGCCAAATCCTTAATCCTTCTCAGTTTTTTGAAAATTTCCTCTTCTGTGTTTCTTTTCACATAAATTAACAGCTGTATGTAAGCTGTTTAATAAAAAAATTATATTTTTTATAAAATTATATATACATATATTGGTTTTTCAAGACAGGGTTTTTCTGTAGCTTTGAAGCCTGTCCTGGAACTAGCTCTTGTAGACCAGGCTGGCCTTGAACTCACAGAGATCTGCCGGCCTCTGCCTCCTGAGTGCTGGGATTAAAGGTGTGTACCACCACCTCCCGGCTATAAAATGATATTTTTTTTATATGAAGGCAGCATGTTAGAGATAGTCTGTTATGGTTTACTTTTTGCATACTTATATTCTGGAAATCACTCCATGTTCTTACAGGCCTTCTTCACTTTTTTGTTTGTTCTTTTATTTTGCTTTATTTTCTTGAGATAGCGTCTGGCTGACTTGAAATGCTGTATAACCAAATATGACCTTGAATTTCTGATCCTATTGACTTTCACATTTCATATTTCTGAGATTGCAAGGATTTACTACTGTGAACAATAGTGGATTCTGGGGATCAAACCCAAGGTTTCCTGAATGTTAATGTAGCACTTTATGAGATGAGCTACAGCCCTAGCCTTTCCTTGTTCTTTTTATAACTGCATTGTATTCCTTGGATGGATATGCCATCATTTGTTCAGTGTTTAGGCTGTTGAGTTATTTGTAGTATTTTGTAATTGCCAATAGTACTTTAGTGTTTTACATTTGTATTTTTTATTTTAGATATGGGTCTTCAGAGTAAAATTCATAAAATGTGATGACTGTGTCGAAATGTAAATATAGGGCTTAGGATGTAGCTCAGCAATAGTGCTTCCCTTAGCACACAGTTGGCCTTGATTTTGATCTCAAGCACTGCTCGTCCTCCAAAAAAGGTAACAAGGAAATCTATTTTAGTTTGTTAAATACTGTCATATTCCTGTCTAGAAGTGTTGTATTAATTCACATTTCTTCTTGCAGTATATTCAAATATTTGTTATTGTGCAATCTTGATCATGGAATATGTTGATATTTTGTCTTCAATTTTTAAAATCAGGTTAAGGATGGAATATCAGTGTAATTTTCATTTATATTTTTTAACTAAAAGTGAGATTGAACATCTTTTCATGTATTTTGTGTCACTTTAAAGTCATTTTGTTAAGAGTCTTCATACATTTTGCCCATTTTCCAAATGTATTCTTATTAAAATTAAAAATATTATTGTTTATTTTTCTGCTTTGTGTGTGTATTTGCATGAACATTGGTTCTTGATATGATGTAAAAGTTTTTTCTTGGGGCTGGAGAGATGACTCAGTCAGTGATTAAGAGCACTGACTGCTCTTCCCCAGAGGACCTAAGTTCAGTGCCCAGGACCCACATGGCATCTCAAAACTGTCTGTAACTCCAGTTTCAGGGAATCCAAAACCCATGGCCAAACACTAATGTACATAAAATAAAATTGAAAAACAGTTTTTTATTTCTGTAATTTTGTGGAGTAATTTTTAAGATTTTTTTTCATTTTTTATGTACATTGGGGTTTTGCTTGAATGTATGTCTGTGTGAAGGTGCCAGATCCCCTGGAACTTTAGTTACAGACAGTTGTGAATTGCCATGTGGATGCTGGGAATTGAACCTGTTTCCTTTTGAAGAACAACCAGTGCTCTTAACTGCTGAGCCATCACTCCAGTCCCATCTTGTTTGTTTAGATCTTTGATCATTCTTACGTTTATTTTTTCTTTTTATGAAAATGGATCTAATATCTCCCTCCAAATGGCTATCTAGTTCTCCTACACTCAATTATTTAAAATTTTCTCCCTCAGTGACTGAATGCTTGAGTACTTTTCCTTGCTTTAATTATATACTAAATGTCTTTGTGTTTCTGTTTGTGTCTGATCTTTTGATTCTGTGTCCACAGACTTTGTTCTTGTGCTAGTATCCCCAACATGTTAAAGGTGTTTTGTATGGCACTGTTCAGTGTTTCCACAACTGTACTCTCATTGTTCCCTATATGTATCTATAAGCATTTTAGAATCCACTTCCCTAGCATTATCAAAAATTAGTAATTTTAGTGGGGTTGTTTTTTTTTCTGAATTTAGAGAATAATGATATTTTATGATACTGAGGCATCTTGTCCAAGAAAAGGAGTCTTTTCAATTATTTAAGTCCATTTTTAACTAAAATACTTGCCAGACTTTGAGGATGTATTTTCTGTTTTGGTTCGTTTTAACTTTATTTTAGCAAGACTGAAACTGGTGTGGGTTGATTTTTTTCATGCTTTCATGTGAAATCATGTTATGTTATTTAACAAGAATAAATCAAATATAAGAACTGTACAGTATGGCTTGTAGCTTGTTATTTTGCAGTAATATTCCTGTTATTTTAATTGAAGCAGACATTGTAGTTACATATATAGAGTCATTTTTCTCTACTTTGTGTTTCCTTGCTTGCTGCTTTCTAAAGTGCTATTCATTGAATTTAGGGCCTCACACAGTATGCCACCACATCCCTGACTTCCCCAAGTGTCTTGACGATAATAATTGTATTATATTGGTTGTAAGTCTATAGGTTGTACTTGAAAAATAACCTTTAATTCTTTCTTGAATTGATTTGTTTTTGAGGCAAGGCCTGTTACGTAGTCTTTGCTAACCTGAAACTTGCTACATAAACAGACTGACTTAGAACTCATTGAGGTCTGTCTGTTTTTGCCTCCAAAGTGCTGGGATTAATAAAGGTGTATGCCATCATGCCAGGCTTTTGAATTTATTTTTTATGTGAACAAAAATAATGTGTTTTCTAAAGGATAGGTTTAGACAAATTACTGAATGTTCTTGAATGTTTTCTAGTCCACAGTTTTCCCTCACAGTGTATAGTGGTAGGTGATGAGCACGCTCGATGTAGCCATAATGATTTTACCATTGAAGAGGAAATTTCAGTTTATATGCCTTGAGACAACTTTTGATTACAACAAGGAGTAAAATGTCTTCATTTGTATCTTTAAAAGATGCTTTTCAAAAATAGTAGATGGCCAGATGGTGGTGGTGCATGTTTTTTAATCCCAGCACTCAGGAGGCAGAGGCAGACAGATCTCTGAGTTCGAGCCCAGCCTGGTCTACAAGAGCTTATTCCAGGACAACTAGGGCTGTTACACAGAGAAACCCTGTCTTCAGAAAACAAAACAAAAAGACAAAACTACTAGATGATAAATTGTTCATACTTACCATCATTTTCTTTCTTGGTGGGTAATGATGGTACAACCTCATCTTTTTGTAACTGGAGACTTTTTTCATCAGGAATTATCATGGTTTCCTTTTCCTATTGTAAAGTTAGAAATTTGTTATCAGGTGTAATAAGACAGGAATCTGTAAACTGGAAGGATCACAAACATTCCTCATAGTCATTGTTGAAGGTATTTCATCAAGATTTTGTTTTATATGTGTATGTCTGTATATATAAGTATGTATATGTGTATTCTTGTTATGTGTATGTGACATACATATTTAATAAAGGACAACTTGTAGAAGTTAGTTCTCTCCACTATGTGGGCCTACGGGTTTTATGGCTGCAAGAGACTTTATATGCCAAACTATCTCAGCACTCCATTAAGATTTTATACATAATTCCATTTCATTATTCATTAAATTACACTGTCATTACTCTATGTAGGATATGCATTCCTGAGTAAGAGAGTCAGCTTTTTATTTTATTTTTTTGTTTTCATGGATTGAACTCAATATTTGATAAATATTTAATATATTGAATTTCTAGGTGTGAGGTTAGGAGATAATTCTCTGAATGTGAATGAAAGTTTTTCTTATGTGGAACTTTTCTTTATTGTTCTTTATATGAACTGATTTCCTCTTCTCAGTGTCTGTCCTTCTGAGCAACAGCATAGGTATAAAACATAAAGTACTAAATAAATTCTTCCTGACCCGGATGCCTTGCTGCCTTGGCCTTAGGATGGATCCTTTTATCCTAGCTTCTTTACCTGATCAAGCCATTGGTATAGGCTGTTAACACTGTATAACTGGGGATTGTCACCTCACCTCTGTCTTCTTTCTAGAGAATGTGTTTTCTGCTATTAGACTATAATTTATTATATGGGGTACTGTTCCCTTTTTTATCTCCCTGCTTGCTCCATGCTTTCTCTGTGGGCTCCTGACCTTGCCGTTAAACCTCATTTTCCCATCTGTGTACTGCCTAAACATCACTCTACCCCACTGAGTTCTCCACTTCCCATAAATATTGGCCCACACATTTATATTGATGAAAAACTGCTTAAAGCTCCATGTAGTTAAGCAGAAAGCTCTAAGGTTCAAGGAATTTTGAAAGTATCTTGCAGTTAGTTGATAGATTCAGATCATTCCAGTAAGACAATAGGTTATAACCTTTTTTGTTTTGTTTGATTTTTAATTTGAAGCTGTTGATAGAGAAATCTGTCTGTTTTGTTATAACCATAGGTAGAAATAATACCAGCATCTTAACTCATTCCTTTGGAAAAGAGAAACTATAGCATTAATATTAGCTCATTGTGAGTTAGGAGGGGAAAGAGTTTGGACTGGTTAATCTTAAAATCTTAACTATCTGATTTGTAGTAAAAATAACTTTTAAAGCAATGCATATTATTATGTATCTGACTCTAATTTTCCAGTGTATGTGTGCATCACACACAGTGGGCAGCATATAGTTTTATGCTATGTTAACTTCCTTCTCCTCCCAGTATTTCTATATGCCCAGAAAAAAACCACAAGTAATTGTTTTGCTCTGAAGGTTATATCATTGTGGTATAAAAACCATAACTCAGTGGCATATCATTACAGATCTTTGGTATAAATTGGTGGAGTCTAAACTGTTAAATGTGATTAAAAACAAATCCCCATAATAATTGTAGTTTTTTATTTGTTGGTATTCTATGTAATTGGCATGCATAACCAATAAATATTTTTATATTTACTTCCTTGGACTGTATTTTTCTGAATTCTATAAACATAAGCTTATAATTTATCTTTTCCTAATTTATTTTTGAGGCAATATAACATGCAACTATAGGATATCATGTAGCATTATTTAGCATAAATTGCTGCTTTCAGAGAGTCTTAATGTTTTAAATTTTAATTTTTGGTTTCTCTAGCTACTTTTTGTTTGCCCTTTGGTACTACTTATTAATTTGAGGAATCATGCATATCTGAAAAATACAGTTATTTTTAATCTTAAAATGCCTTTCCCCTTCTTTACTTATCAAATATTGAAATTAAGGGAATAATATGCATTTAAATGAGTATCATTTTAGAATATAAATTTAAAATACCTTAGTATTTTTTCCATGCAGGTATTTATCTTCATAGTCCTGGCTAAATTTTGTTTCTTCCAAATAATCTGTTCCATACTCATAGTTAGTTTGTGAGTCGAGTTGAGTTTGTGGTGCTGGCTGTGTCAGAGGCACGAACAGTAGCAGGAGAAGTGTAGAATGCACAGTCTTCATTTCAGCAAACTCACAGTGACTGGAAGTAACTAGTGACCTGATAACTGTGGAACAAAAACTCTTTCTTCCCCTGGAAATAAAACTGCAGACTATCGAAGCAATATTTAAAAGCTTGGAGGATATTTTGGCACGGTGTATGCAGTAGGGGATAGAGAACAACTATTTAACCCTTAGTGGTTCTTAATTAGATACTAACAGCTTTTTATGTGCCAGTGAAGATTCTGAAAAATTCAGAAAGTAGTTTTATTTCTTACCTACCAAGAAATTTAAGAATTATTGCTAAGTTTACTAACAATCGAATGCCTTGAACAGGGGTATTTTTAACGGTCAAAGTCTTCTTGGGATACCTGCAATATAAATGGTTAACACGAGGATCCGTGATTCTGTGTCATGTGGAGTTAAAAATATCATATTTCAACATTGCTGCTTTAAAGGAACTCTTGATCCATATTGATGTAAAAGAAGCAGTCTGAGGCAAGGATTAAAGCTTAAACCTTAAGTTTAACATCATAAAAAGTAGACAGTAACACTTTTAAGTGATGTATAATAAAAGTTTCTCTTATTTTGTAAATGTAATGGGTTATCTTGTTTAATTAGTAATCTTGCCTTTTAAAGCTTAAACTATGAACAGTGCAGCAGTACCACTGCAGACTAGGGTCACATAAACTTTAAGGGAGGAACTTTGGAGAATGTACTGGAAAGATTCTTTGAGGTTCACCAGTGATCTTTAACTGCTGAGTACATGTTTCAGACAGCTTTAAAGTACACACAGTCACTGAGAGGTGCTGATGCTGCACTGCAGATGCCAGTCTATCAGATAGCCAGGGTTTGAAATCTCTAAATAAAATGGATTTGTAACTTTTTCTGCTTCCAGTTCTTATCTACATCAGTGTTAAAGTTATAAAATGATATATGAAAGTATTGCTGAAAATTAATTATTCAAGGAAAATTAAACTTATACTACAAATGACTTTACATTTATTAAGACTTTTAGAATCACACTTTAACACACAGTATTTAAATTAATATGTGAGGAACAAGCCTACCGTAGTCACTGGTTGAAGTCCTGTGTGGTTTTCCTCAATAGGTGTTCATGCCTGTGCATTAATCGCAAGTGGGAGGGTGAAGGAGCAAAGCTGTGGAATGGTTTCCAACTGCTGAATAAAGTTTCAGGGCCCAACAGCTTAAATTCCATGTGGTGGAGTCCAACATCAGATCCCATGTGGTGCATATCTTTGCCAGCATTCCTCCTCCGGGGTGAAATGCAGGGTGTTGTAGGAGAGAATGTGCTGAAGATGTTTGAAACTGCAGCACCAGGGCTGGCTGCTGCAGCACACTGGAATCCCGATCTCTTTTACCTTGTATATTAAGCACTAATCTTTTAGCGAATATCAGTTTATAAAAATGATATATTTTTTAAATCATGCTTTTGGTTTTGTGCTTTTCTGGTATATAAAACACTTGAAAAATGGACCACCAAACCAGTCTTTGTTGTTAATTTAATGGAAACTAAGGATTTTGTTCTCCTACTATAATTAGCACGTTAGACATTTATATGTAAAGTAAGTTTTAACCCAAATTCTTTTTAAGTTTTGTCCTTTAGTTTTTAATTCCTTTAATTTACTTCATAAGAGTGGGAAAATAGCCAGACATAGTGGTCTCCGCCTTTAATACCAGCGCTTGCAAGGCAGAGGCAGGCGGATGGATATCTGTGAGTTCGAGGCTGGCCGCTCTACCCAGTGAGAGTAGTACTCTGTGTTTTGTACTAAGTCCCACAGTCAAGGACAGCCAGAGTTACATAATGAGAGGCTTACTGAAAAACAAAACAAACAAACAAAAAAGGAGTGTGGAAATAGTTTTTAAAAATAAGTTTGATTTTATAATTTTGTAATAGCAAAAATTTTTACTGAATGAAACTTTATATTAAATTTAATTTTGAAAAACTAAAGTAGGGGCTGATGAGTTTAGTGGCCCATACCTTTAATCCCAGTGCTTGGGAGGCAGAGGCAGGATGATCTCTGCTAGTCTGTTCTACACTGCAAGTTCCAGGCCAACGAGAGCTATACAGTGAAACTACGTCTTCAAAAAACAAAAAACTATAAAGTAATAGTGTAGATACGATCCAGGCATCTTTAAAGGGACCGACTTAGGCCCTCTGAATGTGGGTGACAGTTGTGTAACTTTGTCTTTTTGTAGGCCCCCTGTCAGTAGGACCAGGATTTATCCCTGGTGCATGAACTGGCTTTTTGGAGCCCATTCCCTATGGTGGGATATCATATTCAGCCTCCATATAGGGGGGAGAGGATTGGTTCTGCCTCAACTTGATATGCCAGATTTTGTTGACTCCCCATGTGAGGCTTAAGACTCTTTCTCAGAGGAGTGGATAGAGGCCAGAGGAAGTGGGAGGAGGGGGGAAATGTGGTTAATATGTAAAATGAATTTAAAAATTTAAAAAAAAAAGACTTAACCTAAGAAAAACTTGCTGGGCATATTCTTGTAATCACAACACTTGAGAATAAGAGACGGTAGGAAGGAGAGTTTAGGGCTAGACTGGACTACATAGCAAGTCCTTGTCTAAAAAACAAATTACTTTTATTTTTATTATTCTTTGGTGCTTTTAATAGTTAATGTCACAATTCTTTTTTCCCAAAGCAAAATGTGAATAAATATTTAAAATAGAGCATGAAAGTTAGAGGTGACTCGGTACTTAGAGTACTTACTGTTCTTACAGAAAAGCTGGGTTCAATTCTCTAAAAGAAGTAAGAACGCACTGAAGAAAGTTCAACCAGTAGTTGTGGCTTAACCAGGGCAGAGTTTCACATAGAAACCAGGCATGGAGATGCTAGAACAGAGTCTAGAGTATGCCTGTGGTTGAATCTACTCTTCAGGTGACTAGTTCTGCATAGCCTAAACCCCCTATCCTAAGTCGTGTAAATCGTCTTTCTGGCCAAGCTAACCTACCCCTAAAACTATTGTATGTGGCCAGTTTCACCTAAAACAAAGACAGAACTTTAGAGAATAATCTCTTCTCTTTCCCCTTTTTTTCCCCTCTCTCTCTCTTTTGTTTTTTTGAGACAGGGTTTCTCTGTAGCTTTGGAGCCTGTCCTGGAAGTAGCTCTTGTAGACCAGGGTGGCCTCGAGCCCACAGAGATCTGTCTACCTCTGCCTCCCTAGTGCTGGGATTAAAGGCGTGCGCCACCACCACTTGGCTAAATTCAACCTCTCTTTAAGGAAAGTCAGAGTTCTTGTATACAGTTCCCTATAGAACTGTTTGAAACTGAGGTTGTTTTCCATTTCAGAAATATTACATTCTGGTAGAAAATTTCTTAATTTTCACTGTTAAACATTGAAAGCTTTCAAATGCTTTAGATAAGATATCTGTCTAGTAAGAATTTACTCTAGAACATTCATTTAGGTAACTCTGCTGTGCTACCCTTGGAGCCTTATAGAGGCTTTATTTTTTCAAGGGTGCCTCATCAGCCAGGTGCTTCCTCCTAATTGTTTCTCAGCAGTAAGCAATTAAAATGTGTTGATTGGAGCTGAGTTTTCAGGTTAGCATGTAGTTCAGTTCATAAACTATTTGCATAATATTCAAGAAGCCCTGAGTTCCATTGCTAGCTATGCATGAAACAGGCATTGTGGTGCTACCTGTAACCCGAGCACTTGTGAAATAGAGGCAAAAGGATCAGGACTTCAGGGTCATTCACAGCTACAGGATGAGTTCTAAGCCAGTTGAACTATTTGAGACTCTGTTTTTAAAAATAGATGCCAGCACACTGTATGCGTGCGTGCGTGCGTGCGTGCGTGTGTGTGTGTTGGCCAAGGCAGGCAGATCTCTTTGAGTTCCTGCCAAAGTTCTTATAGTGAGACCTTTTCTCAGAAGAAAAAAAAGAAAGCTTGTGGGGCGGGGGGCAGAGACAAGAAATTAAGAAATAAGAAGCAAGGTAGGGGAGAAGGAAGAGAGAAAATGTACACAGAAACTATAACCTATCCAGTGGGTTGTTATTTTCTCCATCTTCAACATCATCAGCTGACTTCATAGGAAACTGATTTAAAGTCAAAATACTTGTGAGACTTCTTAAAACTTTGGTTCCCTTAGTATGACCTCACTTGATTTTGGGAAAGTGCTTTAGTTTTACTCCTTCCTTCCTTCCATGATTATGGGATGGCTATTTGCCTGCATGTATATCTGTGTACTACCTGCATGCTTGATACCCGAGGAGGCCAGAAGAGAGGGTCAGATGCCCTGGAATTGTAGTTAAGGTCATGAACTTCCTTGTGGGTGCTGGGAATTGAACATGTATCATCTGGAAGAGTAGCAAGTGCTTTTAACCTTCGACCCACCTCTCCAGGCCCAAGAAGGCACAGTTCATTGGCCAGTCGCGGGAGAGCCTGTCTTTAATCCCAACACTGGGAGGCAAAGCCAGGCAGGTTTTTTGTTTGTTTGTTTGATTCTAGGCTAGTCTAGGTTACCCAACAAGAGTTTGTCTCTAGCATAAAAACAAAACAAATAAAAGCCTTAAGAAAACTAAAGGCTAGCCATCACCTAGGTTTGCGCTATAACTATTAGATAGGTAAGCAAACGTTTGGCAGCTGGAGAGATGGCTTAGCAGTTAAGAGCACTTGCTGCTTTTCCAGAGGTCCTAAATTGGGATCTGACACCCAACTTGGGCAGATCACCACCGCCTGGGACTCCAGTTCCCTCTTTAGACTACCTCAGGCACCTGCACATATGTGGCAGACACTCAAATGTTATAAGTATAAACAAAATTAAATTATTTTTAAAAACCATGTCTAAGGGAACTCCTGAGTTGCTAGATACTTAAAACTTTTTAGAATCTGCCGGGCTGTGGTAGCACACGCCTTTAATCCCAGCACTTGGGAGGCAGAGGCAGGTAGATCTCTGTGAGTTCAAGGCCAGTCTGGTATACAGAGTGAGTCCCAGGACAGATTTCAAAGCTACAGAGAAACCCTGCCTTGAAAAAGAAAAAAAAATAGACTCAGACCTTATAGCAAGCATGTTGTCTTAACTCTCATGTGTTTACGTGAACATAGATCTTTTGTTCCCATGAAAGACATGATAGTGTAAGTGCCTTATAGACTAAAGGGGAGGGATATTATGATGCAGTGCTTTTTTAAAAAGGTGTTTTATCTTTGTGTTTAAATCTCTGTATAGTGTATTCACAACCTGAGCACTTACAGTGATGGAAGATCTGTGCGTGTGTGTGACATCTTGCTTAC